>NC_086289.1:68615526-68928651 GCF_963924245.1 Chroicocephalus ridibundus | reverse complement strand
TGGGAAAATTAAGGGCTGCTTTCATCAATATTTGATTTATTTATTTTTCCTCACATTTTAGCTTGGACTCAGTTCTGCTAATTTTGCTATATACACTCACAGGCCTTGATTTAAGCAGCGCGTGCCACATGTACAGATGCCAAAAGAGAAGAAAATCCTTTTCAATCCTCAAATGACAAAAACCAGTGGTGCAGGACAGCACTAAACACTAGCAGTTGTTTTTTTGGCTCTAGTTCCTCAAAAGGGATCCAAAATGCAAACGTGAATTAGGAACAAAATTCTGAAACTCAGGCACCGCCCTTGTAAACACCAAAAGACACGGAGAAGACTTCAACTACCACCAAAGGGGTTTGGTTTTCTTTTTTTTTTTTTTTTTTTCTCCTATGATCCCCCTCAAAATTAAGGCTATTCTTTCAACAAAATGTCAGTTGTAAACACTAAATCTATTGCATGAGTGATGGTTTGTTCATCGTAAAGATTGCTCGAGAACAGCACAAAATGACCCTTGTGACGCTGGCAAAGTCAGTGTCAGCTTGAATTACAAGTTACATAAATCTAATTTACACAAGTTATATCCCCTAAAAGCTGATCCAACTTGTGCACTAAATTATTTGGCAAGGTTTCTGTTTGCAAATTAGTCTGGTTGATTCGATGCCTTTTTTTTTTTGCCCACTCTGCCATTTTCTCCCATGGTTCAACCTTTCTCAGTCTGCGCTTCCAGGAAGCGGCAGTGACCAGGAGGAACCTCATCCTGCTTTTCCTCCCAGTTGAACGTCTCGTGAGAGTTCTCCATGTGTTTTCCTTGGCTGGAGAACGCAGGATGAGGGCTCCATAGGGACTGAAAGAAAACATCTAGAATAATACTGAGTGGGTTAAATGGGTTAAGTAACCAATCTAACACTCCACGTGCAATCATTTCCAGAAAACGGGATTGGATTTTAGAAGAACCCCCCCCCACGCACATTAAACTACTGCTTAAATCTATTCCGATACGTATTTAACTACAAGAGGGCAGGTGTTTTAGCATAGCATCTGAACATTAACTCGGCCTAAATACCTATAATATTGGCATTTTACTCAGCAATTAACATAATTTACACTATGGACCTTATTTTCTTCCCAAAAATCAATTCCTCTGCTCCGTATATGTTCCTGAGGAAAAAAGATCAAATCTATTTCCGAAGACTTTTATGGAGCAAAATCATTTAGCTGCTGGATGGGCTTAGCTGCCCTGCTGTGAGGTCAAATCTTAGAGGCAGATAACGTGCTGATGACTTCACAGTTTCTTTCCTTAAGCACTATTCTTCACAGGCCCTTATTTTACCATAAAAAGGACATTTAATTCAACTACTCCGAATCACTGCCTCTAGGTGCGCAAGTTTTCTTTTACAAAAAAAATTACATGTACAATTTACAATTATATAACATGCAAAATAAGAAAGTCTGGAAAGTTAATACATTCTAAAACATATACAGAGAAAGAAAAGAAAACAAAGGGCAATCTATTGGGAACTTTACCCCCACGTCATGGGTCTGTAAACCTCAATCACACTGCTCAGGCTTCTCCTCTCCAAAGAGGCATCGCAGCCTCTCCAGTTTCCCCTGCTAAACCTGCTGCTCCACTCCTTGATCAGTTTACTTACTGTCCTTGGTAACTTCTCTAGCTTCACCATGTCCTTCCCAAGATGCAGGAATAAAACCAGCATCCCCTGCTCAAGCTGCAGGCATAGCAAGGGTTTATTTAGCGAAAAATTACGTTCTCTGCCTTGTTCTGACTTCTTCTGTTTTAGTTTCACGTAAAGGTCAAGTTTTATGTAACACATCTAGGATGTAGTGGAATTTTGTAGCAGATTCCTGTTTTCTCTATGAGTTTCTTATACCCCACCAAAATGAATCTACAGATATATTACAAAATAATGTGCCATTTAGCCTGGAAAGACAGTGACGGCAGCTGTAGATTTACCTGGTCAGTTACAATCTTTTTCTACTGACGGAGCATTAACAAGGAGAAGACGCTACATAAGTAGAGAAATGACTGGAGGTGTGCAAGTGGTGTCCATCTCCATCTCATGATGGAGATCATCACTCCTCGATTAGCAGTTGCAAAAAACTGCAAGAGAAGGCTGTTTCCTTCCTAAGCAGACTCCTCAGAGCTTCTGAGTTTCCATGAAGGTCCGAAGCAGGGACTAAAGGCCACTGGCCAATGCTTGCTCCAGAGGCAGCTGGGCACCATGGAGAGCCAGTGGTAGGACTTGGACATGGCCAGGGTTACTTGTAGCAATTGCTGCTTTGCAACCAGGAACGGGCAGGGGTAGGTGAAGCAGCTCTCTTAGCTACTCTCTACTTAGCAGAGCAGATGTATTCCCCTTGCAATGTATTCTCCTTGTGACAGACCCTCGCTACTCCTCCTTCACCCTGGGAGGCGGAGGCACAGGTTGCACACCAGAGCCCAGTCCATACTCAGAAATCACCACTGCTGATATGGCTATCCAGAATTATTCTTTCAGTGGAAATCAGCCTTTTACTTGGAATTTTAGTATCTTAGAATTTAATTGGAATTATTTTGAAGTATATTTGCCTACACAGAAATAAAAACATCTAATTACATCCCTTCTCTCAGCTCTCGAATTCTGCTTGTACTTTTGCAAAACAACAAACCCCAGCCTCACTCTAATGGCGTGAAAGGGAGGACAGAAGAAGTGTTTTTAATATTAGTTAATTGCAAACAATGAAATGCAAGTCCTAATTATGCAGCCAGTAACGAACATCAGTACGTGTTCTGCAATACAGGTCAGCAAATTTACCATGTCTTAACCTGAAGTCTCAGACCTTACACCTAAACAACATTTGGAATAGTTTTAAGCATAAACACTAACCTGAATTCCTGACCTGGAATAGGTGGTTACAAGATATTTACAAGACCCTGCCATAATTTTGTTTCTTAATCCTCAAGCTGCTGAGAAGAGCTTCACTTTTATTTCATGTTGATACCCTTTGTGGTTTGGGAGTAAATATTACGTGCATGAGGGGTTAATATTCAGGCTATAGGGACAATGTTCATGGGCATTAAAGCAGCACAGAGTACACTCCCACTGCCCGGTCACGTTCCCTAAGCGTTTTGCCCAACTTTCCATTATGACACTGCCCACTCTGAGTATCTGAGCTAAAGCCATTGGTCACCCCCATCCTCTAGCACAGCAGAAAGACTGGTTGCACCTACATCAGGTTTTCTTCAAGGGGAGGGGAAGAGTAATTTAAACTGTGGCAGAGTACCTTCTACAAATAATAGGACATTTTTTCCAAGGTTTACATGACTCGGACAGATTTACACCAACCAAGAGTTCAATGTTCGGGTTGTTTTTCCTTTGGGTCTCAAAGCAGACATGCAACAATCGACATTTCTTATTATCTCAGGGACCAAGCTAGTCTTGGCTTGCTTTTACCTACCTCCAAGCCTTCTGCACCCCTCTGCCAAGCAGGCCAGTATCTTTTGCTCACCTCAGTTTCGGCAAAAACCTTGGCACAAAGAACCCCAAAATCTTTTTGTGACTATAAGACAGACCACCTTTTGAAGACACATTCCTCACCCAGGTTGTTGGTTTTGTCTTTCTTGCATTTCTGTCTGATGTAACAGTCTTTATGAGCCAACTTTACAGCAAATAATCCATCAAAAGCAACACACAGGGCATGCATATTTTTCAGTCTGAAATAATATACATTCTCATGTTCTGCGCTCCTATCTGCATTGCAGGTGGCAAAGTTAGCAAGAGAGCTGCTGAAACACTAATCATCTTGGGTGCGGATGGAAAGGCTTCGGATGGTGGGCAAAGAAGAGGGAATGGGAGGGAGAGGAAGGAAGTAAATCAGGCACATGCTTTACTTCAATATATCAGAGCAGGTATGCAGCGAGAAGTAATCTATGCATCCCTGCAGGGTTAATAAAGCTCCTTTCTTGGAAGCTGTAATGACAGCCTGTTCTCTCAGCAGACCAGTTCCCAATCAGTAAACAAAACAAGATGCAAAAATTTTAGCTACACAGTGCGTAGGTGGTTTAAAAGAGGGGTTCCAAATTAATTAATACATCACATTTTGGTCTAGTGCACGGTTGCACATTTGGTCCAATGAAAAAAAAAAATATTATTTTCCACCCTCTGATCACTTTGTAACCTTTAATAAGCAACTACAGTTTCAAAGCCCCTAGTTCAACAAGTTTATGACAATTGGCTGTATCTGCATCACAGAGATAGCGCACCTTCAGTAAAGCAGAATAAGGGTGATTGCCCATCACTCCACGGCACATTTGTAAGAAGGAAATAGAGCATGCAACTAATCCTCCAGAGTGCTGGTATTTTATTTGAGGAGATTTACTCCATGCTCTGTTTCGCCCATCCAAAGAGGCAGTTATTTTAATTCAAGAGATTTGTGTCCAACACTTTTTCTCCCTATTAAGATTTAGTGCCTTTAATTTAGAAAAACATTTTTCTATTTTCTGTTTGTCTTATGCGAAATCAGGACAGCTGAAACGCAAGCTTATGCTACAAGGTGGCCCCTACCAATAAGTTTTTGGGGTTAAACTTAACCCAGTGCAATATAGCACCCTTGGACTCCTCCGAAGGCAGAGTCAGAGGAGTCACAAGAGCCCAGAACACATCTGTCTTCTTGTTGCTAACAAACTGTATTTTATTGTTTAAAAGTAACAAAATGAGAGCTCAGCATTGTGAGTCAACGCTGCATGTAATATTAACATCATGTCCATTATGGGCCTGAGGCAAGACCATTAAAATCAGTGGAAGAAATTCCATTGACTTCAATAGGCTTTACATCAGGCTCTGCCTCAGCAACTTACAGGGTGAAGTCTGGGCCCCACTGAAGGGTAACGTTAAAGCCCTCATTGACTTCAAGGAAACTAGGATTGTTCCTGCTGCAGTTAACGGGCAAACAAAATACTCTAGCTGCCTGCTTTCTTATGTACTGAAGAGCGGTTTGGGTGAATGGCACCTCTGATACATTATTTACCTTGTGTGATGCTTTATATTAAGGATTGCAGATCAATAGAAAAACAAGAACACCAGGAGAATTTCTGAGTACAACTTAAAAGCATCAGTATTATTCTTAAAATAATAAATCATACCCCCTAACTTTCCTCCTCTGTGTTTTTGAAGATATAAAAACAATATCACCTTTAACATTTTAAGTTAGCTTAGATTTGGGGTGGGTTTTTTTTTCTTACTCTTATGTTAGCAATTCCATTAAATGGTGGACTGTACCCAGGAGATGACAGCTAATTATGTACAACTACTGCTACAAAGGCTTTATTTGCTCTTCAGCTTAATGCGATGAACAAGACCAGAGTTCTTTGTTAGGACTTTTTTGGGACACGTTGCAAGGAGCCAGACCTAGGCAACTTCAACCTGAAGTCACCGTCAACCCCCAGTCACTGTCAGAAATGAAATATGTTATTATCTTAGTATTGCATATGAGTATTTATGAATGATTTAAATGATGCCTTGCACAGACTACTTAAAGCATATTTCAATCTCTATTTATAGCACGTAATCAGATGTCTAGCACAACCCTTCCTATATAAACATTCACATCTTTTCTGGTGCCTCTACGGCTAGTCATGAAATACAAACACCATCCAAAATACTCTGTAGCAGTAAAGCTACAGCTGAAGGATATTTATTTTCTAATCAGTACACAGTGCATAAGTATATATGCAAAGCTTTACGGAGACCATTTCCCACTCTGTCACGTACCCTAAAGTGTAGCATGTATCATCTGACGCTTGAGAAAGCAAACAGAGTCAGTTAGGCTAAAGCCAAGACTTCCCAACATGCGAGTCCTTTCAGCCACCAGCACTCAGCGCTCTCAAGAGATGAACTACTGTATTTAGTCTGTCTTGTCTAATGAGATTATTACTTATATCTAAAAAATTAAAGGTCTAAGCCCTGACACCAGCCCCAGACTCACCCATCTGATTTTCTGTCTTCCTTCATCCAGACTGGCATAAAAGCATTTTCATCGCTGAGCAATTGTTCTCTATTCTCTCAACCTCACGCAGCTCAGGTACCAGACAGATGGCAAGTTGACACACTGTCTAACACCGATTTCTATTTGTCACATATATGCAAAAAGCCCTGAACTTCTTTCCCTTCTCAGCACAGATCCTCTTCGTCAGAGGTTGGCTTGGCTCAGGCGGGCAGCAGGACGAGGAGCCGGTGGGACAGGACAGGCATGGACCAGCACACAACTCGTGGTGGGCTGGACCATCAGCTGTAGTGCCGAGCTGTCCCACTGTCCGGCTCCTAAGGAATCATGCCACTCACCAGCTTTGCTTTATTACGGAGAGTCTTGGCATTCATTAACTTTTTCTATTTAAATCAGTAAAGTAGAATTTTCCAGCACACTTGTTGGGTGATGGTTAATGCTAAATAGTGCTACACAGCTTCCTGGGGAGGACTGATGCCTCCAAAGCTTAATGTCAGCATCCTGTATTTTACAAAAGAGCATAAAATAGTAAAGAAGCACCTGCTATACATGACTTTACATCAGCACACACTAATATTTCTTGGCACGATCCTGCTCACATGATACCCTTATTGCACTCAAAAGATGGCTACAATAGTCACAGAAAAACCCAGAAAGGTCCTAAAATGTTCAGAAGAGTGCAAACCCGCTGCTTATGCCTCACTCTTGTTTTGAGCAGCAGAAGCTCCGCTGCCTTCCTGCCCCAGGAATTAGCCCGCTTTACGGCTACAGCTTGTCAAAGGCAAAGAGCAGACAAAGTAGCAGCCTTTATAAAAGTACAGCAACATGACATTTCAAATAATGAGAGCAGCCTGACCAACACTGACTTTCTGCCTCAGCTTTTACTACTCAACTGCTCGAAAGAAAGATGGGGAGCATCCTTGGAGACAATTCTACCAGTAACAGCGTCTGCAGGACTTGGACTTGCTCAAATACTGAACCGAAATACTAATATACTAAACTAAAAAGCAGTAGCTCCTACCGAAGGTTCATGCTATCCTCATCAAGGACATTTTTCTACCTCACTCTAGATATAAATATATGTTCTGTACTTCTATAGTACTTCGCAATATTTTAAATGGCAAACTACGTTATTGAAAAATTTAAAAAGCAAAGCCTAACTTCCCTTATATTTTGAGATTCTGTTTTCATACAGTAGGAGCAGATGTGGAAATGTTTGTTTACTCGGTTCTCGATAGTAGGCATTTGCTAGCAGATGCATGAAATTAATTTCTGTCCTAGTATTAAAAATCATTTCCTTGATTTAAATGTCTCTCTGATAAAGAAACAGTATCATAAAGTGGTTTAGCTGATGAAGCAGCACAAATAGAAACAATACTTGCTATTTTAGGATTGCTATTTCTATTTGCTTAGATTGCATAGTGTGTCTTTCAGGAAAACAAATAATTATTTGTAAAGTCTTCCATCCAAACATTTTCCTTTTGAATGTGTTTCCAAGAGCAACACAGAAGAAAATTCATTTTTAAAGTGTAAGAAAAATAATTTTAGCATCAGGCTGTGATTTCTGTAGGTTTCACACAGTCAAAGGAAAAGGTAGGATTTCATACTCTCTTTCACACACACACACCACACCCCCATCATCAATTTATGGGGAGGACTGCGCAGTTGCAGAAAGACGTTATGATATTACTAGTGTTCCTTTATTTTGGCCTCAACTGTGTGTCCACAAGAAGTCTTTGTGGCAGACAGAGAGCAAGGGACTTGTTATAGAAGCAACACTCCTCTTGGGCTCCTTGTTAGTTTACGGAGTTTTCATGTTTACAGCGGCCTTTCAGAGAATTTCTGATGTACCCAGCTATGCAGGCACATGTGGAAGAGAAGACATGACAATTTGGGGGATACTTCAGGGATTGCCAAATGCTTGAACCCAACAGCTTCTGTGTTCCTTAATAGAGCTCTAATTGCTAGCATGGTTTTACCTGATATAAATCTATTCTTTTTAAACAGAACTGCCTCAATAAGAGAAACTGGAATAAGAAGTGGAGTTGCATTTTCCCACATAGTCCACTCGTCGGGTCTATAGACTGTCCCTGGAGACCGGCAGGCAGAGCCTGAGCCTCTGCGCAGCCACCGGCCCTGTGAGCTCCCGTGGTAGCTATTCACGGAGCAGGAAGGGAACGCCAGGCTGCAAAACTATTTCATGGTTTAAGCATGCACTAGGATCGGTACCAAAAAAAAAATCTTCTGGAATTTCTAGTACAAGGGAAAGTAAATTTGGTCCGTTACAAGTCTGTAATGATTTTGCTATGATTCTATTTTTTGCAACAACCCTTTAACCCTCAAGTAAGGCATTATTTCATAAATGGCTTGAACAACCAGGAATTGCAGAACTGGAGCAAACACTGGTAAAACGACAGTCTAAACTACACGGCTGAATTTGTTACTTCGTATTTATTTTTGCAAGGCCTATACACCTACATTTGGGCATATGCATCCTATTCCTATTAGAGCTGCATTTCACTTTCATATAAAATTTATAGCTAATTTATTTGCTTAATTTCAGATGACAAATCATCAGTCAAAAGAATATTCCATCAGAGTCACCATCTGTGAAAGCGTCACCTATAAATCCATAGATTATAACTAATCTGCCACAGAAGTTAATGAAGTTGATGTATGACTTTGTGTCACTTCGGAACTGTGTCTACTGAATAGGAACATCATAAAACGCAACTGGTTTAATACAGACTGATGCTCTTTTTTGCAGTCTCCTAGCGCTTCACCATGCCCCGGACTGCCTACAGTGGTAGAAACTATATCTAGAGAAGAGGGGGAGAAAAAAAAAAAAAGAAAAAAAGAAAATATAACTTGTTTCTGTCCTGTATTATGCAGCCCTTCCAAGCCATAATGCTTCATTAGATTCGGGCTTAGTACTAGCATCACTGCAGGGTTATAGAAATACAATAATAAAAGCACAGACACACACAGCTCCTTTTATGAAAAGATCCCATGGCACTTTACAAACATTAATTAATTAAGCTTCACAACACACCACTCCACACTTGAAGACAATTTATCTATGTACTGCTTCTCCCCGCTCAGGTGCTAATGGGTCTGTCGTTGGGTCACTGTGGATACTGTCCCACAGCGGCACAGCAGGTAAATAAATAAATATTCACCTAAAAATATCTGCACAGTTTCATGCTGACAGTATCACTCCTGCAGACAAATGACCTGGGAGGGCAGCAGCTCTGCAGCGCAGGCTACTATTGAGCACACACCATTGTATGTCTCAGCAGCAGCAGTTGGTTTGGGTTCCCCCCTGACCCCAACACCCTACCACCGCATTTTAAAAGTGCCCTCAATTAGCGCTCAGATTTACAGCCCCTGTGAGTCACCGGGAAGGGGATGTAACGACGACCAACGCCTCCAGAGGAGCGTGGCACAGAGCAAAAGTGCTTGCCACCCTGCTCAGGTCCACCCTGCAATCCCAGACTGTCTCTTGGGGTGCTTTGCAGAGAAATGGCGAACTTGTGAGCGTAGCCCTTGCCAAAGTAGGGCCCCAGGAACTCCTGGGGATCTTGGAGGGCTGGCCACGCACAGCGCTGCTCTGACAAACCGTCCTGATGGGGACGGCAGGGAAGCGTCTCAGTGAAAGGCTATGGAGGCACCCTGCTGCCCTGCCTCAGGCTCGCAACACATTTTTTGGCACGTCCTGCCCCACTGTGTCCCTAAGCCCCCACAGAAGCTGGCGGCATCGGGAGCCAAATCTGATCCTTCTAATAACGGCTGTAGGAAAGGCTGACACAAGGTCTGTTGTAAACACATCAGAAATTACTTCACTCACCTAAATTTTATCGCAGGTGAATCTCTCTGGTGCTTAGCAACACCTTATATTAAGATTCTGTTTTAAAATACAGTGTTAATTAAGCAATTAAGGATTGCAAGGCTTATTTTATGGCATCATTTACTCATAGTTAGATTGTGCTATAAGGTTAACTGCATGAGGCCTTATGAAATGCTGTCTTCCTTTTCTTATTGCTTTCATAACAGATTATAATGAATTCTTCTTTATGTATTTTAAATTATTTTTTTGATAACAAAGTGGTCTTATTATTTGTCACATTACCATAAGATGCTGTCAGCTAGAGTTTAGCTACAGTTAGAAGACACATTTGCACTGTGTATTAAATGAAAACAGACTAGATAAAAAAGAGCAACACAGAAAAAACCGCAGCAACATTCATTACAAATTTAGGAGTATAAAGGATTTGGCAGGCAGAAAAGAGCGTGCTACGACTTGGAAGAGGAGCATATGTATTGGTAGCAGACACAGGCATTGCTTATGAGATCTGTATGGTACAGAGCCATTGGGCAAAGTAGGTGGATCAAAATGACAGCCTTTAGCCAGAAAACATCCATTTCAGGAATGGTGGGACCAAATCAGCCGTGATGGGTTTTTTTTTTGGTTTTTTTTTATTATGAGCTGTTTCGTACTGAAGAACCAAACAGAAAAACTCTGCAATGGAATAAAATGAGTTTAGTCCAAAAGCACGCGAAGACTCAGTTGCCAGTCAATCCCCAATCCGATCTAAACTGTGCAATGAACATTCCTCAAAATTTGAGATAAGGGCAAAGTAGGAAGCAAACAAAGTAATATTCCTTTTAATAAAAAGATGAGTCACTTTATTGACGTGCCTGTACGTGGGTATGATTAATAGACTAAATATGAATAATTTATCAGAATGTATTTGGAATAATGTGCACGCCTAGAAATATTGCTAATATTTTTAAATTCTCCTGTGATGCGGTTTAACCAAAGCAGAACAAACACAGCCATTATCCATCTCACGCACTACCAGAACACCTAAATTCACCTTCTCCTCCTAAAAACAGACCAAGAAAGCACAGATTGCAGGAGTTAACAGGTTAGTTCTGCAAATAAGTGACTGGCGGCAGTGGTATGCAGAGGGCAGGACACACGTGGCTCTCCCGCAGGAAACACAGGCTCTCATGGGACCTGGGCACGGGCTGAACTGAACTGAAGGATGAGAAGAGCAAAGGATTGTAGAAGTAATTACCTGCGCAAATCAGTTCAAGGTATCACAGGGACTATTTAATTTTTCCTTTGTCATTCCCATCCTTAACTGGAACGTGTACTGGGTGCATATGTCCCAGTGGTCCATACGACCAACAGGGGAATTAATATTAATGTACCAAGTCTTGCAGACTGCATTAGCTTGAAATAGTGCCCATGTTTAACTCGAGGGAGGATTAATTGTGACTGTGGCTTCTAGGTGCCATCTCAGTAGAAGAAATATTAATAGTAGTATCACTCATAATGACTTAAACAAACCTCCAAGTCTAGTGTGCTTTGGGCAGAAGATTCACAGGAGACTAGCAAATGGATTTGCTGAATATTAACACAGAGATACGAGGCAGAGGAATAAATGGCTGCAGAGGGTTGTAACGCTCAAGAGCCTGTAAGAGACAATCAAAAGATTTGTGGCAAGTGTTAATTAGTAACAAGCTATAGCTGAGCACTCCCATCAATCTCAGGAGGCCCGGAGAGCCCTTTCCTTCAATTACTGTTCCTGCTCTCCTGACTCGGGAGCAGCTCAGGTACCGCTGGGCAGCATCCGCACACACATGCAGAGGCAGATGGGCTGGGAAGGCACACAGGATCAGGCAACGTGGGGTGAAGAAGCCCTTTGCACGACCCTGGAAAACACACTTGCACCTCTCAGAGCTCAGTTCCTCAAATATAAGATACAAAATGAAAGCAGGATAGGGAGGCAACGTGGGCAATGATGAAAGTACCCAGCCCTGCCTGCTGCAGCTTAAGCCTTCTCTTGATATAAATGCTTTTCCACGTGTTTCACAGGCAATAGTGCTGAAGATGCCCTTACACATAATGTATCTATACTTTGTACCGCTCATCTTTTTACTTTATTAGGGTATGACCATACCCATAAATTTAGCCATCCAGGAGGGGCCTTCTCTTGCGTATTCCCATCCTGCCCACTGGAACAATTAGCACCTCAGGACAGGGATTGTTTCTTTCACCGCATCCATGTATTGCTCAGTCTTCATTTAGACAGTGCTTTTACTAGCCATGACTATCAGTAATGGCCTACTAAGAAGGTTACACGTATACCTACTGCTTTCCATTTCTTGCTTCGTATATACGTTACACGTATACCTATTGCTTCCCTTCTCCATTCAGTTTCTTATGAAATACTGCTATGGGAATGGGCTTAGAAGAAGCTTTGCTTTGCTGTTTCTATTTCAGAAGGTGATGTTCTCAGTGTCACATTTGAGTAATCAGTAACTAATAATCAGTAATCAATAGAGCATTCCTCCAGAATTGCTGGCATATTGTACCACATCAGATGTGAGGTCACTATAAATACATTACTTAGTAAATAATTTCTCATTAGAAATGACAAGAAGTGACAAGCATTAAGACAGACACCCACTAATTTTAACATACTTGCAGTAGGATACACATACAAAGGCACAGTTTTGGCTGGAGTGGACTCCTTCAGCGTCAGTTGAAACAGGCTTAAATCCTGCCTTAATAATGTGGGTTTTTTTTAATATACCTTATTCAGGAAAACTCTCAAACAAGTTGGTTTTTTTCCCCTGAAGTTAGAGTATCACTGATCTTGTAACAAGTTTTAAAGCATAATATACATCCATTTACATTTCGCTATAGCAGAATGAGTCTTTGCAGCAGACATCTTACTCCGTAATGACACACCAGTGATTTCTTGAGACAAATAAAATGTCAACACAGATTTTACATCAAGCTCTTTACCCATCACAGATCCATCTGTTTCTGCTGCATTTCCCTTCTGTCTGCAAAATACTCATCTGAACCATGGGGAAATCCCCTACTGAAAACCTTAGATCTCTTTCCCTTTCTAGTTCACTAATAGACATCCTGCATTTCCCTTTAAATTGTTAAATTTGCAGTAAATGCAATTTCTCAGCTGAGGACACCTCTGTGGTTTCAGAGAGGACGTACAAGGTTTGATCTCCTTACATTGTTGCATCAAATGTAAAACCAGTTTTAAGGTGTGTTGATATTTGGGTAAACTTTAGCACACCAAGCTTTTGCAAGCAGAACTGAGGTAAGACAGAAACAATGAGCAAAAACCCGGGTGTATGAGAAAGACTACTTAAAACCTACCAGTTTAGCTTCTATGAACTCCTAAAATCTGGTATAAATAAAATTTAGCCCTAGAATCTAATCACATACACCAAATACTATATACAGAAGAGCAGAGGCATTGAGCAGTCAAATGCACCTCTTGGGAAAGTTGCAATTTCCTCTGTGCTTGTGCTAATCATCTAGTTCTCACCTAAACCAAGGCCCAGCATGATTCCCACTCCGCTCCACATGTTCAGTGGGAGGACATGTTGCCCTTCTGGGAAGAGCATCCTACATTCTCTTTTTCATGCTCATTTTCTCTAACTGACTTGGGGTTGCATGCACATGGTGCACACACGGCCATGGCTTGCACGCAAAGCCCCCAGGTACTTCCCCAGGAGCAATTCCCAGCAAAACCTACCATGAATCAAGCCACTGGGGAGGTCTTAAGTGCATTGAGGGCGTTGCTCCCTTTTTCCTTAGCAAAATCATACTTTCTGACACAAGGATGTTAACAGATAGCAAATAAAGACTCACGTGGTACCAACGCCTCAGTTTTGAAGCCCACGAAAACCTTCAACAGATGTCATTGCTGCTCATACAGTACCAAGCTTTTCAGCTGCTTCTCTAGCGGCTTCCACAGGTGCAACCAAAGAATCAGTGATTATTGATCCATCTGACTTGTATGCTGTTTACCTATAGCTGACCAAAAGGAAAGATCCTTAAATTAAACAAGACAGTCCTTGAAAAGCACTAACCTCCCCATGAGTCAAACCCTGCCCACCTTCCCCATACAGGAGTTTACAGCTCTTGGCCATCGACACTCCAACGAGCCCAGGCAAATGCAGTCCATATGACAGGCTACAGATATCCTTAGACAAATGGGGGGACAAAATACTGCCACTCTCTCCTCTGTTTTTCTCCTTCCCTCATGTAACCTCACATAGAGTTGAGGGGAAAGCAAAGGCCTTATTTTGAATATCCTGCTGCACCCTGTTCCCATAGCACATCATCAACTCCTTGGCAATTAGGTAGTTTCTCAACAGCTCTGCAGCTCAACTATAGTTTCCATTTAAATCTGAACAGAAATAAGACCTGCAATGACTTCTGGAGCACTTTTTCTGTCATTTTACCGAATTCACATAGCAGTAGATTTCTTTTTTAACCTCCTTGTGTGAACCTCCTTGCATGAACCTCCTCCAGTAAATGAATGTTTAAGCTATTAGTTGTGAAGTAAAAAACGTGCAGACCAGTGGCTTGCAATGACTCTTAATAAAAAACCTTGTTTCCCATTTTTCCTTATGAACTGCACTGAAGATTTTCTGGTAGTAGCACACACCTTGTGGGAAAAGGGTTAATGGTTAATCTCAAACCCTCCAGCACTACAGCACTAACTGTCAACTTAAAACATACCAACTTTATGTAAGATTTTACAGCGATTTCAGCAATCTACGGTGGATCACGGAATCTCAATCATCATTACAAAGAGCACTACTCAGACACATAAAAAAAGTAAAGATCTTCCCCCAAACACGTGCACCCAGTACTTAAAATTATCAACTGATTTCCTTAGCAGTTTGGTATCTGAATAGTTTTAAAAGCCTTCATGTTATCATGGGGCTAAAATAAAGGTGGACACGAAAACTGGCATACAGAATTCACGGTAATTTTTCAGGGTGATTTTAAAGCGTATTTAAGCCCACCAACAGCATTTCTTCTGTCCTCCACTCTCCTGCCATAAACACCAGCAGACATCATGTGCACGTGCAGTACATTGCTCCCACTATCGGATCTAGAGTGGCCCAGTTGGTCACAAAAGTTTAAAAGATGGGACTTCTGCCATAACCTCATCCTCACATCAGTTCTCTAGGCATCAATCAATACAAATAATATTCCACATTTGTTCTACAAAATGTCAAAATGCACTTTTTAATTTTTCTAACTGCAACAAAGATGTTGAGTGTCCCAGGAAATGCACTGTATGCAGGGAACGCATCCAAGCAGTGCATTTATCTGGGCTGTGAGCTCAATCACTTAACCAGGAGGCCGTAACAATTCTTGACACTCCAGACTTTCATTGCAACCAAGCTGGCCGCGTAGTTCACACGGCTACATCTGATGGTGCCGAAGAGACACTGTTTGCTGTCACTGACCTTTAGAAATGCTTACCCAGTTGGCTGTTGTGCCAGTTCCCTTGATCGTATCAACTGGCAACTCCACTTTAACAAAATGGTTTTCTGAACAAAATCCAAATATGTCCTGTAAATAGCTCTTCTGGTCTAGTTTTAGGCATGTCACTTCATTAGACTATAAATATCAGAATTGAAAGGTCATGAAGGAAAATGCAAATGCCATTTATAAGTGTGTAATAAACAGCATATCACCAAGCAGAAATAAAGTAGTGATCTGGACAAATTTCGGACTGAAGGTCACAAAAGGAAAAGTAGTCTCCCATTTACAAGACCAAGTACAAAGAGGTCTTCACGCTTTAAAAGAGCAAGATCCATACATTCTTTATATAGCACAAATCAATGCTTCATGGCTAGATAATGGTCCAATAACTTTGTCTCCTGAAGGAATGCTGAGGATCAAATGGATACAATTAAGTGAAAAATATAAGTACTTACAGGAAGAGTTTAAAATGGATTTAATCATAAGCCACACATAATGGCTAGTGAAATACTCTATGCAAACCGACTGAAGTCACATTAGTTTTCTTCTTGGAAATCTACTGTAGGCAGTCAGTGAAAGCAGTAAATTAAATTTATGGGAAGATGAAACACCACACAGTCACTCCAACATCTCAAAAGGCAGAAAAATCAAACAAAACTACTGCATTTCAGAGCAGTATCTCTCAACACCAACTAGAAAGTATGCCAGACCAAATCCAAAGTTGAGAGCTGTTTCCTGCAAAGCAATGTATAGAGAGGACCTTTCTGCACGGGCTTCAGCACCAAAACCACCTGTCACCAGCCTTGGCTCTTGCCTTTTGTCCTTGCAAAAACCAGCTTTGTAGTAAAGACATAGGCAAGAATTATCGAAGAGGCAAGCCAGACTATATATTCTCAATACAGATGTGATGGAGACCCCCTTGGCAGAACAGCACCATCTGCAGTGGTGTCACACGTGCAGCTTGGCCAAATGGCCCTACCCACATGCTGCCATCGGGAGAGGTGGCCCTTTTGGTAGAGGCTGATCCCTTCGGCCCATTAGCCGTCCCTGTAACAACGTGCATAAAATGGGCTCTACTGGTGAGCTGCAGACTGCGGAAAGAGCCGGAGCACGCTTGCTCGCTCCCCCTTGCAGCTGCTCAGTCGGAGTATTTGTCAGTGCCACCAAGAAAATGCTCTGCCAATATTTACAGTAATAAATTAAAGCCCATTAAAAACAGAAGTTGACTCTTCAGTAGCACAAGATTTAATGTTCTCTGCCCTCCTCTGCTCGAGGGTTGGTTTTACTTGATTTAAATAACATATTTATAAAATTTGAGCATACAGTTTCTTCAAATACTAAACAGCTATTACAGAATACCTTAGACTTCCAACTCTCTCCCTATATGCACCTTGATTATACACATCTTGTATCTCCAGGGCCACCTCATTTCAAAGAGGACAAGAATGAATGATGGATAGGCCTGGTTCTTAAAATAATAATAATAAAAATGCTACAAGCTATTTAAAGGGTAAGGAATTTTGCAGAAATAAATGAGACATGAGTATTCTTCATTAGATAAAATATTATTGGACTATGCTAAAGAAGACTGTTTTCTTCCCCTAGCATTAATAAGAGAAAAAAGTGATGAATTTCAGTAATTCTGAACTTTGCATTTATAAAGTAAAATTGCTCAGGTGCCATAGATTGATTAGACTTCTCTGATTGAATCTGTCTTCATTGTAACTCAAAAAAAGAAGCAAATAAAATTACTACAGGAGGAGCTTCAGCTCATGCAAGATAAATTCTTCTTAAATATTTCAAGATCAGATTTTGTTCAATTAGCAAAATGTTTGGAGGAGACAAGGAAGATTCATCTGCTGCCATAGAGCTGTCAAGCAGGGGAAATCACGGGCCGCAATTACAACGACGACACATAAACCTTGTAGAACGTTTACATGTGGTTATTTCAAAATGAACTTTCAGAGGCACTACCTCCACCTTGCCCAGACCGGGGCAGTTTGCCGATGCCGCTCCAAGTCCCGGACTTGCAGTGCCACAGCAGCCAGGCAAATGGCCAGCAGCGGGTGCTCAGAGCCCCTCTTTCACACCACCTCCTCAATAAATTCATTCTCTTAGTTTTTTGAGGTTTTAATCATATTTACTATAACTGAGATCTGCGGAGCAGACATGATTTCCCATCACATCACATGACATACGAGGAAAATATTATAAGAGAATTAAGTATTGTTGGTCACTTGTTTTTGCTTTGGCTTCACGTTGACAAAACCTTTCCCCAGGCTTTTTTCTACAGATGTTGGAAAGACGTGAACTATTCTATGGCTACAAGGAAATTTCCAGGTGTTATTTTTATTAGTCATTATTTTTTTATGTCATCTTTGTATATGATACTACATTCTTTCAAAGAACTGTCTTGAACCTCAATTATTCAATCAAATGTTACGTATCCAGCTGACTGGGAAATCTCTGATGTAAAGTGAATGAGGTCAGACGGAAGAGAAATACAGCGCTAAAAAAAAAAAAGGGAGGAGAAAGACGACTCACTGCCATCTGTTTGTGATTGCATTAATAAACAAGCTATTGAAGAACCCTCACAAATAAAATAAAAAAAATCTCAATTATTAGGATGAGGGCATGCTTTTCAAATTAACCTTTCAAGTTGAAGCAGTAGCACATTGATAAGCATGTAAAGCCTCTCCAGATCTTTAATGTGTCAAGAGACATGTTTAAAATTAATTTTAGGATATATTTCACCTCTGGTAAGCATAAGCTGAATAATTCTTTCTATTCCAGCAAGAAGAGAAGTTCTTTCTTCCGGTGTGGGAAATGTTCTTTCAGAAACCTGCAAAATGGCATTGAATTTCACTCCTAACTGTAGCTTTGACAGGAAAATAGCTTCACTCGAGAAGAGCTCTCAAGCACTGTCTTAACTTCTGCTGCATTCCACCCAAACGCACATTCAGAAATAAATATACCTTCAGGCTCTATATATTTGGGGTGTTTAATAAAATGATAAATAAACAGAACTGAATCACTGGAAAGTGAAAGGAGAAACCACTCTGTTTATGCCAGAGTTTTCTTACAAAATAGACTGAAAGGACTAAATAAGAACTAGAAATCGAACCACAGCAAATCTGACAACACACCCACACAAATTACTTCCTTCTAATATAAAAGTAGTACGAGTCTGGAGTTGCTAAGGCTTATGATTGGTTTCTTATAGTTCCTGGTTTCCAGTAGCAGCTATACTTCGGCAATCATGCAACCGTTTGCTCTTCCCATAAAGCAGTTGCCTACCTGTGATCACACGCTGGTTCAATTTTCCAGCTCAAAATCAGATATAATGTTTCTACTACAGCCATTTGGAATCGTTGCCTTAACTACGAGAACAGCCCAAAAGGTCTCAGAACAGATGCAAAAGTGAAATTAAAAAGATGCTGAACAAATACCTGGTGATTTGTTCCTTCTTTTTACTGACTGCAGAAACGTGCTGCAGGTGTTCCAGCAAGACTTAAAACTCTGCACTTCTAGACTATGAACTTCTAGACTGAAATTCTTATTACGCAGCGGTGAAATCCTTTTATGTAAGTGCTTTTGGTAAGTCTAATCATTATTTCATCAGTAAATTACTGAGTCTGGCTTCAAATTTCCTGACTTTCTCTGTCCATCTATTTATCAATATAAATCATCATATATTTCAACAAGATTTTGGCTGTCATGCTCAAATTCATCCGTTCTTTTCTCTTTTGAGGAATAAAATAGTTTTCTTTAGAACAATTACTGGGAGGAAAATCAATGGCTTACCTTCAATTCTTGTGTTTCTATTGCCTGAAATATCAGAACAGTTTGCCAGTTATTTCCATTTTCTAATCTAGCAAGTAGAACTTGATAGCTGAGATAGTTGGTTTTTTTTTAAAAAAAAAAAAACCAACCCTATTTTTTAAGTCATATACATTATAAAAGAAATCAAAGGAATTTGTTCCTCTGTGAATTTGTGGCACTCCAGCTCAGTAGAAAATTTGATGGTTTTGGGTGCCTTGAAGCCTACACATTTTCATAGCTCATTATATCCAAAGCCATAATTACTGTCTTCTACAGAATTTCCCAGAAAAATAAGTAAAATTATAATTTCCTAATTAATTCAGTATGATCTTTCGGTATGGAAACTGGCCCAGGTCTTATAATTTAAGAGAATTGTTTCTAAAGCTGAAAAGATAAGAGGACTTTTTTGACATGGTTACGCGGGTTTGGCACCTTTAGAATTCAATCATTCTGACAAAGGTGGCCAGGCCTCAGGAACAAAAAGAATAAAAGAAGAATGAAAAGATGATGAACGGAGAGAGATACTCTGGCTTTTCCCCCACGGTCATTAGATTCTCCCACAAAATTTAACGCATAGCACATATAAAATGCTGAAATTAATTGGTAGAAGCTATAGGAATCTGACAGTAAAATAAAAAAGATGATCATTGTTAGAACGATAGAAACCAGTTGTCAGAAATCAGTTGATTAATCAGGGTTCTGATTGCCTTGCATTCATACGATTCTATAAGCATACAATTTAAAGTTTCTTTAATGCTATGTTAGAATTAACTATTCTAAACTCTGGGTATTCTTTGAGGATGATTCATTTAAGTCTTTCACACTCAAAATAAAAAAGCCAGAACATACAATCTCTCATGAAAGACAAGAAGATGCTCTCTTTTCTCGTACAAAAGAGAGCCCTTCCCACCCACATAGTTACTTTGGTTATTTCAAGTACCTTGAGACCCTTTCCTGCCTGCAATGTTTTGCAAATTCTAATTTGATTTTCTTGCCGGCTTTCCAAGCTACTACTAATCCATCTCTCCTGCAAGTTTTATTCCTTGTCCTTTTCTGCAGGGATGCCACCAGCTAGATGGCTACAGCACTCTCTCCAGCCATGGGTGCACACAGCTTGGAAGGTTCCTGTCGTCTCCGGTCATTTGAAACTGGCCTCACTGCTGGCCAAAAGCTCCCCTGCCTGTGACTAAAATCTATGCTTTGTTTTATTTATTTGCTTTCCGGGGAAAACATTACACTTGCTGACAAGAAACAGTCATATAATGTCAGCCAGCTTAATGACTATGGTTGCGGCACACTGTGATGTAAATTGGAGAAACCGAGCTCAGCAACACGCTACGTTAGTGAGCAGTGAGTTATTTTACTTGGTTTTAAGCTCCCTTCAGGGGATGATCTGATTTCTTCGCAAGCCAGTTTACTACAAGTTTATCTTGAGGATTTAATTTTTCAATCATAATACGTATATTTTAATTGCAGTTTTCGGCAAATTGTCCCAACAGTAACAGCAGTACCCAGAGCCTCCTTTCAAAGCGAAGTAAACTGGATCTCACATAACATAAAGGAAGTTTTGATTAGGAAAGGCTAATGTTTTACCTTCTGTGGCTGGTTCCCCTCATCACTTCCCTTTCTGATTAACAGTCACCGGAGCAATGAAAAGGAAAGAGGAAAACATTACTTGAGCTTTGATGGTGACAAATGAACATATTAAGTCAAGAACCTCCAGCGTCTAGAGTAAATGTTTGGACAATTGTCCACTGAAGATTATCTACAAAAATTAATAAATTAACAAACCTTCTCCATAACTGTATCTCAGCTCCGCACTTGTTGCGAAACTTATCTAGGGTTTGCTTAGTGCAAGACCTGCCACGCCGGTGGTCTCGGGGGGCTGGCTCAGGCTGCTTCCACTGCCTGCCAGGCGACCCCCTCCACCCACGCTGCTCGTGGGGACTCTGTGAAAGCAGAGTGACAAAACAGCGAGAAACCATTCGGCTTTTCTGGCCTTACATTTTCATCATATGTTAAAGATAATTTCATTTCAGGACAGAGAGAACAGTGATTCATGGTGCAGTAAACATCCTTTGAAACAAGGTCAAAGCAGCTGTTACTCACTATATGGGATAGAAAGGAAAAAGGCCATATGACTATTAGAGCTGATGGATAACAGAAGGTCCAAACCTTAAGAATTATAGTTTCAACATTTTTGCTGGGAAAAAAAATTGTTCAGGACAAAATGCTTTAAGCTCATTGACCATGAAGAAATTGGTTTCATTTCATCCTTTAGTTTTACACATACAGCATAACACCGATGATCAGCAGCTTGGATGCACTGTTCTAAAAATGTTAGAATGAAATACTGTTCTTAAATTTCTCTCAAATTTCAAAATTATTTTTTGTCTAAACTATCTGATCCAAAATCCTCACAAAAGATAACTGTAATAGCATTCAGTAAGCAAGACTTTTTTTAAAAAGTAAAAGTCAAAGTGATTTTAAAAGTCACAACTGATCGGTATTTAGATCTGGAACAGATTTCTGAAGATTTTTAATGTACCCAGAAAAAGTCTTTGACAATCTACTTATCTAAATCAGATCTATTTAAACTCTCTTTGATGTCAACCCTACAGTTAGTTCCACTATAGGTTATCTCCAGATAGTGGGCGAGCTCCTCAATTCTCAGTTTAATGACAGCAGAATTCAAGTAGGACTGAATAATTTTTACAAAATACAGGCCAAGGGACAGTGTGTAGCTTTAACCCCGCCTCGGCTGGTTTCCAGCTATGGGAAGGGGTGCGAGTCACTTGGCAGAAGCAGCACTGAGCAGTATTTGGGAAGATGGGAACGAGCTCTCCAGCCCATGTGAAAGCTCCCTCTTACCAGAAAGGGAAGCACAATGACAAAAAAAAAATACCGGTCAAGTATTTTGTGGAAAGTAAGTGACATGGTAAAACTAAACATGATAATAATAGGACTGGGCAAAAGGTTTTAATCCCCCTCCCAAGAGGAATCAGTAAGAGGGAGGGCTTACAGAACTTTTTTTTTTTCTTTTTTTTCTGGAAAGCTCCGATTTCCACACGAAAAGAGTAACATTTCAGTAAAAAGCAGACTTCAGGGCTCATTTTTTATCAAAAGATACTGGTTTCCATGGAAAGTAAAATCCAGAGCATTATCAACAACCCTACAGAAACACACACCAATGACATTTGGTATTATGCTTGTACTCAATATAACATTTTAATGAAGTTTTATATTTCACATCTCTTAAGATGACCTTAGTTCTTGAATTTGACACTAGTGACAAGCAATTTTTTTTCTCTCATGCGAGTAAAGCACATCGGTTTTATATTGACTTTTAATGAGGTAAACAAATACAAGAGATTTCTTTTAATTTATCGTGTTTTTGTTAAATTTGCTGTCTGCTTAGTATTAGACATAATGCATCACTCTAAAGAAACACTCCTTGCAAGTTCCTTTGAAACTGTTTTGTCTTAAGCAAAGGTTTTACTTTTTCTTTCAGACGTAATCTGTGCATTTATTTGTTGAAACTAATTCCATCCTTGATAACCGTAACATCTAGTTCTGCCCAGATATTGCGGAACTATTGATGAGTTATACAAGGAGCTAATAAAGTTTAGCAAGACTTATGGAAATCCTGGTTAAGCTCTTCAAACTGAAAGCCAACTTTTCCAATCAGCAGTGAATTCGGCACTATGTGTAAGACACAATTATGAAATTGCTGAGTTCGCCCTGAGTCACAGCCATGGCACATGAGGACATATCGGGGATTAATTGTAACTTCATTAAAATCAATGGTAGTTTTATGACTGAATTGAGTAAAATGAGATTTTGAGCCATGATTGCTACATCACGGTCTCGTCTGTGCCTGTAGCACTGTATCTGAAACCAAATCAATGTAAAGGAGAGGGAGACCAGTGACACGGAGTGTAATCTTGGCTTTATCAAGACTCCATAATTGCTTTCCTTTGCAGTTTTATTTGCATGATTTTAATCTGTAGGATACGAGAGCAAAGCCAACGAGATAAAACAGGGGACTCTGACTAGGGCAAAATGAAAACGTAAGACCACAGAAATGTACAAATTGGAAAAGCAGACACCATGTAAGACACCATGCTGCCAACGGAGATGGTAATGTGCTAGGAAATGTCACAATATTAGTATCTTCTTGGCTCCAACTTCATAAAAACAGAGCAGGCAGAACAACTTATGCCATCCTCATAAAACCAATAGTACACAATTTTGTAATTCCCCTTAGGCTCATCATGAAAGATAGGAGCAAATGTCACTCAAAGCTGTCCTTACATTTCATCTGGATGTCTTGATTCATAGCAGGAAATTGTGCTAATAAGTCATAAAGGTTCTGTAATTCATTATGTTGTCATTACCGTTTGTAATCTTCCTGTAATTAGGTATCAGTGGGTTTCCTTGGAGAACATATGATGGAGCCTTAAATTGCCGAATATTCTCAGCAGCGTATGACTGCAACCGGAGCGCTTGCTATGTAGTGTTTCTCAAGTGTATATTTAATGTATGGAGGGGTTGTTTATTTTTTTTTTTTTCTGTGTGCAAGTCAGTCTGCCAGGGACTGTGTGCTCATTACTGCATGTGCGCTTAACGTCTGACAGGTCTGTGGTTATTAACGAGGAGTTGGATCCCCTCTTGCATACACTAGCATAAACAACCCATTCCAGCCTATGATCAGACACAGGGAGGGTGGGCTGGGGGGATGTTCAGAGCAATATTGATGTAATAACACAATTATTTTAGCCTCATACTTTAAGCTATATCAGTGGTCAGTTTTCTTAAAACATGGATAAAACAGTTCAGTTGTTCTCTATGTAAAATTATTAAGCACAGGAATACGCAGTACACAGGCAGACATTTCCATCATGACTTACAGCATTCTACATATGTATTTTTATACACACATACACAGAATATAGTGGAAATCCGTCCACACACTGTAACGCACAAACACTGTCACCTGAGGCTCCTCTCAACAAAACCAGGAACCGCCACAATCTCTCCTCGCTTTCTGCAGCTACTGCATAAAGGTGGTCTCGCTGGCCAAGAGCCACCGACGGCTCTGCCAGGCTCCAGAGGAGCAAACAAACAGGTTTTTTTTCTAGCAGAAATGTAAGCATGCTTAGGAAAACTCGCTCTCGTATAAAATGTTTTCACAGTAATGGCAGTGGTATATGTGTCGTCATTAAAACGTTGACAAAAATACAGTTAAAATTGCTCAACAAGTATTTTCAACTGACAATTTACAGGGAAAACTGTTAGTCTTTTCACAAAGCCCAGTAATATGCCAGTAGAAACCTATTACGGTAAGTACCTATCCTCAATGAAAAGCAAACAATGAATATCCCCTTATCTCTCTTTTTGTGCAAGGGAAGCCATTAGCTGGTAGAACTGAAATTGAGTGTGAAAGCAATACATATTTTTCCCATATTGCAGCAAGAAATGCTGAAATAATTAATAGCACCGAGAAGTCTAATTACCTGCATATTTATATTTACTAATTCAGTTACTAGCATGACACTGACATCATTCTTCCACTTACAGTTAGACCCTTTATCTAGTCTATCTCAAAAGTAGAGTTTCCAATAATGTCGTATACTTACTGTCTTATCTTTCGTTTCAGACATTTGCGATAAAGTTTTAAAAATAACTTTAAACATCTTTTAAAATTCAAATGAAACTAAGAGATACATCTCATTACCCGTGATTGCTATTGACAAAAATAACACAGTACCACATCGCTTCTATCTCCAATCTCTATAGCCTGATCCTGAGCCACTTAAGTCAAAAAAAGAAATTGTACAAAATAGAAATATCAGACTCCTACTCATGAAATGAGGACTCCCAACAGCTATGATAACAATCCCATAAGATATCCATTGTAGACGTAAATTCAGAAGACTCCAAATCTCTGAGTTTTAAATAATTTTAACCATTTTCATTACTCAGTGATTTCTTATTGCCACGAAAGTTGCTAAATTACAAACGTTACAGTACAACCCTAAAAGTCACCTAGATCTAGATGCTGAAAATCACCAACTTTCCCCGTGATCTTGAAAGTTTTGTTTTGTTTTTATTGGACCACAAAGCAGAAGCCTAAAGAGAGCTTTGCGCAAAAATAACCCCAACAACCCACCCCTCCAAACCCGTGTTTATAAAAGTTGGATCTGGATATCTTGGTCCTGCAAATCCTTAAAGACAAAGAAAAAAAAAAAAAAGAGCAAAACTGTCCGTATAAAGCTATGGCAGTGCATTTTAAGCCTTTTTTCCATGTATCGACAGGGGCAGGAGTAGATATTGGTAGCAAAAGAGCATATTTGAATATGGGTTAAACGTGATCCTCAGTTCACATGTGAAGCTCTCAACTTCACTACCAGGAAGCAGGGCTCAGAGGTATTTATTAATATAACTCCGAGATCCCTCGAGTCTCCTGTCATTAGACAAAATACCTACTTTTTCCCCCCCCCGAAATGCTGTGATGCCTGTCAAGCTGTTATCTTTCTACCTCCAAAGAAGCTGCATTTTGGTGGTGGGAGCTCTAATTTTATTATGCATACAGTTTTTAAAATACTTCTGGTATCTTTGAATTCATAGAAGAGACATCTAACAAATTGTGCAGTACCCAGTTTGAGTTTCTTGGAAGGAAAACATTATAAAAATAGAAAACACCGTTACAATACCCATAGTTGCTCCAAATATTTAATTGGCTATTCAGTGAAACTTTTTTAGAGTCAGATCATCTTTCATTCTTCCAGAGTTAAAATACTGAAACAACATAAAGATCACCATTTTATATAGAATTAGCAATAAAGATACAATAAGTGTGCACGATAAGGAAGAATGCAGCATAGATTTTTCAGAAAGAATATGAATTCTCGAGGCTTCAAATAGGAGAGAAACTCTTTTCTACAGGTGAGTCCTTCTGTGACCTCCTACTAGCTGCAGGACGGTAAAGCATATTTACGTGGTCAGCGCAAGTGCTTCTTCTGGCTCTAGCAGCACGTGGAGAGGATGAGTGAGAAACGAAACGGGAATTGGCCGCACGCTGCTGCACAACAAAATGCTTGTACAAGGCAACTTGTAGCAGCAAGAGAGCAAAACCCCAAAACCTCAAAATCCGCAATCTTCCCTCACTTTGCTTGGAAAACAAAGATCCCCATCAGATAGCTGTAGCTCTATAGTAACAAAATCCACGCTGTCTCATTTATGTAAAGGACAAATAGAGAGGAGCTCAGAAGATACATCTATCCACCTGCATTGACCTGGAAGAGGCAGGTACAGTTGCGTTTGCAAGTGTCTTCCCCATGAACACACGCAGCTGTAAGCACAGAGCGCTACACACCGAGCTGCCTGCCATACAGGTGACTGTCACTGAAATCAGTATTCAGCCCCCAAAACTCACACGCCTTGGGACCGAGACACCCGCTTCAGTGGGGCACATGCTAAAAACCTTCTGAAACACGTGAGGCTCCTTTGCTCTGTAAAAGAGAGATCTTAGGAACATTATATCAAGAAATCGATAGAGCTGATAACACAAACTAAAAGGGTAAATGTATTTTTTCGTTGTATTCACTCTTGGCGTTGACATATCGGAGCGTTTTTTTCAGAAATGAAATGTCAGCAGACAGGGACAGAGGGTTGTCTGGAGTTTGTTGTTTACTGCATGTTTACGCCACAGCATTCTCAAGCTGTAAAAAGATAAAAATTCCCTCTCTGTAAAGTAAAAAAACCTCCAAAGATATTCCACCAGATATATTAAACAATACCCATTATCAGCCGTACTAGACAAACAACGCTTTTCCCCTCCCTCCCACACTACATTTACGAATTGCCTCTGAAAGAAATTTGCTTTTGTCAGTCATCCAAAGGGTTCCTGCTTAACCTCTGCGTCCCAACACAGGATGCAATTACAGCGGATGCTTTTCAGAGGCCAACACTTAATACACAGAGGAGGAATATTAGCTATGGAATATATCAGAATACTGGAAAAACAAGGCACGGATGCGGCAGCTGAAGGCAGTATTTTTCCTTTTTACCACTAACGTGGGATAAATCAGAAAGGTGCTCAGGGCAGTGATATGCTGAACCATAGCTGGTGCCACTGCCCCAAAAGTGTCCCAAAACCTTCCACTGTATGAACAGATGCCAGGAGTAAGCCCTTCATAATCTATAGGTCAGAATGAGAAAAAACCCAAACACTTACTGAAGTTCATGTAAAGTGTGAATATTCATGTTTTATTCTCTGGTTTTGATGACTTGAGGATATCTATCATGGGATTAACCGGAATTGCCCACAAGAACCATCAGCCCTATATTTTGGAATCAAACACTATTATCATAGAAGAGCTGCACATAGCATACAAAATTATTTTTTTTATTTTGTAATACGAGAGAATCAGTAGTAAAATGACTTGATCATTTTACAAGAAAGGTGCAATTTCATACCAGATACCCAGGTACCAAGCATGTCATGAAGTCAGTATTTTCTGGTTAAGAATTCCTCCAGTTGCCTAACTTATCCAAACAAGCTATTCCATCTATTTTAACGTTGAATTTTTAATTGAATCCTGTATTGATTTTCCTTAGAAAAATAAAGATTAAAATACGACTACTGTCTGATGATCTGTGTAAGACAGTATGTGCTATATTGGCAGTCAAACCCCACAGCCCTCACAAAAAGTGTGGAAAAACGATTCCCTCTTCCTCCGGTGTTCATGGCAATCATACACTTTTGAGACTGCCCAGCACTTGAGCATGCGCACACATGATTACCTTGAAGTCAGTATTTGAAGTATGGTAATCGTACAGCAACACAACTCAGCATTATCTCTCTGTTTTCAGTCCACTACTGATTAGAAGAAAACTAATATATTTGGATTAAAACCAGAAATCCCACCAGGTTACGTACATTTGATGCTTGTTCAAGAGCAGCATCTCCTCACAGTGACAGATACATCAACTAAAATGCCATGAAAGAGCAAAGACTCGGGAACTGGCACAAAGCAACTGTTGGTACGTGTAATTGGGATAGGCAGGAGCAGCAGTGTTATCCTTGAGAATATCCACTGGCCGTGATCAAAGGCTTTTCCAAGCACTGTGACCCACGGGGTGTCCTGTTAGCACGCCGGACATGGCTCCCCCACAGCATTGGCTGCGCCATCTTCAAACGTGGGGGACAGGAGGAGAGAAACAGAGCCAGACAACCTGAAAGTCTTCTTTATCTATGGGAAGTACAGAGCAACACCCAGACCTTCAAATCCTTCCATCAGATAAGGTTTTGTCTCAGAATAATTATATTCAATTCTTTGCTTGAGGGACATTCACCCACTTTAACGCCCCACACAAGGATTCTGCCACCGTCCCTGCTCAACACCGGAACCAACTCATTTCATCCCCATCAGTTAAACAGAAGCTTTGTCAAACTTCCTAAAATTACCCTCCGCCTCGTGTGCTTTCAATGCTTTCTTTAGTCAATTTGTTTGTGATTTTGCATGATGCTTTCTATGCACAAGTAGTGCTTTAGGAAGTTGCTCAGGATCCCGCGCGTGTTGCAGTGGGTGCTCGGCAAGTACGTTACTGTGAATATTATAGTTTGATTTTTGTGAACTCACAATTTTTGTTGACAGTGCACTTGAAAGAAGAGATCTCCCGAACACTTAATTAGTGTAAAGGTATAAATAGACCCAAACTGCATGTTGGGAGCATCATTTATACCTAGTTCTGCATGAGCTTCAATTTCTCAATTGAAACTAATTTTTACCTAACCCAGGAAAAATAAGAAAATGTCAAGAAAACTATTTTTTTTTTCCCCAGCATTTGCTGAAGCCAGGTCCCTTGATTCAGAGAGCACGTTGGTTTAATCCAAATTGCTCCTGATGTAAGCCCAAGCCATCTAATGAGATAATGAGATATACCACTACGCATTGCTGTGCCCCTGAGGAATCTCATTAAAATTTGGAAATCGCACTATTATTAACCAATTTTTTTTTTCCTGTGAATACATTTTAAAATTATTTCCCAAGATCTATAGCAAACAGAGTAGCATCCGTTATTATTTGACAAAACATTTTACCCAGTTTTCTAACTGCCCTAGTTTTGCAGTCTCTGGTACAGGAGCAATGAACTCAGTGGGGGTCCATGGAAATGCAGAAAGTCTGACACAGATTTTCAGGCCTCCTTTGCAGCACATGGAGAACAGACTTTTTTTTCCGCTACCACTCTTAAGTTGTCAGTTGTTCATTCCTCTGATATTTTGCACAAGACGTTGTTGGATAGAGAAAACAATTTTTATCAGATTAATACATGGATACGTTACACATTGTTCCTCCAGCTCCAGACAAGTGGATATGACTCAAGAAAATGCAGAACTGCTGCATGAACATACAGAATTGGTTTGTTATTTTAATAAGGAGGCTCAGACAGGAAAAATGGCAAGCGAGGAAGCCAACAGCGTACTGTCTCTCTAGAAGTATCTCTCTACATACATATTTACACACATGCATATTTGTACAGGCACTGTTGAACTTCAGGCAGGTCAGTTTTTCTGGCAGGTTGTGAAATAACCACAAATCCCAACAGAATACAAAGACTGCCACAGACTAATAATGAAGAGCGAAACAACAGTAGATATATCTATGAGTAACTTCTTATTCATCACATATATTACTCCGGCTGCTGCACTGGAAGGCACTGCAATTTCTCTTTTTGTTAGTGTTCATTGTCCTACAGCTTACCTATTTTCACATGTCTTAAAAAAAAATAGATATATACACACACACACACACACATATATATATATATATATATATATATGAGAAAAGGCTATAGCTGCAGAATAGCAACATTCTGCTTCAGCTATAAATAAACTTACTGGGGGACAAAAATAGGCCATGATAGAGATTCCAGCATTCCTTCCAAGTACTCAGCTTGAACCGGTCAATACAATTTCCCATTATCTAAGAACCAAGTTTAAAAAGTGATACTTCTAAACTCTCCAGGAAGAAGCTTGTGCTCCTTTTTCCCTGCAATATAACAAGTAGGAACAAATTCTGTCTAATTGGAACAGAACTGCATTGCATTTGTGACTATTTTGTGACATTTCTGAAAAGTTAATTTGAACCCAGAAAGCCAATTTACATGGATAAATCCCTAGCAATGTGCTGATCTACTGGATTTTTGGTTTGGGTTTTGTTTTTTTTTTTTTTTAATTAGCAAAGCATTTTAAAACTGTTAAAATCCTCATTACTAAAAGTGTGTGCAAAGCCTTAACTCCCTCCCCGGCTTTTACAAATGTGTCAGACAAAAAAACGGAGAGGAAAAATAAAGATTCTTGGCTAGATCCAGGCCCTTCACTCCTGTGGCAAACTTTTCACCAAGCTTAACATCTTTAAACTGGGGAGAAGCTGTATGTCCATGAGTGACAACACCAAAATGACTGCAGTATACATAGAAATGGCTAATGTGCAATAACTGTGAATTACGGCAGTGCAAACTTCAGGTCAGGTCAGTTTTCCAGTGGGTACACAGAGGCCAGTTCAGGCTTAGAGGACTGGTGTTGAAGCTAAACCAGCATCGCCTCGTTCATACATGAGCAAGACACAAAAAACTAGTTTTAGATGTCCAATACCCTTAAACGCAGTATAAACACAGCCAGAGAAAAGAGGTAGTGGGGAGCTGTAAATAATATCCCACATACATACATGTATATACACATACACGTCAAGGACGTATCAATGGAGCAATCTGATATAGACAAAATCTTCTGGAATGAAAACTGCTGAATAAATGCGTAACGTCCCTCTGAGGTACAATCAATTCAATGTGCCTTTCAGAAATCTCGTGGGGCTAGAGCAGGTTTGAAATGCGCCCCACATTTTACACAAAGGATGAAAACTTGTTCCTTCTTTTAACACCCCCCATTTCTGCAAATTTTCCCTGAAATATAAATGCTAAACATCTCTCTATTGCACCACATGAGTGAGATGCATCAAAAAAGAAGGCATTAACATAATTAAAAATAAGCATCCTTCCCATTTCTGTTTATTAAGCCAAAATGTAATTATCAGAGACATGCTGTACTGGATGTTGCCTTTGCAAACAGACGAGCCCGGCATTGTAAACAGCCTGCTTCCTAACCGCGTATGCATATTTATGTGCCCATTTGTAAACATTTTATTTAGTTGATTTTCAGTCATCAGTTTCTAAGACTTTTAAAACACAGTTTAATTAAATTCCATGGACTTACAAACAATTACCATGCACTCATTTTAGAATATTCTCAGCTGCCAAATGTTCGGTGTATTATTATATTTTTCTGGTAATCATAAAGTGTAAATTAATGAGAAGTTAAGATAGAGGGGCTATAACTTATCTTGGAGAAAGTAAAGTGTTAAGTAATAAATTAATTACAATTTAATATACAAATTAAAAACTAGTAAATTAATTTATACCAAGTTGAAGAGAACAGCATATTTTGTTACCATTTTGGGAGATTTTCACGGCTACAGCTACTTGAAACAAACCAGAACTGGCTTGCTGACTGTGGCTTTGCAGGGGTGCCCCATGCTCCGTCCTGAACGATGAAAGCTGAACTCTTGTGTGGTTGAAGATATCTCATTAAACAACTAACTCTGGAACTATACAAGCGACCATACAAGACACGAAGGTTAAGATGGTAAAAGGCATCCACTGTTCAATGCTCAACATCCTCCTTGTAAACAACCTGCAGCTACAGATAGACTCTAAAAAAAAATAAATCTAATTAGGGAATATACTCAATGAAAACTAAAAACTAAACAAACAGACCAGAAGACAAAAAGTAAATGAAAATATATTCAAAGATTAAAATCAAACAAGGTGAGAAGGATGCAAATATCACCAACAAGGGCTGAATGTTCAGTAACGCCTCCTCATTGCAAACCCATACAGGGCTGCAACAGGAGGGAAAACCTGGGTCCCCTTCCAACGAGGCCCCTCATCCATGTAAGGACATCTCGCAAGCAGTGATATTCACTGGCACTGGTGAAAGAAAAGCTCTTCTGTAGGCTTCTTCCAGGTATTAAGTGGTTTCCCTCTGCCTTCCAGCGATCTGCTTACACATGTCAACACTTCAGGTTTTGATGAGGATAATAAGGCCAGTTCTTGCAAGCCACAACATCTGCCCTCCAGGCCTCAGAATGACAGGGTAAAATCACCCTGAACTTCTCGCCTCTCGAGTCTAACTCCCTTTGCCATTCAACTTGTTACCATTGGCAGAGATGTTCTGAATTTTAAGCATAATTATTTGCATAATAAAAATTTCTGGATTGGGCCTACGTTGGCGTTCCAACAGAGGACTGATTTGAAGCTGCTCGGCAAATTGTGTTCAAATATTTTAAAGCCTGAATGAATCCTGAACTTGAGTGTTCAGAAGTACAATGTACAAGCCTAAAGAACAGACAAGTATACGAATCTAACCGCTCCTTTTCAAAAGGAGCTAGATGTAAAACCCAGACTTGGGAAACCAAAGAAAAACCCCAGATGGAGCAAATTTACTATGCGAGCAAAGGGTATAAGCATTAGATCAATCTTTTCTTTTCAGTGAAGTCAGCAGAGAGATCTCTCAATAGGAGCGTGATGAGATAAGGAATTATGTTCCTCCATGAACAATACAGGCTTGAGAGATACGGGAGAGAGATCAGTAGAAGAGAAGATAAGGGTGAAGACTGAAGCAAAGTTAAAAATTTAAAGAAAACTATTGTCTATTCAGGATTTAACCACACAGGAAATCATAAAGTAGAATATAGTTTTAATCACCTCAAAATTACAAACTAAAACTTTGGAGTTTTTTTTAAAGCAAGAAAGTTTAAAAAGTAACATTCATGAAACTTCTCTCAGTGTTTCTGAATGACTATGCATGAAGCCACCCAGAACCAGCCACCTTGTCTCTCCCTAAACCATCAAATCCCAGTGACTCACATGCTCCAGGCAATCTTTCATGATGCTTTGCAAAGTTCCCACTAATTTTTATGCATCTTAAGCCTATTGGTCAGTGGTTCATATTTCCATAAATAGAGTTCCATGGCAACTAACCCATCCGTGATTTTCTCTGATGGCAAGTCAGATGTTTCCCCACAGGAGAAAGGAAATACCTCTTTACAGGAATTTCTGCCAGCCACCGCTCTTTTGGTTCACATCTGCCAAGAGGGAGGTGGCCATTCACAGCAACTGCTGGGTATGTAACTTTATGGGCACATAAATTAAGCACACAAAGGTTTCCTGAATATTATTATTTAAAGTTTTATAATGAACTGGTCTTCACAGCAGACACACATTATTAATAGGACAGCTGCCGGGTCAGCATCCTTATCCACTGAATCTATTCCAGTTGCCTAACTTCACTAATGTGATTATAAGAATTATATTGTAAGGCTCTGTTATGTATGATTATGGACCATCTACTGTAACATTTAATTGCTATTAAGGCCTCCATAATGAAACAGTAATAGTAATATATTCATATTAGTTACAGATCTTACAGTAAAGCAAGTAAGACTTCGCATGCATCCATCAAAGTCAATGGCAAATAAGAAATGTAGATAGAAAGTAATACTGAGACAACTCTTCAAGCTACAATTCATTCTTGTCTGCATTCAACTTGAGAAAGTTTGATGACATCCATTCCAAACAGGAATGTCATAAAGACAATCATGCAGCAAAGGGAGAGCCAGCACTGGGTTAGTAAGTACTGAAAAATAGATTTGGGAGTTGTCAGCAAAAAATGTAACACTAAAACCTGTGAGCATGAATAACAGTGCCCTAAAGAAGGATATAAATACGAAATAGAATAGAAAGCAAAATGATATCAGTATGAGTCTATGAGCAATTTGGGACACTCTAGAAACATAAGGACAAATATCATATTGTCAGAATAAGAACCTGAAGAAGGCCAACATATTACAGATTTAATAAAAAAAAAAAAAAAAAAATCAGAAATGCACCAATCTCATTGCCCACAGCAGCAAATGAACTAGAAAGAAATACAAGGTCCAATTCACAGACATGGCAATATTGAACTGGGAGCAGCAGGTAATCTAAAGACAATATTTGGAAAGGGTTCGCCTAAATTTGAACAAAGCATTCATCTACAAGTATGACATATACTTCTAGTTGTTTGTTTGTTTGTTTGCTTTTCTTTCTCTTTTTCAAGGTTGCATAGCTGTTTGCAAATTTCCCCTACAGCTTTGTAATGGAGGCTCTTCTGCTGTTATATGCATGAAGGAAAACAAAATGATGTTACATCATTCACTGAGAGGGGGACAGTGAAGACTCACGGGATTCTGAGCTTGCTGCTTTGCCCATCACAGGACACTGCCAGGCTCCCCTAACTACACACAACGGCTGTAAAGACAGCCGAGGCAAAACCTCATTTACCCACTGAGTTTTACAAGGAAACCCATTTTCTTTTCCTACGGCATTGCTGGAGCAGGACTAAGGACCCTGGGCTGGGCTGGTTGGGGTCGGTTGCCTCCCAAAGACCGTAGGTGATTCAAGCTGGCAGTAAGTAGGTTTGCCAATGAAGAAGGGATTAGGTTTTGGTACCCAGCCTGAGGATTTCTTCCTTCTCAACAGTAACTAAAACGTTATCTTTTTAAGAAGGAGTTTATAGCAAGATGGAGATTTTTGAAAGCAGCAGAAACTGAAGAAAAAGGTAATGAAAGATGATGGTTTGAATTAAAAATTGGTGACTGTTTTTGAAGTTGTCCGCAGTTTCAAAATCAGTACTTGCCAAAAGAGTAAGATTATGATGGACTCAGGGTGTCTCTCTTGTTTACCGAGTTGCTACAGTAATGCAGTAAGAGAAGCCACAGAGTCTTTGGAGCAGCAGCCTGCTGCTTTTGTTCTCCTGAGAGTGCATACCAGACTTTGGGAGAGAGAACACAAGCAGAAGGAAGTTTACGTTGTTAAACTGAAGCAGTGGGGACAGTAGTATTGCTAACGATAGCAAAGAACAGAAATCTCAAGATTGCGTTATAATTATTACCAAGCATTGGCTGCATTTCCTATTAGAGGTTTTAAAGATACATCCAAATACTGTCAACAGTTAAAATTTAAATTCTTCTAAGAGTACACCACCGGGGATAAGAGAAAAAAAGAATGGTTCTGAATAGCATATCTGCTGAACTCAGCTCATACTTTCACAAGCAACTCTTTCATTGTGTCCTACTATTACATCTACCTCCTCAACTCTTTCAGTTTTAAACTGAGATGGCTTAAGCTGTAGGTTTACTTGAACTTGAGCCCTCTTGTCCTCTCCCCACTATGATGAAGCTCTGTCTTCCTCCCTACCAAGTGAATCGTCTCATCACGTTAGACGTCTCGTGGAGAAAAATCTTAGTAAAACTGAAGTCTTTTGAAAATATTTTGCTCAAAGAGAGGGCAGTTAACGAACAATAAGGAAACAGACAGTAAATGATCATCATAGTAGAAGACTCCAGCAAACAAGTATCCATGGATATAACAGGATCAGAAAACCAGATCGTCATGGGAATCTGAAACTTAGCATGATAATTTTACTAAATATAATCTAAATGTCCCTGAATGTAACAAGATACTGAATGATCAAAGGATCAATGTTGATCAAAGAATTGACGTTGATCAAATCACCAGGTGAAGAACAATTTATTGGTCGGTAAATATGAAAAAAATCCAAAGAATTCCCCAGTAGGTTTCAGCATAAGACGACACAGTGTAAATGGGTAATTAATAAGTGACAATGGGAAGGCAAAAGGAAAGACATACAAGGCATGGAAAAGGTAAAAAGTGCCTGTTAACAAAGAAAAGAATGATGGGCAGGTAATAACCCTATGAAAAAGCAGCTGAATAGAAAAGCTAATTATCAGGAATCTGCTACAAGACATAAGCTGAGACAAACATCTAAAAGCCTATTCTGTCCTCCTGCAGGGCTCACGCTGCTGTAGTACTCAGTATCTCAAATCTCTCCGTGCATCTATTCTCATGACACTGCTTTGAAATGGGGTAATATTGCTATTTCTTTTTAAAGAACAGAGAACTGAGGAATGTCGTGCTAAGGCTAAGCTCCCCAGAGGAGTTTGTGTCTTACTTTCATTGATGCTGCCCAGATGTTCAGCTGAAAATCAAGCCAGAAATCTGTGAGAAAACAGGGAACTGGATCTAAGTCCAAGGCTCACCTTTTCTTAACTGAGCAAATCATCAAAATACGAAAAAAAATTTCCCATAGAGGGCAGCAGTGCTAGAGATGGGGAAAACAGGGCAGTAAGGCAGTGTTATCCCTCAATCACATTCCTCTCGTTGCTAATATTTTTTCCACCCATTATTGCTCTCTCTTTAAAAAAAGATAAAAATAAAAAGAAACTTTCCAAGCCATAACAGAGGCAGGACTGGAAGCAACAAGATACAAAAATTACTCCAGGGGCATGCAGTAATCAAGATAAAAACAAAATGCAATCACAAAACACCACAGCGAATACATCTAAAGCCCACTGCTGAATCAAACTTGCTGTTAAGAATTAAACAAAAGAAGAAAAAAAGCCTCTCTCCAGCAATAACACTAAAGCCAGATAAAAGCTGCTGGGCTGTTCTTAATCCCATTGAGTAATTTTTCACACTCCTGGATGGCAGCGTCTTCTCCTAGAAGCAGTAATTCTCACACCCGTAGAGCTGCTGCTCTTCTGCACTGGGGGACAATAGCCCTCATGCACAGCAACCATAAATACGTGGTATATACACACCAGTGGCAACCACTGATAAATTAGTGTCACAGGCTGTCCTACCCCGCTGGCGTCCATATCTCTTATGATTTAGATCCATTTACCAGCTGTAGCTCCTCGTCCCTCATTTGCTGTTATTTCATTAAACAACTATCATATTTCCCATCAGCACGCTCCCTCATCCCCACAATGCTGGGGGGATGCTTTGCTAGGACTATAAATGACAATGCCAGAGTCTTTTCACTCTTCTGACAATGACTCTGCTTTTACATGGTTAGCACCCAGCTCCCTACCTCCCTGCCAAGAGAAACTTGCTGCTTAGATAGTTGTTGCACAGGACTAAGGAAAAAAAAAAAAAAAGAAAGCATAGGAAAAAAAATAATTTAAAAGCATTAATGTACCGCAAGAAACAGGAGGAACAGTGCTGAACGCAATCAGCTGAGAGTCACTGCCAACAGACTGAAACAAAGAAAATGGAGCTGCATTTAACGGGAGCATTCAGGAGGAAGCATTGCTGGCACTCTCAGACATATTGCAACAATAATCTTTCCGATCCAGTTTCCACCGAAAGCCAGAGCACCGAGCACAAGTAGAGAAGTGCCAACATGTTTTAGAGCATGTGCAGTGACAACTTTCATAATGCTGCAATAGCAAACCTTGCTCGAGTGGCAGGTGGACACCGGAGGGTCACAGTGCACCTGCAGTTAACAGCTTCGGGTAAAAGTCTGCGAGGAGGCCGTCAGCGAGCAGTCACCAGCACGGCTTCCTGAGCGTTTGCAGTAAAGCTTTTCATGTAAGTACAGCAACAAATACCTGCCATCATCAGAATAAAGCCCTCACAGAAAATGCCCCCCCCTTTCTAAAAAAAAAAAAAAAAAAAAAAAAAAAAAAAAACACACAACAAAAAACCCCACAAAACGATTACTAAGGTACCTCAGTCTCCCATTTGAGCTCTGCCTCGGTCTCCTGCCTGAGCTCTCTGGCACCCTACGATCTCCTGACCATTTTGACTCCCAAGGCAGAATCTCACAATTTCTCCACTAAAAAGCTAAGAAAGAAATGTGTTATCGCCCATGTACCAAAAGTGTATTTTTAGATACCCGGCAGAGACATCCAGAGCTCCAAGTTATCACTAGAACTTGTGTGGGTTGATGTTTTTCCCTGAATACAGGGCTCAAAACTGGTGGAAGCTCAACTTACTCAAAGTACTTCATTGAGTGAGAATAAAATGAAATATTTTTACTGTAGGAATGTCAAAATATTTTATTTCAATCAAACATTTCAACAGAGCTAGATAAACCTGAATTGCAACTTTGTCTGATATGTCTTGATTTTTCAACTTCTTGCCCTGACTTGGGAATAAAATACCAAAATTGCTGCAGTTTCTCATTGACTACAATTACTGTTGCCTCAGTTCTACCACCTGTTAAAAAGCCTTTCTCAAGAAAGTCTATATCAGAAGAAAAAGAGCCTAATCCCATCACTCTAATCCATCACCCTAATCAACTGGATCGTCTGGGAGAGCCCAAGCAGGACAAGTTGCACCAACGTGCCTCTTACCGGCACTATTAGTGCTCGGCCTAATTTCAACTGAGAGCAGCAAACATGAACAGATGGGAGCCTACTTCACAGCTCAGTGTACACAACTTCGGAGATGAATCTGGAAACTCATGTGAATCCTATTAACTCTGTGGCTGCTTCAGCCAAAGGGGCATCTTGCTTTCATTCACATCAGAATCTCATTGGGGAAACAAAAAAAAAAAACAAACTAGAGAAAAAGCTATTATGTCCTGCATGGGACACCGTGCAGTTGATTGAGTACATGAGATACAACAGATACAAAATTTCATCCTGTAAGCCTCTGAGACGTTAAAAAAAAATGCAGATCTAAAATTGGCCATTGCTACACTGAAGAACGGCAAATTTTGCTCCAATTCCCAAAGTGAGTCCAGCTTGAAGGCAGCAATACAGCTGCATCGTGACCTGTTTGTTTTGCTGAAAGGAATCCACAGGAATGCGGAATGCCCTGTAATTTAATATTATGCAACTTCACACTATGTATGTTTTCCTGATTTTGCAAGCATATTCTCTTTATTCCAGTTTGCCAGTGCCAGGGAGTCCTGGACAGCAAACCTCCCCCTTGTCAAATACATCCACCGAAGGTGCCGAGTGCGAGGGACTTTGAGATAGGTGAAAGTGAAGACAAGGGAAACCTGACCCTTCTCCCCACAGTCCCTCTTCTGACAAGACAGTGACAAATACAAACCCTGACATTGCAAAATATCAGTTTAAGCCCATTTTCATATTAACTTTGTATTTTTTCTTAACTAACACACCAAGAGCATTACATACAATATTAGGATATACTCAAAACCTGCGTAAATAATTGGTAAACTAGTTCCTGAAGTGACACTTGCCTGAAATTTCTAATCCCATCAGAAATTAAACCAGAAAAAAAAGAAGAAATCCATCTTTCCCTTGATAAAAATTCCTGTGTAATCAATGGAAAATTACAGCAATTCTGCAGCTTTTCTTGAATGGTCTTATACAACCAAAGGAAGTTTTGCTCCTACCTTATAAAATATGTACCAGCAACTTTCCTGATTCAATTACACAAGCTTCTCGAGTCATCTTTGGAGAAAAAGAGAATGCCATTTTTGATAATTCATGAAGAGATACTGCAAAAAAATATATCTAGTTACAAATCTTTCAGGGATGCATATTGATGTTTAAAATAAATGCCATTTAAATTAAGAGTTAATAAAGAGTTCCATGCTCTTACAAATTAAATGTTTGTTGAAACACATGCACGGTACTATAGCAGCAGTGTGTAGCTCTATAGGTAGTAGCATATAGATAGCCTCATTTAATATATATATAGTAGCACTTAATGGGAAATATGTAGAGCAAGACAGATTGCCTATTCTGAAACAGAAGGTGATTTTATCCATTCACATAACAACTCAGAAGAAAAAGGAGTTATTTGTTAGGGGTGAAATATACATGTGCGTGTATGTATAAGTGTGTGTGTGTTTCCTCTGTCAATAGGTAAGAAACACAGATATCTGTGCAATGCAGTTTTTCTGGGGAATATTATATTTCAGATTCTTTCTAACTGCAAACAGGAACAAAAATATCCCACTCTTTGCTGCTCTTTCACATAAATCAGCAAAGAAAAAACACAGATCACATTATAAATGTTCTTCAGTAAGTTCTCTGGAGCACAGTGGAGTCAATCTGTCTAATCATAGAAGGACGAGACAGAGTGTAACGTATAACCAATCTTCTTCCACCTCATATTTTTATTTATAATTAATTTACACATAAAAAGGTTGCACAGATCTGAAGCTACTGAGAGACAGACAGGTACCGGCCACAAGACAGATGGCTCAACCCTACGAGGACTTCTAGAAGCAAGTGCTAGTGACACTTTGCTCCGGTCGCTTCTTTGTTGTAAAACATGAGCCTTGATTTCTTGAGCTAAATGGCATGATCTGTAAATAGGGAGGAAGCTGCTGACTCGTAATAATCCTTCCCACAGACCATAATCCATCAACAGAGGGAAAACAAGAGGCACAGGTTACAAATTGACCCTGTCAATATTAAGTTAGGCTGTTTCTTTCTGTATCAAGTGAAGAACTTCTTGCTCCTCCAACTGCACACACGGCCTTACTGAACTGCAAGGGACTGCAACAGCCCGAGTCCTTTGGGCTCTCAGGGAAAGCCCACATGTGGCTTTATGTTTGGTGGTTTGTTTGTTTCTTTTTTAAACTTAGAATTTTGGTGACATTTTTACTCATAGCTATAGTCTAGAGTCCTAAATGGAGACAGACAAATCAGTTAAAGAATGAACAATGTCTCAAAGGCAACTGAGTGCAATAGAGAACTCCACTGCACGTTCAGAACTGAGGGAACTCGACTCGTTGATCTTAAAAAGAAATGTGAAATAAATACATCTTTGCTTAACTTCCTCCAGAGTACAGGAGGTATATCATGATTTGCCACCCTGTAAAAGATGCTCCAGAATAGTTTTGGGGCAACCCTGTAAGATGATCCCCGAGGGAACATTCCAGGATACGACAAGTGCTTTGGGCACCCAATGCATCAAACACTCTCAGCTGAGAACAAGTTTTCGGTTGCCAGCAAGCTATTGTCCGAGGGGCCCCTATTCTGCAGGGTCACTGAGTTCCTACCAGAGAGATCTTGTATGTCCCCAGCCACAAGGCTGGGTGGGATTCTCAGGGTCCCTTTGAATGGGTCATGCCAGGTCTCAGAAGTGCTCCACAAGGCATGGTGCAAGCCCAGACAGAGGAACACTGTTTAGATTTGCAAGTTTTGCTCAGTCTAATAACGAAATGTAAATCTTTACAAAGGGCCAGGGAATAAACTCTGCTTCTGAATCTTCACCTCCAAAAGAAAAGCTCTGGAGTCACGAATCAGATCTCTCTTTGTTCTGAGAGGGTATTTTCCTGGGAAATAGAGAATTTGTTGAACCTGGGTTTAGAGGGGAAAAAAAAGATAACAAATCATTAGGAAAGTAAAGCAGAGAGAAAAATAGCAGCTCAGAGAAATCTCATTTGAAAGCCTTATTTGAGCAAAAAGCTGTGAGCTTCACATAAATAAATAAATAAAATGCAGGAAGAAAACACCATTACACCCAGAGCCAGAAAAAGGAACATTTATGAGAAACTAAACTGTAGTTCCCTCTCCTCCAGAAACACATACATGTAAGTAGGCTTTGCATGACAAAGAAAAGAAGTGCAGAATCATATACTGAACATACAGTGGATTTAACAGCAGCGGTAAAGAGAATAAAATCCATTCCATATAAAATGTATCTCTTCCCACAGGAAAAAAGAAAGTTGCATTGTTTTCCCCATCCTTGCCAAAAGGGTATTGCTTACTAGATACAGCCATAAATCTTGTAAGAATTATGTTCTTCAGTCTCATCACAAAACACTTGTGTACATGGAACCAAACCCAACATGTTTATCTTAAGCACTTTTTTACTCCAGACAAAAGGTAACTATTATTACACATTTCCCAGGGGTTTGCTATTCTAACCCCAAACACTCCATTTCTACACATGACTTCCTTCCACTCATTTTCTTCTGACAACCCTGATGCTACCAGCAATTGAGAAAGCGTCAGGCTTTTCCACACAACTGTAAACCTGGATTAATTTAACTAAACGAAAATACATGAACTATTCTGGATTTATACTTTTGCAAAGCAGAACAAGTTCTTACCTCAGATCCAGGAAAGGACACGAAACATTGTACAACAGTTTTCTTAAGATGCTCATTTAACTAAGCATCTTAATCTAAAGCAAGGGGAAACAGGTGATTATTTCTGAGTTTCATTAGCTGTAATCTAGAGATAAACAGGAAAAAGAGGAGGAATACATACTCCCTTAAAAAAATAAAAATAACAAAAAGGCAGCTGTAGAAAGCAGGCTGTGATTTGAGAAGAACCTCTGCTTGAGATTTAAAGATCAGAATGCGAGCTCTGATTGTTTTAATCTGCCAGTACCAATTTACTTATCTATTTTCATGGATTTTATAATAACAAGGAACCAGAGGCACACTATTCACTTTAACAGGTTAGACTTCTGATCAATGGCAAATTCAAACTAAATTTATCAAGTGAAACATTCCCTCTGTTTGTCTTACATATACTCAACCTTGAAATACTTTTTAACAGTTCTCTTCTTCTCAGATCTCATATAGTGCACAAATATAATAAACACTTATTATAGAAATCACAGCCCAGAAGATATCACCAGAGATTTTTAAACGGACTGCAAACCAGACTAAAACCTCTGCCACACTCACTGTCTCTGCAGCAGAACCATTATAGTTCTCCGCTTCTATATCCATCCTGCAAAGACACATACATACATCTCCAAACACGGATCCACCATGAAGACAGAAGTTATGGTATCTCCAAACTGACAGATAGTAAGTAATACGAAATACAGTCCCACGCAAACGATTCTGCAGTTTTCATATCAGATCAAGCAAGCCTCACAGACACTGCATGCAATTTATCAAGCGCCCATTCACATTTTGTGATGTACCACCCTGGTCCTCTACTGTTGGGTCCAAACAAGAATGTAATGAAGCACTCCTTCCATGAGCAGGTTCTTGCTGTGGCGGGAAGGGCTTACCTGGGATGAAGCAGGTAGGTCATTCTCAACAGGCCGAAAGCTAGGAAAATGGCCAAGAGAAGACCTCGTAGCAGGCCTTCCAGGTGTGGAAGCATGACCAGGTGCGTGGCCCCTGCAAACAGGACTTGTGAACTCTTTAGGACCGGGGCTCAAATTTTTCTTAATGCAAACAAGGTCACAGTAAGTAAAGCTCACTGCGTAAGTAAAGAGAGGCAAATGCCCATGACTTGCAAAATTTGCAAGTTCGGCTTTAACAAATGCTGTCTCCAAACACCAATTTAGGGAAATTTTACCTGTTAATCACAGACAGTCATCTCTCAGGGAAAGGCAGAATAAAGTTACTCTTCCTAAATGCAAGCAAATCCTCCATCTACAAGACCCTCAGAGCAGAAGTATTTACAGAAACACATTTCCACTTCTTCAGAAGTGGAAACTACTGAGTTCTTCAAATCCTGTCCTCCACTGACCCACAGCCCCCCTCAGTAATATTTCTCTTTTCTGCTCTTGTGTTTTGCACGTACTTCTCTACAAAAGATAATTATCCTCCCTGCTCCAACAGCACAGAAAAGTCAGAGGGGAAGACCCTCTTCATCAGAATTTTATATCCGAATGTAGTGAAAAGACTTGATTACAAAGACAGCCTGCATCTACATGTTTTATTCATCCTCATAAACACGATCAGCGTTTCAGAAGTTTTTTTTCCTCGCTCTCTGTTTCTTAAACTGAAGAAAACATGAAGCCAGCTTGCAAGAACAAGGTCTGGATGTCCAGGCAGTTTAGCTCTGCAAAGCTCTAAAAATCCTCTGTGCCTAAAATCGGCATATACAATTTTTTCAGATGCCCCACGTAATTGCAGTAGCTGGTTCTCCCTGACAATTCTTAATTTAAATGTTTTGATCTGTTACTTTCTCTAGGTTTTAGAAAAGAAAAAACCTAAGCATCATAAAAAGAGAAGCCTGTTGCCATCACCGTGTCTTTAAAGTGTCTTCCCATCCTTGAGCTGTTCTTTCAAGGTGATCATTAACCAGTCCTATAAAAATCAACATATTCTTTATTCCTATAGGAAGACAGTTAATAGGTTGCATAAAGTTAACAGTGTTTCCTCAATTTTCCAGCTGAATTCAAACCTGTTCTAGAGTGATTTGTAGCACAGCATATGATTTCTAGCAGATGCCTGTTTTAGCAGATATTATTAGCTTTGAAACCATGCATAAACTCACAGAAGGTCAGAGAAGGATAAAAACTGACAGTAAGAGGCTCAAGTAAATGAAGGTAAATACATCAAACAATCTGTTTAACACAGGCACCACATAAGTCAGTTGTGTCACCTCTTCACTGCAGAGAAAGTTAAATCTAAACAGGAAAATACCAATTTTTGAAACTCAAGGGCAGCAAATTTTGTTTAGAGGAAAGAACAGGGAAAGGAGGAAAAACAAGGCAATAAAGCAACTGGCAGTCATTACAGCAAATTTTGCAACATGGCAGCAACATGCAGAGCACTCCCATCTCCAGCACCCTCACCTCCGGAATCCCAGTATTTCTGTCCACGAAATAAAGACATCTGTTGTGATAACTCCAAAAATTCTTCATTAAAATTAGCTGCTGTGACATGCTACAAGCAGGACATAAATAACCCCCACTTCCCATGCCACAGCTCCCTGTTGAAGCTTTGCTAACATAGGGACTAAGACTCAAATATCTCCTATTTGTAAGTCTGCAAGGAAAAGAAAAAAGCTTATCTATCTCTTAATTTGTTCAAAACCTGAGCTATTTCCATAAAGGCTAGAACTGCCTATGGAAATCTCTTTAAGTCTACAGCTGAAGGTTGAGGCCCAAAGACAGCCTGGTCATCTCAGGCTGATCTGGGATCATGCAAGAAGTCACTCCTCACTCTGCCCTGCCTTTTGGACACTGTTGTCATTCGTGCCAAGTGAGACCAGGCACTCTGTAGTGCATTCTTCTGTAAAACCACTTGATTATTATTGAAAAATCCATCACAGATGTCATGCTACTATGAAGAGTTTTAGCTCATGTGGATGCTACTCATTTCTTACGATTTCTATAATATTTGAGATCTTTAGAGAAGAAACTGCTTATAATTATACTTGTGCATGCCCTTACAGAATTGAACATCAAATGGTTATGCCTATCCTATATCCTATAGTAGGTATTATTTCAGACCTACTAGCAGTAGCAAATAATTATAATCTTCACTAAAAATACTTTCCTGAAAGTCAGAAATTGTTTTATGTAATTTTTTGCAAGTAACTTTCAGTTTAAGTAACACGATACTTCCAGTGAACTCAGTACCAACTGGGTACTAGAAAAAGGGAGCCTTGATTACTCGTGTGTAGTTAATCAGCATAGAAAGGCCAGCTACATCTACATACATAGTCCAAATTGTGAATTAATTTCTATACAAAGAACACAGTAGAAGTCTTTTCCATATACCAATCTGACTTCTTATTCAGACAACAAAGAAATAACTATCTAGTCAAATAGCTTCCTTCACATTTTTTCCTATTACTTTGAACAGTGTTGTTGAGTCCACTATAAAGAATATGCCACAAAGCCTGTATATCATTCCTTTCCACCAAGAACTCCTTTATACCAACAAATACTGCAAAAAAAAACAGGAGGATGAAAAACATACTGCTCTTACAGTGACACAGTATCTTTCTAAGCTCAAACTCAAGAGTCACGCCTAAACAGAAGATAGAACGCAGGGAAAACTGAAAGTCTCAATTTACTTTAGAAAGCAAAAACGAAACAACCCGAAAAATCCAGACGAAGCATAATTTCTATTGGCAAAATACTGTATTTATTCCATTGTTAATACATAAGAAGGGATTTATTTGCTATATTTGAGTTTGATTTCAGAACATTAAAAGCAAAGTACACTGAATAATTTAAGCTTTAATGTATTTCCCTGAATGGAACACGCTCTCATGAGAGGTGACTAAAAGAATCAGTTTACATTGTGCAAATGGACAGTAATAAAGACAGACTTCCCTAAACACGACACGTCAATACAATTTACAACCTCTGGCTTTACATAAACTACTATAAATCTGTTTTTCATATTTTGGCTAATGTAGAACTCTTGTAGCTGAACCATAATGGGACTCGGTTCTTATGCCTGAATAATTTGAATCACTGGAAGGAAACAAGAAGCATCTAACATATGGGTGGAGAAAGGGAAGAAGATTTCAAATAATAATCAAAACTAGGAAAGAATGATAAACTAGTTTTCTGACACTTTGAAAGAAATCATGAATAAAGTACAAAGCGGTTGCAGGCTCTTCAAATTTAATCAATAGCATCAGCATGAATACTAAAATATTGTAACTCCTTGGGTTCTCACTGTGTGCAAACTGAAGCTACAGTTCGCACATACAAAGGCCTATTAATCTGAAATTGCAAAAATTCTGGCTTCTGTAGTCTTTATGTAATACTAGAGGTGCATCAGTGCAGGAGATGACTTTTACTTGTAAGGACTAGAGAGGCAGTAAAGAAGATTTAGTCAAAGAAAAGAAAATCCTTTACCCTGATTAGCAAGTCAGGTGTTTGGTAAAGCTGTCATGATGGGAGAGTGAGAGTTAAAAGCATCAGTGACTCTGTTAAGATGTGCGTGGCTTCTCAGGTTTAATTTACCAAATGCCAGAATTCCTGAGTGGGGCAGATCTAACATTTTTAATGCGCAAGACAACGTATCTCATGCGTTGATTAGCAGGGTTTGATTTAGAAAGTAAAGCACTCAGATAATTAATGATTCATCATCATTATTACAAATAATATAATTGATTTAAAAACAACATTAGTTCATTCATGGCTTGTACTGAAGCAAAAGTGCAGTCAACTGTTTGGACAATGAGTCAGGGGACAACAGCAACGCAGCTGTCATGGAAAACACCGTGCTTCGTCCAAGACACTACTGGGGTCCAACCAAATTAGGAGCAAGTGGTCAAAGAAGAGGCAAAAGACAGCACAAATTGACAAGCCCTATATCAAATGTCCTGAAGCTCCCTGCAGGGCGTCTGCTTAGAAAGGGCTGGTAGAAATGTCATTGCCCTTATTATAATAAAATTATTCTTTTTTAAAAGTATTGAAAAAGGGCAGAAAGGTAGGGGGTTTCTCCGTGCACACTGATAGCCATATGCAGCCTGGATAACTGCCACCAAAAGTAAAGGAGGGAGGTGAGAAATGGTCTTTGTATCTAGAAAATATCACACATGCATTACTGGTCTGCCCCCAAATGAACCAACCAATGCTAATTAATGCAGAGCCAACAAGACAGTACTGAATTTCATCATGCAAATTTAAAATTACAAAGCAAGAAAGATCCTTACAGAAGTAAATAGCTTGGAACCTAGCAGCTGCATGTGTGTTTAGGGATGGCTGAAGGAAATGTTATTACTCATCAGCTGTAGCTCTGAGGACATTAAACTATAGCAGTCATGTACCTAATCCGCACAGGTGCTTTGGTAAATCCTACAGATGACTCGCTCAATCATTTACTGTGTAAATATCTTTAAGATACCCAAGCCCCAAACCATTACAGTATAATTTCTTCCCAGGAGTAACTGAATCTTCCATGTATTGATGAAAACCACAAGGAGAGAAAATACAATGAAGAGCAGCAATTAACTAAAAGAAAAAGCAGAAGATTATTTTTAACAGCAACAAGTTCTTATATCCCGTCCCACATACTCGCTACTGGAAATTCAGAATATCCTGAGGTTTACTCAGGAGTCATTCAAAGTCTTTTTCGCTCCTGTCACAAGAACTTAGTTTTTCTTCCAGATAAATCAAAAGGACATAAAGTCACAGGGGAGGTTCTCTCTCTCATCCTTTTTTTTTAATTTATTTTTAATTCTTTCTTTCAAGTAGCTTTTGGTATTGTTTCTTGAAACATCCATTAGCCCTCAAGTCTAAAAACTGTATGAGAATTTTGCAGCCTTCTGATATATCATTAATGATTGCAGTTCCTCCAATGTGAAAGAGTGGAAAAATCAAAGAGGCCTTTTAAATAGATGAAATACAGGTATGTACGCAACAGTAACAAAAAAGTGTCACTTGGGGAAAAGCTAGTGTTAAGTGTGTTTGCTGTTTTAATTTTAACAATTCCCATTCTGCGCTTTTTGGGATGCAAGTGCTCTTAAGGATCTCTCATTATTCCTGTGTAAAGAAACCACGGCATGTTTACTTTGCTGCTTTCAAAACAGACAGATTAAGAGCACGTTATTCTTTCTATCCACGTTTGACACTCTACCTATATCACCTCTTTTGGCCAAAATTGCTCTTGAAAATCAAGGACAAATTCAGATACAGCTATATTCTGATTAAACTGCACCAATTTAATAAAAACTTTATAAATTTGGCTCATTTGGAGTCAGTGGTGGCTGCATGCACACATTTTCTATCTCTATATTTAGACTTTCAGTAAAATTTCTGACAGTCTGCTTAACTAGAAGCAGGCCTTAGAAAACAAATAATCCTTGCATGATTTGAATGCAGCTGTTCACCCATTAAGTACAAAATGGTGGCATTACATTAAACAGTAGCTTTCTCTTCTTATATCAGAGCATGAACAGTATAATATGAAAAGATACCTCAATGCATTTGTGACACGTAGTCTGTCTTGTGAATGGGACATCTAAATTCCATAACAATTTAATATGAAACTTGTAAATTAAAGTGGTATAAATGCAAATCTCTACTACACATAACGATCGGCCTGCACCCAATCTAATCCATTTCTTCCAGAAGGCTGTCATCTAGACACGAAACTGAATCTCTTCCTCAACATAAAAAACCAAAACATCATAACAGCAGCCCAAAACTCTCATCCACAATATATATTGTCAGAATTTTTCCTGTAATAGGTAATTTTAAAGAGCGCTGCTTAAAGTTGCACTTTCCATTATGCTATTAGTCTTATTTAGACTACCCAATTATGCATTAGGAGACAATTTTCATATTTTTGGAAATGTACATATTCATTATTCTACTTAAAAACGCAAATACAATTTCATTTCAAATCATACTGAGACAGTAGTTCCCCAGCTAGGCTGCTCTGCACCCACAGTAACCAACACCTGCCAGAAATTTACATTCTGTTTAGGAAACGTCCTTTAGGTTTACTGTGTTTTGTTTCATTTTTTAACTTACCTCATCAGTTTATTTTCTAAACACAGGATGCCATGGTACCAGCTCTGAGCTCTGATTAGCTGATGCACATTATTTGCCAGTTGCTACCCTGTGAACGTCAGTACATCCCTCTCCTCTCTGCTGGGTTCTCTGTTTAACAGCATTCAAGCTGTTTGCCAGCAAGAAACTACTTCATTCCTTTCTCCCGCAGCCCACACAAAACCAGGCCAACGTTTACATGAAAGGAGGAAAAAGAGAAAAGAACATAATTTTTTCAAACCGCCAAAGAAAATCATGTCTACGGATATCATAAAGCAGAGACAAAAGCAGCATGTTTGTTAACAGTTGTCCATCTCATTCTCTCCTCTCACCATTTTAACTTTTCATTGTCTGTGTTTGCAAAAAGACCTTTTCATAGTTTTCAGAGGCTACAGCTATACATTTTTCAAGTCCATTCAACAGCCAAAAAGTCAAAGAACAAATCAGGAGATTTAGGAAAGCTGTAACATATTAACTTAGATGCTGTGCTGCAGTTGCATATTCCTCTAGTGTCTGCAAAGGCCCAAGAGTAGCTTTCACTCCGTTTACATTTGGTGACCAGCAGCCAAGCAGTCCTATCTCCATTCATGCCCCTTTCAGACAAATAAACATGTGTATGTATTTAATTATATGTATCCATATATCCCTAATAGTATTATTTTCCCTTTCACATCACACTCACAATGTTAAGCCACATTTTAAATGCTCTTAACACATTTTCCTGGGACCACAACACACCAAAGCCGTCCCATAGAGAAGCTGCTTCTCTCTGACCAGGCACCGCCTCCTGCTCTGTCCTCTCAACCTTTTCACTTCTCTAGATAACTAATAAAAGTCCCAGTTTTATTACAGCTCTCCGATTCCTGGCGGTCTATGAGCCTGTCTCTCTTCAAGGCTAAAAAAGGTGTAGGTTTTTCATTTTTGTTGTTTGCTTTCACTTTTACCTTGAGGTGCTTAAAATATATTGTCCCACGGTAAATGCAGTGTGTATGCTGGCCCCTTTGATTTTACCATGAAAGAGGCTTCTTGAGGTAGCTTTGCCCCACAGTATAAATAAATGCAGGATCTTTACTGTGCTTTCACTTTTGAACAGATAAGAAAAAGAGAACACCCCTAAAGAAAAAAAAAACAAACTTTTTAGCTGTTGAAACCATCTCTTTCTATGCTTCCTAACCATGAAACTTTCAAATTCAGTGACACCCAACACAGCTAAAGCAAACTGAGCGTTACTGCGCAGCTGTTATTTACTCATTTATTTTAATAAATAACAACAATGGTAAACAGCCATAACTCCACAAACCACCACATAAAAGCAGCTCATCAAAAAAGACTGCGAGTGCTGAACTACCATGAACTGTGCTGCAGTACAGTTTTAACAACGCATTTACAAACAAATCTTTTGGTTACTCATATTATTCTAGAAGTGATTATGACAGTCACCAAGGACATGGGCTTAGTGAAGTTTAGAAAGCTATAGAGATGAAGATGGAAGAGCTAAGTAAGAGCAGATTTTGTCTTGTTACACAAACTAACTGAGAGCACCAATGATAAATTCTCCCCTGGAAGAGAAGTGGGAAATATGACCTCAAACAACAGGAACTCTGAGCTTACAGAAAAGAAATGCCAGAACCTAGCAAAGTGGGAAATAAGGAAAATGTGATTGAGGCCACCTCTACTTAACCTTTCCTGGGGAGGAAAATGCAGGTAAACCAGAAAGCTGTTCAAAAGCAGGATCAAATGAAAAGTGATTCTACTTAATAAAGTTGCCTAAAGGTCAACGCTTATAGCAAAAATAAATCAAATGGGGAAAAAAAAAAAAGGGGGAAGGTTTTCATATAAGGTCAGCTATATCCAAAACATGAAAAAAGAGACTGCAGTTACACTGAATGTTGCGTTTTGTCTTCTACTCAGAACAAAAGCTCTGACACTCTTCTTATCCTTTGGACTTGGGCGTTGGAGAAGGTGGGAATGGCTGGTGGCACTGGGGAGTTCCTACGCTTCCGCTCAGGAGGGTTTTGCACCAGTGAGTACCTCCACCGTTTTCCTCAGTTGTGTTTTCTCCGGACCAATAGTTTTAATCACTATTAGACAATATAATTTCTTTTAGCCAAAGACCTTAATGGTATTTCAAAATAGATAAAAGATATACACTGTCCTTCAATTTAAGTTTGGTGGGGGTTTTTTGGTTTTGTTTGGGCTTGTGGTGGTGGTGGTTCCCCCCCCCCAAAAAACATGGCATAAATGAGGCTGTTGCCAAGACTGAGGAGTTTTTGGGATCAATCTAGGACAGCTAAACAGTGTTGCATGTGTTTAAAGAAAATTGCATGACTCTCAGTAGTAAAGTCTCAAAAGGGCTAACTATTACTGACATTACTAAATGGATAAGTGCATGGATAAAGGTTTACAGGATCAAAGATGCAGAATGTATTTGTCTTCATTCCAGGAGACGAGGTATTCCTGATAAAAAGGATATTCAAGTCTTGAGAGAAATAATAACAACCAGTTTGAGTAGAAGGATTTTTGAGATGGTTCAGTTTTTTTAAGAAATGGATATGATAGAATAAAAAAATATTTGTGAGCATACGCCTTAATCTCTGTTTCTATGGAAAAATTACTATTACATTCAACTAAAAAAAAAAATCCCAAATGGAATCCAAATTTCAGTATGCCAGTAAAAAAAAAACATGCTATCATCTCTGAATCCATCAAACGTTCTTCTCTCAAATCCCCATGCAATTGGTATCAACCAGTGTCATCGCATTGCACTTGTATATTTAAAAGTAAGTCGCAGTCTGACACTTGGTTTTGTTTAACTGTATAATGCCAAATTGTTTAAAAAAATTTGATAGTAATTTATTAAATGACGAGCAGCTTCATTTTGAAAGTGGATTTTATAGCTTAATATTACATTGGACTGCAAAGATAGATTAGCTTGAAATTTGTTCTGTAATTAATTCCCTGGAGAAAAATCTATTTGCATGCAAAAAGGAGGAGACTTAATTAATGGCCAAATATATTTAAATTGATATATCAGCTACTCTCAGGCAATGGTAGCTTCATTCCTTATTGAAACCCAACACAGCACTGACTAGCTCTTTTACAATGTAAAACAAAGCCATAGAATAGATCTGTAAGTAAAGAAAAGAATAATCCTTATGTTTGGATTTCAGTAACTCACTGGAAATGGTATAATTGAGACTGATACTAGTTATACTGAAAATATTAGAAGTTTTTTTTAATTATAAGGAAATGTTAGTTGGAAAACACCAGTGCGTTTTACTGAATTACCAAGTTAGATGAATCCTTCTGAATACCTCCGAGGAACCTTATAATTATTTTTAGTAATGACCTTATCACAAAAGGACATATGTTAACAATAAATGCTAAAGACACAAAATTAATGGAAGGCAAAAATCACGTAGGTGGACATGAACTGTCTAGTAATGGGGCTACTAAATACAAGGAATCAGCCATCCAGCTAGTGAATCTTCCCATCTCTCACTGTATTTTGTACAAAGTCTAATTTGGTAGGAAAGTCTTGAAAAAGTCCATTAGACAGATAAGGACGTCCCATGTGAGGCTGCTCTAAAAGGTGGTATGAATAGGATGCCTAGGCATTTTAAAACTTTATGGTTTAGGACTGACACGTGTGGGATTTGAGGATATCAAAGAAATCTGGAGTCCCTTCCAACATGATTGACACTGCAAGTACATAAAGGCTTACCTAGATGCTTAAATTCCTAAGAGCCCAAGTGCACACGCTGTACAGTACTCTTCACGTGGCTGTAAACCAAAGCTTTAACCAGAGCTCTCAGCTGAGACAACAAATGCATCTCCTCTTCCATAGGCAAAAATTGGTGTGGAGAAGTTTTTTCTGACACTATGCTCGTTGCTGAGAAAAAACAGTATTTCATTCTACTGGGGTGTCAGACTGGCTGCTTTGGGAAACCTTATTTTTACTGAAATAAATGAAAATCATAACCTTAAACACCACAAGATTTCTATGACCTTAACATATCTCTTCCATCTACTAAAATTGCTCCGTTTAACATATCTCTTCCATCTACTAAAATTGCTCCAGTTTAACAGGAACCAGGTTATATTCAACTTCTGCATGGTACTTCAGGCAACATAGATAGTAATATTTAAATATCTCTAAATCATGCGCTACCAGTTTGTTCTAGGTATCTATAAACCAATATCATAATGCCAGCAATCAGAAAGATAACACTGCCTCAGAGTTCTAAAAAAAAAAAATTATCAGTGTTTTCTGATGGCTTTTGCTAGGGAAGTTACAAACATATTTCGTATATTTAACTGCATGTATGCATACACATACAATAAACTTATCATCACTATCCCCAGGAGACCAAACATCTGTGTTTGTTCACTTTGTTTAAGAGAGGCAATGACTAAAAAAGCGCATTACAATCACAACCACATAGCAATTCTATTTAAGGAAGTAGAAATAGAGACTTATTTTCAAGAAAGAAGTATGAAGGGACCCTGCTTCAGCTCCTCGGAAAATCCCAAACATCCTATCAAGCCAAATTATCAGGTTGCTTTCTGTAGTGACTGCTACACAAATGCTGTCACTTCCATTAGTTGATGTATATAACAGATGGGTGACTGGTTCCTTGGACAATTAAAAATATTGGTTTGGTTCTAATATTCAGGAAAAAAACTGACAGCGAAGTCAAATGTGAAACTGGGTAGAACAGTCTCACACATTAAGCAATGGGAATTACTGGTTAAATGGAAAAGGCGAAGTATATTTTCAGGCAAATTTTGTACAGTGTCATCCTTTCCATACATATTATATGGAATTTAAATTATTGCCACGTGCATACCTATCTTACGAATGGTGTTGATGATGAAATTGATGTTTATCCCTAAACACAAAGCAGCAGATAAAAGAATTTATATTTTTAAATTAAAGCAGAAAATTACTTGACACGCCCTAATATTTATACAATGAGATCGCACATTGTTCAGAATCAAACTTGCAGCTACCACGAGCACATAACAAATCAGATTAGGGTAACAAATTCACTCAAAGCACTGAAGCAGGAAAAAGTTTAGTTTGAAAATCACCTGTGGCATCTTCACGAGGAACGTGTTCCCGAGACTATTGTACTCCTATGAAAACCTGAAAGAGTTCTCATGTCCAGTGGATGTCTCTTTCCCTGAAAGACATTACTTTTTTTTTGTCATGTACCAGGATGACATGAAACATGCCCTACAAGATCGCCCTATTCTGACTTATTATTTCTGGGAATATTGCAGCATGAATAAGCCTGCTGGAATAAAAAAAGGTATGAAACTTAAACAGTATAGTAGTGCATACAACTATTTCTAAAGAATTTTAATACCAGCTGGTAAGACCTTTGAAACAATATCTTCTTCCTTTAGAGTTACACAAATTGATTAAAATTTGAAAAGAAGAATCTTAGAGAGATCTGTTCAATTCTGGTTTTCCATGAGGATTCTCCCTGTGGAGGGCACGTTGCGCTACACACCAGCAGACTGGCTGAAACAAGGGCCCGAACGCCATCAATATTTATATATATAGCACAAAAAACACTGACTAACAATAATATAGTAGTAAAATAGTAGTAAAATATAAATCAAGACTAGTGTTTAACCAGTAACTGTGAAAAATAGATTTGTTACAAGCTTAGTCCAGCAACTACATGAAGTAAAAGCAGTACAAGCCAGAGCCATACGTGCAGATCCCCCAGCTACAGTGAGCTGTGCTTGGATGATCACAGAATAGCTAGAGGTGGAAGGGACCTTAAAGACCATCCAGTTCCACCCCCTGCCCTGGGCAGGGACACCTCCCACCACACCAGGTTGCTCCAAGCCCCGTCCAGCCTGGCCTTGAACACCTCCAGGGATGGGGTGGCCACAGCTTCTCTGGGCAACCTGGGCCAGGGGCTCACCACCCTCACAGTCAGGAGTTTCTTCCTAATATCTCATCTAAATCTCCCTTCTTTCAGTTTAAAACCTTTCCCCCTCATCCTGTCGCTCCACTCCCTGATCCAGAGTCCCTCCCCAGCTCTCCTGTAGCCCCTTTAGGGACTGGAAGGGGCTATGAGGTCTCCCCGGAGCCTTCTCTTCTCCAGGCTGAGGAAGAGGTCATGGTGGGGTCAGCCATTACACACACCATCTTGTCAGGCAAGCAGCCATTAGCCGCAAGCAAGCTGGTCACGCACCTACTTCTCCTTTAGAGGCATCCCCGGTGCTGGCCGATGGGGGTGATTCACATGGCGGAACAGCCAGGGCCCTGCCTGTACACCTCCGGGCCGGAGCAGCAGCGGGAGGGCAGGCCTGCCACCCCCACAGGCCTGGCGTGCCTCCGCGTTTGACTGCCTCCTCCCAGGACCGAGCAGAACTCACAGCTACAGCTGAGGTAGTGAAAGGACCTGGTCTGCAGAGGGTCTAGGAGAAACAAAGTTCTGACTGAAACAACTCCACTGTGCCCTCCATCTACCCAGGGTCTCCCACGAAGCTGCCCGTCCCCATAGCGTTGGGTGACAGGCAGCTCCTCTCAAAAATCCAAGTACACCCAAAGCACAAGCACAGGAGCCGCTATGTCTCAATGTTGATTTTCTAGTAATTTCATTTCCACACACCACTATTTCAGCAGAACCCAGCCGGTTCATTTCAGCAATGGAAAAGCATTAGGGAGGAAAAAAAAACACAAAACAACCCAAACACAAACAAAAGTAAAGTCTCTGCAGACAACACAGGCTGCCCTTATAGACAGTCTCTTCTGCAACTTGCCACAAATTCTGTTTAAAGAATGACATCTGCTTTCATCAGACATCAAGAGTCCAATATATTTAAAGAGGTAGTACATAGGAATTAAATTATAAGTTATATAGTTAAATATTTCACAGAGCTTCCGTACTTCTTTTTTGTCAACAGAAGATAGGTGGCTTTCCAGAGAATATTCATTCAGTCTGTCACTTGAAATGTCTCTCTTTAATAATTAACACAAATACTTAACTTTCAAAGATGTTAGCATGTCATTACTTGTCACATAAATTGTAGAGTTAGATACTTGCAGAGGTGTATTTGAAGACTGCTGCTGAGCAACTTTCAGCATTCATGAATAAGATATAGGACCTTTCATATTTTATTAGATATATGCATACTTTCTATAGTTATGAAAGAAAAGTGTGCAGTGTCTATTTCTAAAGTAAACGTTCACTCTGAATGGAACTTTAACCAAGCCTGTGGTCTCAATCCAGAGGTCCACATCCACAGACATCTTTTCATACTAATCATCCAAAGGAATAAGGTCTTTTTTTGTGTGTTAATATAGGCTGAAGGACAGAGTTATAGCTACCTAGAGACAGAAGCAAACCATGCCTGCCTGTCTGCTACTGAATCAACTGACAGTTAAAAAAGTTAGGTCCGGGTAGAAGACCTAAATATTTCATTTTTCTCATTTACATTTCCTGTAACATAAACTGTAGAATTAGCATATGCTGGCAGGTTAATGTTGTACTGGACTGACTTTAATTTGTTCACAATAACGCACTTTGCATCTGCATCTCCCTCCCATTCTCCAGGGAGTCATTTCCCACCTTAAATTTCAGTAGCTATGCCTGATGAGAAGAGGCTCACTCCCATTACGGTGGTGTGGACGCAGCGTGAGTCACTCAGCTACCGTCCCTCTTCCCCCTGCAGCCCCTGGCTTCCCACCCAAACCTGCCTGCCACGGCTGCAGGGTGGGTTTTTATTTGGTTGATGCCTCTGTGTTTACGAGCTGGCATATGACCAGTCTTTGCAGTTCCAGCTTTTGCTAAAATGAGAAAACTCTTTCAGCAGTTGCACCAGTGCTTCCACATAGACTACTGTTGGGTTTGATTTCCTCAGAAAAATCAGCATTTCCAGTCTTATATGGAAAATGCTACCAGAATTTAGGCATCTATAAAATATTATCTAGAGGGAGGAGACTCAGAGCACATCCATACCCTGTACCAGGGACACGTCATAGCACAGGAATTCCAGAGGGAGCATTTGGAAAGGACAGAAACAGGATTTTCTGGAATGCTTCCCTTTACCTATCAGTATCACTTCTTCATCATTGAACAGCAAGATACAGTAAGTTCAGATACGTAGAAACAGTTAGCACTAAGGACCAAATGCTTGCGCTAAACATGTTTGAGGAGGCTGGGAGAAAGGAGGTGGCTGCTCCAGGACAGCTTTTGTTTGCACCCATGGGAGGGGGCACCCCCGGAGCTCACTCAGCACCCCTGGGGGTAGAGGAAGCAGCCAGGTATTTACACAGATACCAACACTCAGCAAATGCGTGTCTCCTGTTGCTTCCCTCAGCCCTTCAGCTTCCAGGCATGACCTCAAAACTGGTATCTGCAGTGGGATCATCAAGACGCACGGCTCCACATTCCCTGAAGGATCACATCCCTGTTCTCACTTCCCCTGTTGTTCTTCCCAGAAAAGCTGCTTGCTTGCTTTTTGTCCCTTGCTCGTGAACTTTCTAACAAGCATTTGGTAACCTTTAATTAGAAAAATCCCAGAGCACAGAGCTAGGCAGCAACTTTTCCTCAAGGGACATCTGCCCTGACAATTGCACGGTAAAACAAGTGCAAAGCTGCAAGAATGCAATTTTTCAACAAGGAAAGTGTTTTAAGCCAAAAAGATATGAATGCATTTTGGTTTGATATCATTAAATGACTCGGCAATTTTGAATTTGAATTGTGAATCATCCTTGCATGCTCCTTCTGACTTAAATTGTCTTTTGTTTAAATAGTATTCATTAAAAGCAAGTGAGTCATTAGGTACGATCTGGCTTTCAGGCAGGAGAAGGCAGTGGAAATTCCCCACTGCAGCTCATATCCTCAGGATCAAAAGAAAGAATCTCCTTCCCTGGTTAACTCAATACTGAGGAGAATTTTTTTATGCAATTAAGCGGATGATAAATTGCTACTGATCTGTGAAGATGCAGAAGAAAAAGGTCTATTATAATAATTGACAATAGTTATAAATTAAAACTAGTTTATAGTCTTAGCTATCCAATCAAAGCTTGAAATTGAGGGGAAATACCACTTGCTAATTTATGGATAGGGAAATGATGGCTTTTCTGCATGATTTACCTGCATCAGTGCAGTGTGCCTGTCTGGTTGATGCTCCACCTATTTTATCCTAAAAAAAAATAAATAAGAAGTATTCCTCAATTCTCTCAATCCCCTCCTTTCTAATCTAGAATGTGTAGCTCTATAGACACTTTGTAGGCAGCATACTCAACGTGCCATCTGCACAAGTACCTTTGTGTTTTGGGGCCTGAGACTAATAGTCTGCATCTTCACAATGTAGACACAGCTTCCTACCTCCTGAAGGTAGCAGGAGAACACACAGTGTGCACAACCATAGCTATTTGCTTCTGTTCCATTGAACAGTTTTATTAGAATTTCCTTACAGTGTAAAGACATACCTAAAGAGTTTGGTTGGTTGGTTGGTGGGGGTTTTTTGTTTTCTTGTTTTTGTGGGGTTTTTTTGGTTGTTTTGGGTTTGGATTATTTTGTTTGTTTGTTTGTTTTGTTAAGACAAAGATTAGCTTTTTAGACTTGGGTGAGGAACCAAGACAGAGTTCTCAGCTTATGTCCAACTGTCACTATCAACAAACAGATCGCTGCTCTTCACCCAGTTGCAACAGTGCAGTCCCACTTCTCCCATCAGGAGATGGGCAGGACAGGGAAAGACCGTCCACACCAGGGTGCCATGGCTATGATGCACTTTATGCTTTCCAGGAAATACCTACACATTAAAATCAAGCTCTCAAACACAAAAGAATTCTCAAATCGCATCCAACTCCTTTTGAAACCCCAGTCCAACTAAATAAAGTGCTAAGTCTGTACTTGCTGTACATCATGTAAATTTCTTTCCAGAAGGATATAATCAATGGTGGGGATGGTATGCATGAAAATTATGGAAAAGTGTAAAAAGGAGACATCTGGGAAGAGACAGAAGTGTCGAGGAAGAGGAAAATGCACAAAACAACTCAGATGGATAACCAAGGAGGAGAAGGGTTGATCTATTGTAAAGAACCTATAAACTAATTTCTCCTGAAGTCAATGACAAAAGTCTTAATCATATTTGTTCAGTCTGAATTCACCAGTATCAGCACACATGGACTGTGCTACCACACACTAATTTCATTAAACTAATAGATCTGTTTCACTAAAACTGCTTACCACTTCGAAAAGCTGTATTGATCACCTAAAGGATATTAAAAGCAGTGGAAGACAAATGACAAAATATGAAGCAAGACCTTTAAAAGCTGTTTGTTCCCAGGCAGTACCACAGCTAGAAATGAGACACAGGAATGGGTTTATTCCATTGCTTACAGCCAGGTATCTAGTGCCATACTAACTTCAGCAGGGTACCAGGTTCCACTCTAAAAGGCAGCAGGACTTATGGAACTGCTCTTCTTTTGGACAACTTGCATGGTTCTAGATGCCTGTACGCATCCAAGTTACCTATTCTCAGTAAATCAGCATCTGTAACTCCAACTTCTGAAATGCAAATAGGTATACTGATTCTTCTCGCTTTTATTGTCGCATGGATTAAAAAAAAAAACAAACAAAAAACCCAAAAAAAACCCCAAACCACAAAACACTAGTAAAAAGAGAAACTGTATTCACATATAGAAAAAGCCTATCATTTGCTAAGCCTTCAAGAACCTTGGTTTGTACGGTTTTAAATTGACAGTCAATGCATAGCCCAATAAAGCGTCCAAAGTTCTAGACAGTAAGAATGGAAAAGACAATACTGAAAATATAATAGGTAAAATAGACAAAAACCACATCTCTGGAAGCAGTAGGTGTTTTTGAAAGTACGTATCTGAACCATGTGGTAGTCAGCTTAATACATATATCTATTAAATTGTACAAGGAAATAATCTTTAGCCTATAAAAAAAAAAATCTTTAGCCTATATCTATAAAATAACACCTCAGTGTACATACACTTCACACGTTCTGCCTTGTGGGTGAAATCCCCTCCACAAACACACAGCTTGACTGTCCACATCTGATATGGTCTAAGAATAGAGCATCTGGTGAAGTGAAACGTAGGATCCAAGTATTGAGCTTTCGCATTGCAACACACAGAGATGTTCTCATATAGAAAAGAACAATAGTTCAGTCAGTACGGTGTGGTATTTTCTTCTGTTTTTTAAAATAACATAGAATAGGTAATTTTGTCATACATCAACAAAAGGAAATACAACTTCCTCTTTCAGTTAAATGTCAAAAGAGTGTAAAAACTGTATATACTGTATATTCCACATCAGCACATGAAAAATTCAAAACAAAATCTTCCAACTGCAAAAAAAAAATCTTCTGGTTAGATTCTTAGAAGCATGCAAAGCAGGTCTGAAAAGTCCATTTTCCACATGTAGTCTCACTTGTTAGACCCTCCAGCTGCCAATACTCAGGTCTTTGACTTATTTCTTTGCTCTTAAGAGACAGCAGCCAGATGGCCAACATTGAATATCCCTCCCAGCTGGCCAATGTGAATACATGTACCTGCTACCCAGCTGGCCAGCCAGCCTACAGATAGCTTCAGGCTGGCCAGCCAGAAAGCATATGCTGCCTTTCGCTGAGCTAGAGGACTAGCTAGCAGAGATCTTGGAGAAAAAAAACCCATAAGATAGCAGTGAAAAGGTGTTGCTTTGTTCTAGAAAATTAAAAGGCACTCCTGCTCGCCTGGGCTACATACTCTTGCTGAAGGCTCTTGATACACAAAAGGATGCACAATCTGTCTGTGCTCCACTATCTGTTGGGGTTGTATCATGCACAGGTGTAAGCAAGGCAGGTCAGAAGCTGTTAGGCAGAGAAGCTGAAGAGCTGGCAAAATGCTTCTCCCCAGCATTCACCCTCTCTGAGATACTTCCTCAGCCAGAAACCAAGCCCCTGTCATCACCTGTTTCAGTCAACAGAGTGTTACGATTAGCACAATGAAATCTAACTCAAAGACATCAATATATATATCTTAAACTGCCATGAAGACAGAGCCATAGGGTCACTTGAGAATCAGAATTACAGTTTTAGACCAAATTCAACGAAAGGATTTAGGGCAGGACACTATTTCATATTGACACAAGTAACTCCTGTCTACTTCCAGATGCACTGCACTCCAGAGAGAAACTCATAGCTTCAGGCTGTGCTTAATTTACCCCTACTATGCATGGGGTGTTAGACACCCCTTGAGAATAAGGTCCATAACAGCTACATGCTGAGTACAGGATTACTAAACCGGTTAACAGAAAGTGCTAGAGAAGTGCATCTCCAGACAGTTCTGAGAGGGTATTCTTGAGTAAGCCAGCATCAGTTGCATCAAGGTCTGCACGTGTAGAAATGCATCTTGGATTTGCCTTCCTTCGTTACCAAGCGTATGACTCAGGCAGGTTCCATCTCCTGCTCTCAGCCTGGCCATCTGAAACCAGCAAGCAAAATCAAACAGAAGGGGCTTTACAGGATCCATCCTCTGGTGCTGGGGATACAGCTGCTCCTGCCGTAAGGGAAAAAAAAAAAAAAATGTTCCCCACCTCTGTGACTGCTTTTTGGTCCCTATTACTCATTTGTTTGCCTCTCTGTAATGCACAGGCATGACAAACACAATCTGTGCAGTTCACATGGCAAAGAGAAGCATTTTATTCAGAGACGACAGAAGAGGTTATCAATCTCTTGGGAAATAAATCAAGGTGTGTGTGCAGCGATATGCGGACATGCAGGACTTCACCCTGCATCAAGGAAAATAGCTCAGGGGCAGGGCAGACCACAGAGGAGAGAAAGAGAAAGGAGAAGCGACTCAGAGACTGACCTTTGAGTATCAGCTGTCTTTGATAGGAGGTAGCAGGCAGTTCGGGCACAGCTAAGATTTCAACAACTGGCTTCAACAAACCAACCTAAGCTGATGAAAGACTGGGCTGTAGAAATCCTGGCTGGTAACGTTACAGGTTTAGTGCAGGAGGAGCAAGATGTGGCTTGGACCAGTGCACCCCTCCGAGGTGGCCCCCCCTGGGTTAAGTGTGCCCCAGCCCCAATGACTGCCCTACCACTGGTACGGCAGCTGCAGGCTTGCTGCATGCTCTGCAAAGGCGCCTTTGCAGATGTGGAATTGCCTGTGGAAAAACAATAGAAAATGTGGGATGTAAAGGGGGAGCACATCAAAGCCTGTAAATTGTATTTATCCAACACGATCTGCTTGGTTCATTAACAGGAGGTGGAACAACTCCATCTACACCGACCGAGATGCAGTCCCCACAGCATCATTGCAGTGGGGGGATCACAGATCCTGGTGCTCTTGAAAACAAACAGGGAGCTAAAGGACACCAACCACCTGCCTGAATAGCTGCAAGCAGAGGTGGACTCATTTGGAATTAAATATTGCACAAAAGCTTTCTAAAGAGAGAAGCTGTGTATTCAGCATCATCATCAGAAGTACGAGGCAAGTCCTTCAGAGCACCCCAATAATCCATATTCTTAAAATTCGATCTGATAATTCCTTTACCTTTATCGCCCATAGATCATTTTTCTCACATTGCTAACACTGTTCTTAGGAAAGGGACATGCACGTATACATTGCCAAATGATGTAAGTGTACAAAATATAGCAGGATTCAGAATTTCATAAAAGAAAAATTTCCTGTACCATTTTTTCTGTAGAAAAAAAAAATTGCAACGTATTTAAAATGAGACAAATTATTCTGGGAATAGCATCTGATCCACACTTACTCCATTATGAATCAATTAAGATTCACAGACTTACTTTTTCCCTCTTAAGGTTGTTTTCCAGAATTATCGGCATTTTCCATATTAGTACCCAATATAGGGTAAGAGTAGAAATTTACCTGGGAAGTTATCCAAATAAAAACAGAGTTACTACACAAAAATCTTATAAGATATTGTTCAGCAAGTCAGAAAAGTAACTAGAGTCACCGCTATTATTTAATATTCCTAATATATAATACAGGGACTGTAAAGCATAGCAGAAATTTGTATCTCAATGCAAAAGAAGTATCTTTACAAGATTTTCTCTTTCCTAGTTCACCACGTAAAGTACAAGAGTTCTGGTTACCAGGCAGTGTGTACTCTCAACCCAGTGAGAACACGATGATGCACGTGCCATGAAACTGAAGAAGATCCGAGTTGCAACACGTTGTAATAAGAAGAGACCTCTTTTGTTAGAAAAAACATCCGAATTACACCCACGTAATTTAGTTTCTAGGTAAAAAATTCACTACAAATTCAACAAGCGTATAGGGATTGTAAGCTTTTAATCAACACATGATGTTTCAGACATTGAAAGAGATGGTAGAGGAGAAGAGACAGACAAGAAATTCAAACATGTTTTCTGTGCGTTTCTAATAAAAGTAATTAAGTACTTAGACGCTTGGAGCAAGCCTATGTAAATATTTTGGGGCCTTTAATTTGTTTCACCAAATACCTCTTAATTAAAAAAAATAAAAATAACATAATAATCTTGGTTCAGTTTGGCACAATTTTGTTTTCAAAGTTTTTTGGACCCCAAGTCATTCACTCCCTAATATCAGACTGTCATTACCGTCTGTCAGGAAACGAATTATGAGGCATTTCATCATCTCTTCCTTCAAGGGCAGCGCTCCCTGCCAGAGCCCGGTTCCTACCCTTTCACCTCACTGCCCTATGCAAATCAGAGGCTGCAGTTCATTCCCATTCTTAGTTAATTCATCTGCCATTCCCGCAAAGTGGAATCCTCAAAGAAACACTTTAGGATCGGGTAATGCAGCAGGAGTATTTGTCAACACTTGTCCTCAGCCCCACTAAAACCAGCGGAGCATCCCGGAGCTGAGGGCATCGTAAATCCAGCTACGCGAATGGCTCCATCCGTCCCCGCGCCTGCTAACCTCACAAGTGATCGCTGCAATTTCCATTTTGTCATAAGGTGTTTCATTACGGGTGATTTGCATGCGGCAAAGGCGCGCACCTTGGCAGGCGGCGGGTGGGAAGGCAGCGAGCCCGCGGTGCAGTAGGGGCTGGAAGTACGCACCCTCCATAGAAACTAGTGTCTGCGGCTTCTAACTGCGCCCATAGGGAAGAAATTCAGTGGCACATATGTCACTGCATTTATACCGAAAGTCCAGATTGCCTTAATTTTGCGCTATTGCACAGTTCAGTAGCATCTATTAAATTGCCAGACTTCCAGACATCCTTCTTCCTACATACCTAATAGTCAGGTGCGTAATTTAAAACACAAAGAAACCTAAATATTTCAAAGGCAGTTAAGTTTTAATATCCAGAAGTATTACTCTACCCCAGATGTTAATGTTTTATTTAGAAACACCCCTAGAATTTTCCAGACATTTCATGGTAAAAAGATGTCAATATATATCTGAGTACAAGCTACTGGTAATTAGGTATACATAGCTACGAGTTTATTAAAATGAAACATTGTAATTAAATAAATGCACCTCAGCCCTAAGGAAACTAAATTACCATGTAGATAGGCAACAGGAAAACCAAAGTACCAGCATCCCCTTTTGCAGAAGGGCACTAGTATTTCACCAGTTTCTGCAAAACGCTTTTGAGACTCTCAGCAATGTTACTTTTACCCTCTTACTTTTTTGTTTCACTTAGTAACATTATCACATAGCTTTTCGCATCCACAAGTCTTTCTTTTCCCATTTGCCATTAATATTTCTCCCCCACCCATAACTTTCCTTCTCTGATGCAACCACGTACCTCTGACCCCTCTCCGGACACCATCTGAACTCCTGCAGCCTCTCGCCCGCACCCCGAAGCCACCAGAGACCCTCGCATATTCTGCTTTTCCTCTTGACACCACTGAAGCCGCTGTCACCGACACTGACATCTTCCTTGACAAGGCTTAGAAGAACCAACCTCAGGCTTCATTGTTAGTCCTCTGGCATTATCCTCTCTTGGGTATTTGGAGTCAGTGACTCCATTCATGCCGTGGTCATCTCAGCACTGAATCAAAATACAGGACAGACCCCTAAATTCAGGGCACAAGACAGTATCTGCCAGGCAGTGACAATCTACTTCGGAGGGGCTCTTTGAGGACATTTACCCCTTCTCTTCAGGTAATTCTGGAAAACCTGCTAAGATCACAGTACATCTTTATTGCAAAGGTATCTAACCACAAATATGTAACGCACAACATATAGCTATATAAATATTGCACACCAGAGTACATGGTGCAAAATTTTGACCCGATGCAAACCCCTCTGCAGAGCCACTTTCTAGATTCAAGGCTGTTGCCATGAATTGATTAACTTTTCAAGAAGGTATTAATGGTCCAGCCTCTTGATTTTTCACTTTTCAGCTCTGTTGCCTCTCAGCCTTGTAAGCCTATTACGGGATTGCTTCAAAACCTATTTACCTCCAAAGCCTAAAATTCCCAACTGTCAGACAGAAAAGACATTTAGTAATTAATTTAATCCTGGACAAGACATCTGTCAAGGCCAAGGGCAGAGTATAGAGTACGCTTAATATTCATGTTCTAGTATTATCAGAAACATAAAATACAGGTCGTGTTATTTTGAGGCTATCAGTCTACATATGGCATTTGATGAAGACTATGTCAGGCACAACTTCTGAAGGTTTTCTCCCACTCCTTAGAAAACAGTGTTTTTTCCACCCAAAGGGAAATACCTTGTTTGATACATTGGTGTAGAGATGAGGCCACAACCTCAAATATCATTTTCTTCTGTTATTTTTACCAATAACACTTATACTTGCAGTTACTGTTTGGCAAAGAATCAAAATGCTATGGCCTTACAGTGTTTCTAGTCTCTGAAGGAACTCACTTTCATCAGTTCCCCTATTTTAAGCGATTCCAGCAAAACACAGCGCAAGCAGCCATCAGAAGAACACACAGGGCCACCCCTCTGGATTTTGTAGCACCGAACTGAATTTCACTCTCCATCCTTTGGAATTTCAAGGCTGGAAAATTTACTCGCAACTGTCCTGAAGAGCACGAAGCTCTACGCTTGGCATTCTTTAATTTATGCCTTCCTGCAATCTGTTACAGCCCAGAAGCCGGTGAGCTCGCTGCTCTGATCCGTTATACCACGTGGTATCACTGTTCAGTAGCTTACTGCGAGCTCATGCTACATAGTAATACAATTAGTTTTGACTTGCTTGGCTCCAGACTGGAGCGAAGCGGAGCAGGGCTCGTGGGCAGGCGCTGCCTCAGCTGCCAGGTGGTCCCTCCGTGCTCGTCGCCTGCCCTTTCCCAGCTGCAATGTGCATTTGACCACGTCTTACACTGAACTCGGCTTGGAGAAGTAGTTTTGTCAAGGCCAGACAAGAACAATTTTATTTCCCACCCGGTCCCGCATAGAGTACACCCGTGTTCCTGCTAATGGTAGTAAATACAGCTTTGGAAAAGAGCTTATTCGAGAAAACACAGTATTACACCATATTCTTCTACAGAAGAACTTTGCCCCTCCCTCCAATATATTTGGAGGGGAAAAGCATAAATGAAAACACTGGGGTCCAGCTTAAACATGTATTAAGACTCCAGTCAGTATTTGCTTTAAACTAGTGGGGTTTTTTCCCACGTTGGAAAAAATCCTACTGTTCCAAAACTTATTATAATAACTTTATTAAATGAGTTTGGGATATTTGCTTATATCATCAGTTTCTTGAGTAAGAGATTGACTGATAAGTCTTCCTGCATCCATCAGGTGGCCTCCCTCCATGGTGTCACTGTCAGGGAGGGAACAGGACTACGCGCGTATCGCTTCCCACACACGCAGAAGCAATTGAGAAATTACACTGATCAATTCAGATTTTAGGAAAGCTACAATAGTGTTTTTAACATCCCTCACATTTATCCAAAGAAGATCAGTTCAGGAAAAGATCAAACATCAGCAGTTGTCACATTCAGCTTGTTTCCCTACAGGAAAGATTTGTCGATGACCTCATTTACTAAATATCTGTGGGTTTTCTCTCTGGATGCGGTTCTGAAGATCTGAAGGCAATGGCATTTAAAAGCCTGGCAGGATCTGGCCCTACTCACAGGAGGTTGCTCTTTCAAGCTGAGGGACATCCACCATCCGTCATTTTGGTTCTTTCCTCTGTGCCTGTCAACGAGTTCAACCTTCTGCCCGTTTGCTTCCGTGATAAATTGAGTTGCTATGGGCATTTTGGAAAGCAGGAAGGGTCTTTAGAGTAAAGCAGGACCTTTCAAAGAACTGCATTTTCAGATGCTGAGCTAAGTTCAGTTTGAGTTTTCTTGCTACATAATAGACAAGTTTTCTGCCAGAGGCATCACCCTTTGACTAAGTAACACAAGAAAAACAGATACTGGCATAAGCAGGACAGTAAATTTTGACCTTAAAGGATATTTTCATTTGAGTAACAAGTCTCTTTACCTAAGAAACTTCCATTCATTCAAGAGTATTAAAAAAAAAAAAAAAGTCATTTCTACAAATACTATCCCAGAAGACAGAAGGCATTTTTCGATTCAGGTACCTGAAAGGAGATGCAACCCAGAGTCAAAAGCTGCTTTCTTCTCTGCCTTTGCCACAATCACAGGAGCTTTCACAGTGAAGTCAACGCTGACCCACCCAGTGTCACCTCGCAGTCTTGCCCAGAGTCATGTAATGCTTTCGGTGGGATGAGACCTTTGGGGGTTGTCCGGTCATCCTGTCTGAGCAGGACTGGGGATGGGCCAGGGGGCTCAAGGCCTTGTCCAAACAGGTTTTGAATAGCTCCATGCCACCTTCCTGACAAATGCCCGGCTAACACCTCCCCAAGAAGTGAAGCTGCAATCACAACTCCTCTTCCTGGTCTTTAAAGGAAGTTTCCTTCAATTTCTCCTCTTGACCTGCAGACGTGACTGCAGGAAATGCCCCCCATGCAGTCCCCCTTTATGGGCACCCATCTGATTTTGGCCAATAAGCTCTCAACTGCACTTTGGGAAATGCCCAGGGGCTTTAAAGCATCATCAAAAGAGTACATATAAAACCATCACTATAAGTAAAGAGAAGAGCTGAAAGATCCACTCCTGGAAGCGTAAAGAAGCAGCAGCATGATCACACAATGCTTTGAGCTGTTTTGCAGGGAACGGCCTCTTGGTACATGAGCCACCACATCAAATCCTTAGAAAACTGGGCTACTTTGATAGATTTTTCACACTGAAAATGCTTAGCTGAAATGAGAGCAGCTTTAAAAACCACAGCACGTGATGATTCCCCTTTGCAGAAGAGGTTGGTCTTCTGAAGGTCTTGCAGCAACACAAGGTTTGAAGGACAGCAAGGTAAAGCTTTTTGAAACTACAGGAGCAGGTTTGGGAAGGAAAACAAACACTTCCATTTCCTTTCATCATCTATATATTACAAACCTGTGTAATCTAGCAAGCTCCTATATGCTAGTACGCAGGCACATATGTGCCCTCTAAGCCTGCTGAGCGATCTTTGCTCAAGTTTGGGAATATTTCTTACTAGTTATGTATATTTATCCGTTACACACACATATGGGTATTTTCGTGTAGACACTTCTACCCTTCTCAGTTTTATATATATTTTATGGTACCATTTACTGCAAAACTAAAGAATTTTCATCCCAGTTCACTGTTTACGTTATGGATATGGGTAGGCATTACAGTGGTGTTAATCTGGATTTTCATTAAAAATAAAAGTGTTCCGATTTCTACACTAGCTTAACCTAGGCAATAAATATGCTCACCTGCAAATCTACCAGAAGTAGGGGAAAGAAGGATAAGGCAAGACTCAATCTTATTTTTGATGAAAGATTCAGAATTGCACTGCGTTTCATATACAGAAGGTCCTGTGAAATCCTACCAGCACTCAATATTAGAAAGAAAAGGAGCAGGGGGAAAAGTGTAAGACAACACCGGGCTCTGAAAATATGAACATCAAAATCAAATACTCCTCTGTAGAGAAAGCAATACTTCAAGGATGACAAAGAATCTTCAGAAGCCATCAAATTGCAGGATCCTTTGCTTTTCAAAATTATGCCTATCAAAAAGTCATACTTTGAGCAAAGTTCACTTTACCCACAGATGATGGTCTCCCTGGCACCAAGAATCAAACAGATCAGTTGTCCAACCACAGCAGAGTTTGAAAATTGGAAGGGCAAACCAAGCCCTTTTGTTTTGTCAAAATGAAAAAGCACAAAGATTTATAAATCATAGCGTTAAGAAGGAGGTTAGCAGTTCTGCATTTACAGGCATGCTTGCTGTCGAGGTAGTTTAGTATCCCAAGTACTGAGCCCTTTGAAAAGCCAAGCATTGATTTTTCCATATTAAAAGAAAGTTCACTTTTTTTTTTTTTAAAAAAAAAGAAAATCTGGTTCTGCTACAGAATAATAAAAACCAGAAATTATTTATGAAATATCCTGGCCTGGCTGGGAGAGGGAATATAGTCTTACTATGAGATAATTTTATTAAATGCAAAAATATGTAGAAAAGTGTGCAACATTTCAGACTTCGCCTACTATTTTCTCACTCAGACTTTCCCCGCGTGCATTCTTCCGTACTAGGATATCTAGCAGCCTGGCTTTATAGGCTCATGTTCCTTTATCACTGCAGGAGATACAACACACAGAGGCTTCAAGTATTCACGCGCTTAAGAACACACACACAGCAACGTTTTCAGAATTGCCTCCATAGGGCAGATATTTTTTCATTTTGAAACCAATTCTGACATCAGTATTGAAAAAAAATCTTTCAGTGAAAGATTCTGTTGAGGCACTAACTTATTAATGAAATTAAATAATGATACTCTATTCATCTCTCAAGGTTTTGATTAATTGTATACCTGTTTAATTGCATATTTAGATCAACCATCTAAATACGCAATAGCATGTTTGAAAAGATAAAATGTATTTTCCTGTCTGTCAAACTTAGAGAAAATACATTAGCGTCAATGAAACATTTCCACTCCGTCTGCTATTTTCCACGTTAGTTTTACCTATTTCTGTCCTGAAAACGAAGAGCGTATATTTTAGTCACATCTTACTCTGAATTATTTTTGCATCTATAATGCCACATAGGAAGACATTTTATTTCCATGTGTCCTAACTAGCGATATCAGTACCGCTTTACTGTCTCAAAGAAAAAATGCAGTTCTTTCTCCTCTTTTAAATGTAGCCGTTCAAAGGCTGCGTGTAACATCTGTTAGGCACTGCTTTGAAAGGCAACCTCCCTTTTCATCAACGCGATTCCACCCCTGAAATCAACTGTAAGTACCACACACCAACTACTGATACCTAGCTACCAATTTGTGCCTGCACTTGTAACCTCACGAGGGACCACCAGTGGCCCGCGGTGGGGCTTGTGCTATCTACGTGCATACACACACACGCACACGTATCTTTCCATGGATACAGATATATGGGAACGACAGAATATTACTGATGTTCTGAATTACTCTCTTCTGGCTGGAATTCAGAGTGGTTTGGGTATATAAAGTGCTAAAAATCACAGGAATTTAAAAGACGAATTAGTATTCCTTTGATCGTTACGTGCAGCAGTTTTAATGGACTGCCTTATTTCCACAAAATGAGACCAATTATTTTCTCAGATATCTTTCATCATAATCTACACAAGCTAATAAATTCCTAGTTACCAACTAAACCATCCATTCATCAGCCATTCATTTACCACAGCTTCTGAAGGACTGTCTATCTATTTTTATTTGAAACTATGATTTCTATTTCCAATGACCATCATTTGTTTTAGGCATTTTCCTTTAAGGCAATTATTTCAATTTGGTACTGGATGTAAAATGTTAACATTCAATAGACCTTTTCTAAATGGGTAATTTATGCTGCAATATTCAGTATATAAACCTGTACAGAAGCGGAAGAACAAGTCATTTATATAAATTGGAAAAGTTTAGGCTGCTGTTAGCAGGTGGCTATAGAGCAAATAAAACTAAAAATATTTCTTGAAGAGAACCACCTTCCGGAATTCACAGAAATCATCAAGAGGCTAGATTTAAAAAATGAGAAGAGATGTCATCTTACAAGCTCTCCACATTGTGAACTCTTGGTGAAGTCAAGAAGGCTTGAGTGAACAGGACTAGGGGCTTAGAGGATAAAGTTGATAAAATAAGGGGAGAATTACACCGTTGAAAGAATTTTCCGGAAAACATCTTAACAAAAGATTTAGCTATCTGCTGACCTGCGGAATTTTTTGGAGATTGTTTTCTTCTCGCATTTCAATCCTATGCTAAAAATCCACAAGGGACAGATAGCATGCAACACCACTACATGTACATTCAGAAAGCATTCGTGTCATGAACTTCTGAGATGATCCTTCAGCAAGGCTCATTCAGCTCCGATTTACCAGCGCAGTCACAAAATCCTCAAACTACCTCGACACAAACCATAGCTGGCATGCATACAAATCTTTCTGTTATCAGTCCATGGGTTGGAAACATACCTGGAGTTTAGGGAGAGTAAATTGGGCGTAATTAGCATTAGAAATAATGTTAGGTGAAGCTAACATCAGGCAATTATCCTTTTTAACAGCTGCTAAGTAGTGTTAATTGGCTGCTATGGACTACAGTTTTCCAGGTTTTACAGAGCAATGCCTATATATACACACAGCAATTAAGCAAAATGTACTAGGTGGCATAAGAATTAATGAAAATGTCAAAAATACGGGTTTTGGAATGAGAGGCTTGAATTAAGATTTCAGACTACTGTCGTAAAACTAATTTGATTTTGCCAGCTGAGCCATGCTGATGTTAAAGCACTTCCCTGCGACGTTACGCACCACAGAACACCTACGGAGAGCCAGCAGAACCCGGTATCCCGTACATCCGTCAACTCTAGTGACATGTGATATTTGTATGAAAATCCACGGCTACGAACAAAAAAATCACCTGTTGAAGACAGACAGCGACCATATTTTGTTTCAACTGTTGAAGTTTCTAGACTAATAGCTAGCAAAACCAGATAAAATAATGGTTAAAGGTTATTGACCGCGGTAGATTTTCAATTCGGCCAATTCCCACGGAGTTTATTCTGCCTCTGGTAATCCGGTTCTTAAATAATAGCTAGCAAAACCAGATAAAATAATGGTTAAAGGTTATTGACCGCGGTAGATTTTCAATTCGGCCAATTCCCACGGAGTTTACTCCACCTCTGGTAAGCCGGTTCTTAAATAACGCGCTCTACAGGAGCATCTCCTGCTGCATCCAGCAACACACATCAAGTCAGCACAGACTGTTGGAAGTACAACCACACTATCAGCGCTTGACTCTTCCTCCCAGTATCTCAGCCACTTCTACGGACCAGAAGCACACCGTGGGAAACTTACTGAGCATCACTAAATTGCTTTTTACATGCCAGAAATCCCTGAGATATTTTTGCAAGTTCCCAAATTACATATATAGTTCTTCCTAGCCCCAAACTTTCATTTAGCAGATATTTAGATACCAATTGCAAAACCGTGGTGTAGCCAAATTTTAAAACCAAGCAGATCAAGCTGGACTGAGGTTTTCTGAAATTCTAGAAATCAAACACAACTTGAATGTTTTTATAAGGAGAAAAAGTGTGTTGCAGAGCAGGAAAGCCTTCCACAGAAATAAGAAAGGAGCAGGAGGAGCTTGACTCTAAAAGCCCATTTTTTCCCGAGTCATTTAGGGTAATTTCAACACAATCAGCATTTCTGTTGCGATTCAGACACTTACAGTAAATTAATCCCTCTAAATGAAATAACATACACAGAAATAATATCACTCTACTTAAATTAAGAGCAGGAGGGCTTTTTAATCTATTATTTTGTGGACCTTATGAATCATTAGTGCAGTATGTTGTGCAACCCCATGCTTAGGGGCGATACCTCCTGTTACTGCTGCTGAAAACTGGTATGCTGCTTACTGATATCAAGGTGAGCACAAGAGCAAGTATATGAAGGTCTAAGGTAGAGACTCCTTAGTTTTAATCAGACATTTCAGGATAAAATGTAAAAGGAAAAAAAAAAAGAAATCTTCCTTCATTAACTCGTTTTTCTCTGTTTTCGTGTAAGAACATTAAAAAATAGCCATACAGGTTTGGACTTAGTGCCACCTAGCCCAAGCTTTCATCTCAAACAGGTATCAGAAAACCAAATGAAGCGTAACAGTATTTACAACGAATCCCAATAATCTCCCAAGCTTAAGCTATTTTCAGAGTTTTGTCTGTTATACAGATAACTGACGGCCACACTGATTACAGTACATTCAAATTGAGTCCTTTTTCTCTCTCTGTTTTCTGTAAGCATTTGTTCTGGGATATAACGTAGGTTTCCTTCTCTTCAAAACTCGGTAATTATGTGCCTTAAATATAACCTCACTAATGTTATTTGAGCCGACAGGAAACATCACTAACAACTTTAGTATCGTTTGATGAAATGTAAAGGAGGGGTTTTTACATCACGTTAGCCTTCTGATATATTACCAAAAAAACGCCCAGCAGAACAAGTAATCTATGTGTCCAGAGATGAGCTCTGCAATTAAGTTTTCTAATTACAAGTTATTCCTCCATGATTTCTGCTGACCCAGTGCCCACTTACAAACAGTTGTAGCAGAGATCCCAAAGTACTGCTCATAAAAGCTACTTTTTCAAGTACTGGTGCTTTTGTGATTTTCTTTCCAAGCAGCCACAGCTGATTTTTAAGCAGGACTAATTGTAAGCCAGTAGGACGAGCAGAGCCACAAATAAAACAGCAAGAAGAGACTGTACATCTTCAATTCATATGTCTCCGATTTATGACTGAGCGACATGGTTTAATGTAATATGAAATTTGAAGTGCGGTATCCAGACAATAAAGCTTTACTCATTTCACTGTACCCTTACGTATAATACAGTAACAACCACTGTAAACTTTAAATCACCTTTTCACGGAGCAATTTCAATACACGAAGAAGATTGTTCTGTGACTGATGTCATATTCAGCAGGAATTCCTCATGAGGACACTCCTAATATCCGAGTGAACATATTTTGTTGAAAATAAGCCTTCAGAGCCTGACTAATTTGGTCGGGATGCCATTTGAGTAAAGCACTCCATTTCGTTCCCCTGTAGCTGTATTTCTCCTCACATTTTGCTTTCTCCCCTTGTTTCTAAAAAGGCTTTTCATCACCAAGAAATCTGCATGAACATCTTCACCTTTGCTGGTCATTTCTGCAACCCTTCAATAAGGTTTCATAGAGACGAATGATTTGTGCAAGGGAAATGTTTTATTCATGTTTGAAAATGACCCAGATGAAACCTAAAATAATAATTCACTCCTCTCTGTGTTTAAGGAAAGGGCTATATCTTGGATTTAACTGTAAAGTTTCTTAATAATTGCTAGTGACGAATCGTTCTCTTGCTGGAACCTATTTATACCTTGTCTATAGATAGACCTGGACTCAAATGCTATAATTTTAATACCCGTGAAGGTGTTAGAAAAGTCATTTTTCAGCTTTATATTGAAGCCTTCACTCTACTTGAATCCATACGTACATAAAGCACGTGAATGGATTAACAGTTTCTCCAGCATAAAAATTAGCTATTATGGGTCCTAGTAGGCACACAAATGTTTAAGTGGCAGCTGCCAGGCTGGTCCAAGGAGGGACCTCCAGAATTCAAAACATGAAAAGTGCTTAAAAGCATCCACAAGGTGATTTTGTTTCCATTCTGTCCATTATCTTATCCAGCTTATTATGTGCCCGTACACCTGCCCTGTACCTTGAAGGTCCAAAATACCCTCCAGACCCTTGAAGCAGATCTATAATACAGCTCTACAGTGTTAACAATATGCCTCCTCTTCCTGCTCATCGCCTCTGCTAAACACACACACCCCACACTCGGGAGTGATGCTCAGCAGGAAAACAAAACTTCTTCCCATATGATTAGTGGAAGAACTTCAGTGGACTTCCCAGAACCATCTTCCTTTTAATAAAAAAATACTCATAGCTTTTATGTGCATGATACGCAAGTCCTTTCTTAGTCCTAGAAAATACAGGTTAGCCTTATTGCTTCGTTTTTCTCAAGGTGACTTGATCAAAATTGAAGACAGTACTCTAGATAATGACAGAGGAAATTAAAAATACATTTAAAATTACAGTGGCATTCCGTTTGGTATTTTCTTTTCCAGTTTTTCTTAAAATTGTCATTTTGATTATTCTAACTAAACTTGAAAAAAGGTTCCAGTGCAAAGTTTTAAAGGATTTGGATTCAAGCTTCCCAAAGCATCCCGAGAGGAAGTCAAGCAGGGAATTTAAGTTCAAACTAAAATCCAAGTTACTGAGCATATGGGTCTAAAATGTGATACAGGGTTATCACTTTTTTTTCCCCAGAAAAGCTCTTCATACCTCAATTATTATTTTGGCATAAAAAACACATTAAGACACACAAAACTCAAGTGCACAGATAAACAGTACCCTCCTAAAACCATTTACTAAGACAATATTTACAGGAAAGCTGGGCACATTAAGATACAAGTGTATTGGTAAAATGGGGTAAAAAATATATATATTTAAAAAAAAAAAAGTAACTCTCCCTCCACTTCTCTTCAAAAGCAAACCAAAACGTCAAGGCAGGTTTTGTCAAGGGAGGTAAGACCGCTGCCTGTGTTATGATGAAGAACTCCACTTTCTCACATTCCTGGCGGTAGAGCCACAGGAGGACCCACACGTAGGGAAAAGCGGGAGTCGTGGTGGGAACAGACCAAATTTAAGCTTATATCACTGTTGCGCTTGTAGGTACTTCTACGTTTATGGAAGATGCTGAAGAGTTCTCCAATTATTGTACTATCAGTAAGGTTACTCATTATAGCAAAAGAAAAAGACTAAGCTGATGTTCCGGCTTCTTTAGGGCAGAGTAATTATCACAAGATTGATTTCACTGTAACATCCAAAAAGCCCCCAGAAGTCCCACTATTTATAGTAACGCATCTATAACTGCCAGACAGGATGCCTATTTTCAGTCTCATCTTTTATTGTGATTTCCCTGGGAGAAAACAAACAAAAAAAGCCATCCAGATCCAGCATATAACTCAATCAGATCAGCCTCACTGTAAATGGTCTCTTCAGAAAGATTTCCTACTCGCTCATAAAAATATCTCTGTAATCAACAGCTCAGTATTTTTCAGAAGTCTGTAAACATGCCCATTCCAGAGTTTTTAGAGGCTGTTGGTTGATGTGCTTCAGTGTTGGATTGCACCTAATGACGAAGATAAAGAACTAGGTAAGCTATATAAAAGTCAGGTTAAATCATACTCGCTAGTGAAGTTGATTAGGTGAACAAAATGCCTAGCATTGTATTGAAAAGATAGTTGGGTTGAGAAGAAAATTCCAATATTATATCAAGAAAAGTGGTAATAACTAAAACAAGGGCTAACAACTAAATTCCTGTGCCTTCCTCCCCCCGCTCCCACCCCAAACAGTATTTAATAATTAAGATAATGTAATATATAACAAATTAGACATTGAATCACAACCCAGAATGGTACACATCGACACTCGGTTTGTCAAGGTTTTGAAGTTTAAGACCAAGTTCAGCGAAAACACTTTTTCTCTGCAGCTGCAGGGAGAAACTGGTGCCAATAAAATTCAGTATTGCACTGGCTTTTCCAGTAAGTTTAATAAGCTATTCCATAGCTTTACCCAAAAGTGACGAAATGCTAATTTATGATAAATCATCTTACATTTACTTAGTTTCATTTAGTTTTGTTCCCAGGTTTCAAGTACAGATTACTTACAGCGTTGGGTTTCTAAAAGCAGGAAAGAAAAAAAAAAGGGGGGAGGGGGGGAATGCTGATAAGGACGAAAACCCTCAGCTTTAAAGCTAATCCAGCAGTAGTTTCAAGGTCTAACAGTAACAGGTATCCAGCTCCACAAACAATTGCTAACGTGACATAACTTTGGTTTTTGATATCAAAGCTCCAGTGTGCATGGGAAACGCAGAGCATCCACCTGGAATAATCCAGGGAGATAAAACCTGAAGACAGGAGTATTTGTTGGCCTCGCTGTCTGTATGGGGATACTTTAGAAATGGAGGAATTTCAATCTAACGTAACTGGACGAGATTTTACGGTTTCAAAGAAACATGACACGGAACATAGGCAACCATGGAAATAGCCGCAGCTAAAACACTCAGGTCCCGGGGTTAAATGGAGACGAGCTGTCAAGTTGCACTTGAAATTCTCAGATACACTGTGAGGCATTTTCCTTACGTGAACACAGGGATTATCCCCAGATAAGTATATACCTTTCTACGGTGACAGATGGGAGATGGAAGGAAGATGAAACAAAGAGGCTATCTGGAATACTTACTCCTGGGCAGACAGGACCAACACTGCTCAAAGTGGATATAACATGGGCTCGACTCTACATCACACGCAGCACGGCGGGGACATTGCCGCATCTCGGTTTAAAATCAGTGTGGAAAGATACACAAGTAATTTATCATTTTATATTTATATATATATATATATTTATTTTATATATATATATATATATATATATATAAAATTATTATCTAACTTTATCCCAAAATTATTTCTTCCGTCTTCCTTCTCTGGAGGATCTCTGGGACCACTGGTTCCCATTCCCTGGAGGTCACCCGCCAGGGTCCCTTCCAGAAAGGGCAGAGTCTGAACAAAAACCAAATGAGATGGGCAACACGGTCCCTATAGGGTTCAACTATAACTGCAGAGAGTGTGAGGCTGGAATGCTGGAAATCATTTTTGCAAAAAGCAATTGATTTATCAGAAAAAGTCCATTAAAAAAAAAAAGAATCGTATTTCTATAAGTTGGAAAGCTTTGACATTGTCTAAAAGTTGTCCAAAAGCCCAGTTTTCCGAGTCAGAGTGTGTATGCCATCAGAAAAGTTTTGAAAGAGCCTGATATTCTTCCTCCCCTTTCCGCTTGTGTTTCCGATTTAAGATTTCTGATTTCCAAGATTTTGATTTAAAACAGATGTATTTTTATAGGCTGGTATGGCTTTTACACTTTGAGTAGGAAGCACGGCTGATGGACACCAGCTCCTGCAAACACACCATGGAAAACGCATCACCGACATCAGCCGGTCTCTCGCCCAAGCAAAGATATGGTACAAAAAAACCACGTTTTTCATGTTAAAGAGAGGCACGGTGGGCTAAGAGGAAGCATGTGGATAGCCACATCTCTACACGAGGACAGTAACTTCTTGAACCCCTGCGACTTGAACGCAGCCAACCCTTTGGTCACGACCTTCCCCACAAGCTCATTTCCAGAATCAGTCCTGCTGTTGTGCCGAACGTACCTGCCTGCTTGTCTCCAATCCACCGCATTATTTCTTATTAGACAATGATCGGTTCTGTTTCAAATGTGTATTAGAGGCATACCAAAATAAACAAAACGTTGCTATCTTTGGTAGAATTTATGCTTTAAATATGTGCTTGGAAACATGAGGAAGCAGAAAGTTATTTTCCTGGGAACTTAGTAATGAAAGTTATTAACTATCGGTATTAATAGTCCATCTGAGTTGATGTGCACCGTCAGGCAGAAAGACTAATATAGTAAAAATGTACATACAAATGCCTTAGGGAATTGGCAATGGGGATATTAAGAAATGAACATATATAAATAATTATTTCAAAATGGTCGTTACAAATCTTATCACAATAGTATTGCAGTCTGCAGAAAAATAACTTGACTGTTTTAATAGCTTCAAGAAACAGACAGAAATTAAAGAGCACAAAAATCATTAAAATCCAATAAATATGAAAATAATTTTTTTACTTGATTTATTTTAACTCAATATGCCTCACTGCTAACCAGTAAATGTCTTGGAAATTTAAAGTAATTGCAGAAATCAGAATCAGAAGGGAATTTGAATTCAATCTCTTATAAGCAGAATATTAACACCAAGAAATTCTTGAGCCATAGTTAAGTTTATTTCATGCCATTAAACACTGGCACTTATTTTATCTGACATTTAATTCTGTTCAGGCAGTAACAGCTCGGTAACTCAGAGAAGTGCAACTGTAAACATCTAAGAAGTGGAGTTTACCCTGAGACATTGAAGTCCTGCTAGTCTATAAGAAATTTATGAAAATTGCCAAAAAAAAAAAAAGAAAAAAGGGGATCAATTTTTACTCTAATTCAGTATGCCTGACAATACCCATGTATTGGGAAAAAAATGGCTCATGATGTTCACATCTGCAAAATAATGCAATCATCTTAATACATAAGGGTTTATGCTGTTACGTATATGTTACTGAGAATATGGGTCAACAGCTGGACTGCTGATTTCAAGAGGTCATATTATGCTCATGTTCAGAGAGGAAAACAAAAGAGCCTCCCGCAGCTTGGTGCTCTGCTTCATAATTCAAAGCAGAGTCCCATGCATCACCCAGAATTCTCCTTATAGGCGACAATTCCTCCGCAGAGATGGTGGGTATCACCACCGCACTGCCCACGGGCTCTTCCACGGTATGGTTCATGGGACATTATCCTTCAGTATGAGCCAGTGAACTTTCCTACAGAGAGCAGGACCACACAGACTGTGAACCACACCTTAAGAGAACGCCCAAGACCAAGCTGAAGTCAAACAGCTTCATCCAGAGCTTGATACGAATTTATCACGGGTTACAAAACCAGATGACCCTCAATTGTCTCTTTTCTCCAGGTCACCACTGGAAAGCAGAGCACCTTTAACGTGCTCCGGATGTGACCGAACAGGCCGCCCAAAGTCTTCCACTGAAGAGAATAAGGGGGATTTTCAAAGGAATAAATGAGAGCCAGTCTAACCCACTCACTTTCCACAGGAGCCATCCTATACCTGCAAACTCCCTTGTCTCCCTTCAGCATTAAACACTGGAGGGGAAAAAAAACCAGTAGCTTCCCAATTTATCCCAAAAGATAAAGTGGGAAGATTGGCAAGATTACGTAGGGCATCAAGCTGATATTACGGGAGGAAACGTCACACGGTTGAAGCAGAACATATGCTGTTTGCTGTGGGAGGAAAAAAGTCTCTCAAATGTGCCTTTATAGGAGTTCAAGCTGAAGTGTCCTTCCCTCTGAATATTAGGCTTAATTTGACGGCAAATTGTCTTCAGAAGTCGGTGATTATTTAGTAGTTACCTTTTACTTACTTTGATTTCTTAATGAACTGAAAAATCTTTAAACTCAAAGGTCTTTAGATCCCTGATGAGCTGTTACAGATATTTCTGAGCTAATTCCGTCACCTTGACCGTAGCTACAGAAATATAAATGGATAAGATCATACCTATAGATCATACTTTGTGACGGAGCCCAGCAAGCCCACGATACCTGCCTTGCCTGAAATCTGTTCCTGAGAGACCTTCGCACGTCAAGATTTTCTAGCTCCCAAAGAGTTCCTCTGCCTTAGGCAGATTTGATAAATAAACAATTTTGACAGCAATGTCAAAACAATGACAAAATCCATTAAATGGCATCCGGGATTCTATTGTCCTCTCTCTACACAGTCACAGAACCAGCCCTAGCACACGAGAGCATCCCGAACCCCGCACACTGACACCAGCTGATCTTTTCTCAAGATTTTTATGACTTCCTACCATGTCACTCTACCCAATTCATGCTTAAAAGTGTTTGTGTAATAACTGTTTCTCAGGGTATATAATTTATGAAGTTTTGTACACGACACAAATTGCTGTTACTAGAGAGAATGGGATTAATACACGCATACAATGGAATACAATGAAATGCACTGAACAGGATGACAAAGAAGAAAAAGGAAAGTATAATAGCCTCTAATGACTTTTTTTTTATCTTAATGTTGTATGCACATCTAATCTAAATTGTAATATTATTTCTTTGTTTAGAGAATGAAATAAGACAAAGGTATTTCCAGACTGGTCATTTAACGCTCCATTTGTATTGACAAGAAAGTAAGATAATTTCTGGTAATATATTGTGAACTGACATCACATTTTAATGTTTTTTTCCTGTGAAATAGTATCTAAAGGAGGAACATCCTTAAACTCTGTTTCCATTTTATTTATTAATGTTTAAACATTTATCTGCACAGAATAAAACAGTTGTTTTCTTTTCCCTTAGCTTTTCCCCTTTTGTTTGTCCAGCAAACAAGCAGGAGTTGCAGAGGGCAGGTTATGGCACAAATAGATATTCCCTTGTTTTGGCTGCAGTTGCGCGTAGAAGTATTTGCTCTCACCTGGCACGCTCACCATGCAAGACTTGTCTTTCAACATAAACCACACAAATCCAAGTTTTAACAGGAAAAAAAAATAAAATTAAAAACCAAAAATACTGATCTAGGTTTTATGGGGACAAAAGCTGGAGACGCGGCTCACCATGGTGTGCCAGAAAGGGCTGGAAGAGCTTTGGCTTTAGACTCTTAAAGGGGAAAAAAAGATCCAGAGGGGTGGGGAGATGATGGGAGGGCGGAATGAGCCCATCACATCAGGGCCGGGTTAGTGTGCTTTCATCCAGAATAATGCTCAGGAGTCCTATGGTATAATTTTATATATTGCTAAGTGGAATTATGCAAAAGTGTAAGCATATTTTAAGAAGCCTAAATAGCTATTTAATTGCTGTCTGAACAACTGCATGGCCATTTACATCCTTCAAATGACAGTAATTGTGTACAGACTTGACGTGGAAAGCTGGGAAGCTGTAAGAAAGCCACTAGCAAATTGTTGCCATACAAGGAGAGAATAAATGATGATTATTTGAGCTCTGTAAAAAATGGAATAATAATTCCTCAAAAAAAATTTAAAGCTAAAATAATATTACCTATTGCTTCTTCAATTAAGAGAGTATCAGCATCTCAATTAAGCTTCTCTTTCCAGGGATTTATATGGTAACTAAGCTGCAAAGAGTTGCTCTAGGCTGAAATGTGACACACACACACAAAAAAAAAAAATCATAATCCTAGCAGATGAATTTTTAGAAGTATGAAAAAAATATTGAAAAATCTTTTATCTATCTTTAACTTGCATGAAATGGAAATGAGTAGCAACGCATTTCAGCACAGTGGTTCAGAAATTATGATCAGGCCTATAAATGGCTCCAGTTACTCATCACTTGCTAAATATTTACCTCTGTGTGTGTTTCACTCAGCCATCATCATGGCAACAACAGTCTTACTATTTTATTCGAGAGAGTCAATAGCTTTCTAAAAGCAGAGGGAAACCATTTCCAGATTCAGTTGTCTTAGTACTGGATCCAAAGTATTTCTGATTATCCTTCCAACTCTTGCTTTCCCATCTGCGTAAGGAATATTAACTTTGAATATGACGTGAATTGACAGGAACAATTACCATCTCCCTGTTTCTACTGTTTTTATTACCAACTTACCCACTTTCTATGGGTTCAAACCCCGTGTTTGAACGCATACACCACATTTGTAAACAAATCAATGAGCGACGCCCCAGTAAAAAGATAAAGTAGCTTTGAATCTCGCCTGCAAAAGGTAAGGCTTATTCTAGAGGAAATAACACTTTCACAGATCAGCCCCCCCAAGATTCATTCACTAGAATTACTTTGCAATCAATTAAAGGAAAAGAAGAGATCCAAAGAACAAATATTTGTCTTGTCACAATCCCAGCAAGAGGGGATGCCCTCTTGATTTTAGCAAAGCAAAACCCTCAGCCTACGAAGCGGTACTGTTCCACTGAAATGCACAACAATATTCTGTTTTAAACCCACCGAGAAGCTAATTTTAACACAGTTTTTGATCTCAGGGTTTGCCAGCGCAGCGACACTGAGACATAATCCAAGTTAACTAAAAAAATATGACGTTAAAGGGGATTAGTTAAAACTGCCTTAACGACCACAAGGCTTTTCAGACGTTCAGAATTAACGTAGCCTTCTTTCAGTTTAGCTTAATTCATTCCTGAGGCCAGTTTAAGACCGCTTGAATTCTAAGTGTCTGGTTGTCCACCAATTCAAAATGCAGTTAAAAAAAACCCATTTTAAAAATCCACTGGGATTATTTTCTCCCAATTGTGTTCACAAAATAAGGCAGCAGCCTAAGAAAACCTGAGAAATTCTTTGTGAGACTGCTAAATCGGAATTACCACGTTTCTTCCACAGCAGCAAGAGCGAGATAGCGCTCTGCATTTCAAGAGCAATCTCCTCCTGACTTCTCGGTCTCACCATCACTGAGAACACGGATGTATTATAATTAGATTTAGCAATGAGTTTAATGGTAAAATATAGCAAATGCCCTCCCACCAGCACCTCTGTGTCTCCTCTGCTGGTCCACAGTAGCAGATAGTTATATTTTTTTATTAAGATAATTACCTTTTTTTATAAAAAAAAAATATTTTTGTTAATATAGCATTACCACCGGTCTCGACTGCTGTAATTGGCTGTTAATTAGGTTTCCCTCAAACTCGACCTAATTGAAACCGTAGCAGCCATCCATCTGCTCCTCTGCTCAGATGCCACAAAACTCCCATTTTTACCGTTTTGCCTTTCTACTTATTTACTGACAGCCAAATGAAAGTGTGAACTCCTCTCCCCAGCCCCAGAGTTTGGTAACTCTAAACAGTTACAGCTTTTTATTAGAAAAAATGTAAAACAAAGTCAAAAACAAGGAGTTCAGTGGAACAAATGATAGAGATGTTTCCTCTCTATTTATCACTGAGGCGGCATCACCTGGAGCACTGTGCTCCATTTTGGGCATCACACTTTGTTGAAGATACGGGGTGGATGGAGAAAGTCCTGAGAAAAGCTACCGAAACTGGCAGGAAACACAACCTACAGAGACAGATGGAACAAGCACCAACTGAATGGAAACATAGCAGTTTCCAAAAAGGCAAAAAAGTGCGAGGGTGAAGAGAATAAACTGTTCTCCACGCAGGACTACATATATTTCCAAATTCACCAAGGGATATTTTAAAGAAAAAAAAAAAAAGAAGTAAAGGAGAAGATATTGAGGTTGGAATAGATTGCCTGAAAAAAAAAAAAAAAAAGAAGTAGAATCACCATTACAGGCAATTTCTAAGTACTGGAGAAATACTCTCCAAGAACGATGCTCTGGACCAGAGCAATGGATTATCTACCTAGTCTTGTGAAGCCCCTTCCAGTCCCACTTTTCTAGTGCCCTGCAGCCACGGTCCTGTTCTGTGTTACCTATATCCTGCAGATACAGCTTTGCTTTCTGAGACAAGGGGAGGTCAATGCTCCAGAAGCCGCTGAGCTGGTCCTTAATAGAGGGCACGCTCTAGAAAAACGTGGAGCTAGCTGACAGTCGTGAGAGTATCAGGCTACCATCAGCTGTGCACTGATCTTTGGGGAACAGGCTGCAAAACAGCAGAAAACAAAAGAGGCAATCCTGAGAACATCCAGGAAACTGATGAACCCACTCAAACTCAGCTGTTCAGCACCGCTAAAGAAAAAGAATGGTTCTTTCTGGGTCGAAAAATAACACAACGTTTCAGAGGCAGATGGGCAACACTGCTCTTGTCCCTCTGCTGGGACGGCTCCATGGTCTCGTAAGCAAAATCTGTCTTCTCCCTCCTTCCAAGCCCCTTTGCAGATGACTGAACGCTGCTCGCTCAGGCTTGGCCATGGTCATGAAAATTACGAGAGAGATGGAAAACCAACAGGTCTCTTGCAACCTGGATGTATGGGCTGGACCAGTGCCTCTGAATTCCCGCGTCCCTCTCTTGTCCACTGATTGCCACCAGCCAGTACACGCTTCCCAGCAGCGCGAGAAGCCCCACCTCAGTCAGGAGGATGATTATTTCCTAAACATTGACTTTTATTGCCATGGGCTTTTTGAATACACTTCCCATCCTAGAAAACACAACTACCCAGACAAACACATCTTAGGGGCACACAAACACGTAACCTGAGCATAAAGGTGCTCTGTTTGTCCATCCGTGCGCTGGAAAAAACAGGTCAGGCATTTTAATTGGCATAATATCGGGCTGCTGAAATGTTTTTGCTTAACCTTTCAGATGTGGAATGACACCTAATCACATTTCAGATATCGGACAGGCCAGCACAGAGGGAGGGCAAGCTGTAACTCACAGCGTCTACTAAGCAGTAACATTTTTGATGCTCAAAGGAAAAAGCAGCAACACTTGTTGTTAACAGCCCAACTTTGTGAGTTCCCATAAAACTTAACAATTTCTACTGCAGTTTTTATATAAACTATTCCTGTTGATCCTTAGTGTTATAGTCACCAAAGGTAACTTAGTGTCCAAGGAATACGTTTAAGAGCACCATGCTATAATTCTGACACCCCAGGAGGAGCAGGCGTTTGAGTGACTCATCGGCAGTTTGGAGTCGGGGCAGCCCCTTTTCCCAGCCCAGCTCTCCGACACATCCCTCCATGGGATGAATCCAGGCCAGTTTCCACCAAGAGAAACATATTCCTAGCAGAGCTCCCTGTGCTCTAGCCCACTCATCAGTGTTAAATTATATCACAGCTACAAGACCCTACATGGTCATTCATGACTACGAGACCCAATCCTGTAAATAGTTCTACATAAACTACCCAGTTACCACAAAGCAAAACAATTTCAAAAAAAGCTTTGTGGGCTGGCAGGATTCTGTCCAGACATACCAAATTTCAAGGCTTTAGAAAAATTTTCCCCCATGAAAATAAAGTCTTTATGTGTCTTTTTTTCTTTTTGTCAAGTAGTGCAGCTCATCCCTGGAAGATTGTGGCCAGCAGGTCGAGCGAGATGATTCTTCCCCTCTATTCCACTCTCATGAGACCCCACCTGGAGTACCGCATCAAAATCTGGAGCCCCTACTACAAAAGATATGGATAAACTGGAGCGTGTCCAGGGAAGGGCCACAAGGATGATCAGAGGGCTGGAGCACCTCCCCTATGAGGACAGACTGAGAGAGCTGGGGTTGTTCAGTCTGGAGAAAAGAAGGCTCCGAGGAGACCTTATAGTGGCCTAACAGTATCTTAAGGGGGCCTACAAGAAAGCTGGTGAGGGACTTTTTAGGTTCTCGGCTAACGGTAGGACTAGAGGGAATGGATTAAAACTAGAGATGGGACGATTCAGATTGGACGTGAGGAAGAAGTTCTTCACCATGAGGGTGGTGAGACACTGGAACAGGTTGTCCAGAGAGGTGGTGGAAGCTCCATCCCTGGAAGTTTTTAAGGCCAGGCTGGAGGGGGCTCTGAGCAACCTGATCTAGTGGGACGTGTCCCTGCCCATGGCAGGGGGGTTGGAAATAGATGATCTTTAAGGTCCCTTCCAACCCTAACACTTCTATGATTCTATGACTCTGCAGGTGTGTCTAAATGTGCCAATTTTTTTTGCCTTTCCCACTGAGAGTAGCCTGGGGTAGACATCCATTAAATATGCAAGAGAAGTTCTTTCATGTAAAAACCTCTTGGTATTTGCTCCTCAGCTGCTGCTAAGAAACTATTTTCTCTATTCTCCAAATACCTTTACTTTGGATTATAGATCAAGCAGCGAAAATCTCAGTCCAAGAGGTGAATGCTTTAGAAATGCAGAAGGTGCTGAAAATGGGTTTCCAGAAATACCTGCAGGGTTAATTAACTGGTTTGTTAGTGCTCCTGCTACAACACACCAACAGACTTTTCTTAGTCTTACCAAGTCATTTTGCTTGGTTTGTTGTTGTTCTATATCTGTTTCTTGTGCTAAATTTCTTAGAAAAGCTGTTTTCTGTACACAGGCATTGAACTTCGCTAATCAAATGTGTCCCAAACCAACCACAAACTCTAAAATAGAGCATCATTTTGGTCTGGATAGCAGACAACTAATCATGTCAACTTTGTAGTCTGGTGCAAGAAAGATATAATTGAAGGCTGTTTGCCTAACTTAACTAAAGTAAAGAGTTACTAGTGGAAAACCTATTGCAAAAGAAATCTTTATCAGCTCGGCTGTACAAAGTAGTAATTTGCTTTCTGGCTTACCACTAGCACACTGGAAGCAAACACACGCAACCATTTCAAAAGGCTATTACCCACTCACCGTTGAAAAAGGATTGCAAAATAGATTCTTGATTTACATTTTTTTTCAGGTTCTTATTAAAATAAAATGCAACTAGAAACTCTTCTTGTTTCTGCATGTCATTTGAAAGCACTCTCAGGGTTGGGAATATTCTGAGCTGATCCTTCTGCCTGCCTTTGGTGGCAGCAGGGATCTTGATGCTTACCTGAAGCGATTAGGAAGCAACTGTACCCTGACTATAAAGTATTTCATCGAATTTGGAGCCAAAACTGCACAATTTTATGATTTCTATTTGTTATTGATGAGGTGGGCTGAAGCGGAGAAATCCAAATGCAAGGCATCTTATTTTGAGCCTTCTTGCGTGTAATTCATCTGCTCCTTCTTTTGCTCAATCCCAAATGACTTCTTCATATCACATCACTCAATCCATGCACTTCCCTGGATCACAATAATCACTGCTTTGAGAAAGAACTTAATTTTTTTAATGACTGATGACTGTGTGTGCAATGGCCTGGTGGTTCCCCGATGCCGGGGAGGCTGGGCAAAGCCATGCCTCCCTGAAGGCATGTTAAGAGCAATTTTCCTGCCCTATCGGGGGGGTCACACCATCTCCCTTGAATCAATAGACAGCAGCTGGTACAGGAACTGGTATGAGGACTAAGGAGTATGGTATATCCCCACCCATTTTTTTCCCCTACAGCAAAATCCAGATTGATTTTGCTGAAGTCTACCTTGATCTTACAGGATTTCCCTCCTTGCTGAACCACATCAAATACCAGTAACTCCCTGTTCAGGCCCTTTGTCCCTCCCTCCCAAGCCCCACTTCCACCATTCTCTGTATTACTTCCAGAAGAAAATCCTAAAAAAAAAAAAAAAAAAAAAAAAAGACAAGACTGCCCATACCCAGAAAAAGGTTTTGAGCAGAAGTAGGTCCCAAGCTTTAGAGAAAGCCACAAGTAGTAAAAAACTTGCAGAAAGTTCCTTTTAACCAGATATCATTCTTGTCTATAATTCTGTAAGTCTTCAAGTAATTATGTTGGTGAGTATTTTGAAGAAAACTTGATGATATAGCTTTGTAACTGTATGATTCCCAGTTACTGATATAACAGAATTTAATGTCACCAGCACATCTCTGGCTTTTGAATACACAAATGTACATGCATAAGGTTCTTGACAGTCTTAAAACCCTTACTGCCCAGGCTGCTGTTAACTCTGGTGCCTGGTGTGCTTCTGGAGGCAGCCTTCCAGTAACCAGAGCTCCCAAACACATTCCTGCTCCGACTCTGCTCATACCAGCGATCTTTCTTCCTCTCTCCCCTCTTTCTCTTCTTTCTTTTTTCCCCCTGCTCTTTTTTATTTTTCTTTTTCTCTTTTCTTCCCCCACCTTAGCACTAGGAGAGCAACTCCCACCCACTCTTTCGGGCAACTTGCAGACCCGAGCTGAGAACAACCATCTGACCTCGAAAGACCAATTTGGAAGCACAAGGAACCAGAGCGAAACAGAAAGCTGCACGTAAAATAAGAGAGCCGGCACACTCGGAAAGACCTTTTCTAAAGAGGGCTGAAATCCACAGGTCCTGAGCGACCGTGACCCCGGTTACTCAGCGAGTGCCCACGCTCTGCTTGGCGAGGCAGAAGTGCTCTCGCAATTCACCTGCAGGCTCAGCTTGCTCCTGCGAAAGCCCCGCCGTGCTCCTGATGAAGCACCTCTCTCTGCTTTGTCTTCTTCATAGACAATGTATTTTCAGCTAAACTGAAAATCCGATCAGGATTTTTTTTTTTTTTTAATCATACTACGGGAAAAATCACCTAAATAAGGAATATTTCACAAAACCTTCGGAGAAACACAGCGAGCCACTGCAAGTAATCTGAAAAGTCAGCAAACATAGTTATCGACCTGTTCTCGGATTTCACTTTGTGCTTTTACATTCCTTTGACTTCAATATATGCTACAACCAATTTATCTCAAGGTAACTGAGATTTTTCTAACGTTTCTGTTAAAGCTAGCAACACAGAAACACCCAGAAGAACTGGGGCATTATATAGGGAACTCAAAAGCTCAAATATTTTTTGAGGTCTCAGTAAGTTTTTCTGCCAGCTGCACTTCTAAAAGGAAAAGAAAATGAAATTTCATTTTAATTGAGCTACTCACTAGTGATAAATCATACTTATTAGCGTACTAGAAAGGTATTCTCTACATGCACACTGTGTCGCACACAGCCAGTCTACAATGCTCAGGGCTATTCTCTACATTAATGTGCTCTTCTCAGTGCTTGCAAAACCAGAAAGAAGGTGACCTAAAATGTCTCCATTGTATGCTGCAGTTGAGAGAAGACTTGTTTCCTATGGCTTAGTTTGGAAAACAGAGTTATACAAGTGAAAATTGCATTCCGCCACATGGAGACCATTAACTTTACTTCCTCTGAAATTCATGAATTTGCATTACTACTGATCATCTTTCCCTCTAAACTCTTTCTTGCTCACCCTCCCATCTTCTTTTGGGAGGATGGGACTGGGGAAGCCTGGGAAAGGAGGGCATCCCTTCTCCTGGAGAGGTGCCGAGCACACCTTTCCCGTGGAGCAGGGGTTTGGGAGCCTGGAGGGGCTGGAAAGCTGCAGCTGGAGAGATCAGCAATCTGACAGTCCCTCTCCATCAGCTCCCAACCTGAGAGCTGATGGAAGAAAACTCCCAAAGTGAGCGGGAAGAGTTCCCTGTGCACCAGCAAGTCCTTGAGCTAACACCGAGCAAACTCCGCCAAGCCTGGGAGCAAGACCCTGCCTGCCAGGATACCCCCCTGCTTCTATTCTGAATCCCCATGTAATCTCACTTTAAAATCTCATCACAACATTTTTTCTTTTTTTTTTTTTTTTATTTTTTTCCCCTCCAGAATTTATTTTCAAGTACTTTGTAAGAAACCTTGGGGCTGCTTACTTTCATTACTGCAATTTTAATTCTGCATATCTGACACTTTCTTCTCCCCCCTATTTTTCTCTGCTTTGGTGGGGGTTTTTTGTTTGTTCGGGGGTTTTTTGTTTTGTGTTTTTTTTGTTTTGTTTTAAGATTTGTCCTTTTTCAGTCATTCTTTTAATTTATTGATAGCACCAACAGCTCACATCTGTGTTCACATAAGGCCGGGCCTCCCAGCTCCCAGTGAATTACAACGGGAACCGCAGTTATCATATGCAAATTCTCTGTTAGGTGCAAATCTCAAATTCTTGAGATTTTTATTTGAGTTTCCTGGGAGTGCTACAGCAAGCAAGCTGACAGAGAGACCACATACCCCATTTGTTGTTGGGAGTATGTACTCTACTCAGTCACCCAGGCGTGTCCCCCCCCCAAGCCAAATTACCTGGCATCTTCTCCCTATCCGTAACATCTTTGTGCCACACATCTCCAAATACAAAGTGTATTTGCACATCCCAGTTGTTCTGCTTGCTGGAATACCAGTTTAGGAGACCAAGATGTTTTTACTTTTCCCTCTGAAAATTAGTCTCCAGTAGTCTCATTCTATTTGATCAATATAAAATGATTAACGTGGTCAAAAACTCCGAAAGCACATAAATCTCATATCTTACCTGAACGGAAGTGTTACAGAAAACGTACACCGAGCTTTCTTTAAAATTCCCCAGAATGAAGGTTTCTTTTGTATAGCTAATAGCAGATTGTTGAGAATAAGAGCAATAACCCTTCAGGTGGAGTAATTGTCACAAGGCAGTTTAGGTAGTGGGTCCTTCCTGAGAAGACAAGTATATGATTTCTACATAGGTAACATTCGTACTCCAGCTACTGAAACGCCACAGGTAGGGTTAAGATCCTCTTTTTTTGGGGTTTTGTTTCAGGTTTCTGTTGTTGTTTGTTTTTTTGTTCCAGGTAACATGATGCATTCCTGGTACAAGAAAGAAAGACACATTCCCTACACGAGATAGGGTCTTGGGCAAGACCTGTATGTTTTATAAGTTACCAGTACACAAAATCTAGTGGGAATAACCTCGGATTTACACCAGCATGAGACAAAACAGTATGGTTTCTTTACAGAGATATCATCCGGCAAAACCAAAGTGGCCAGCAGGCTCCAAATTTTGCATTATTTCCTTGCAGAAGATTAGACCAAGCTGCTGCTCCAATCCGTAGTGCTGCCTCCACGTTTTCTGAAGCAGGTATGCCATCAAAGTCACCCTTTTCCCCTTTTTCCCCCAAAGAGACCAAAGCCTCCAGGATGCTGCAAAACATCCTACCTAACAAGGAATGAGTTAATGCGCAGCACCAAGGGGTAATGTTTTTTAAATTAAACGCATAACAGTTGGCCTGCTCATCAGCTTTAAATTATCCGCAGCACTTGCGCCCAGACACATATGCAGGAAGAAGTCTAGTTTCCATCCAGAGGCAGGTGATGCCCAAAGATTACAAGACCACCACCTCCCTTGGCCGGTTGAAACGTGGTGTAGGAGTGAATTTGTGGAAGACAAGGAATCCAGATGCTGATCCTGAACCAGGTTTATTCTGCATAGAACTTCCTTCCCTGTTTCCACATGAAACACTGGAATAACTTATTTTTTTTTCTTTTCTATTGCTCCTTTAACTGCCATTATCTTGTCATTAAAGGGAATGATTTTAAGAGGTTTTAATATTAATGTTATTAGGCAAAATCTCCACTCTTAGAGGTGTTCAGTCACAGACGCTCGCCTGTGGAAATTAGTGTAGGAGCTGTTCATAAAAGAAGTGTCTCCCCAAATGTAATCAAAATTGAAACGTGATCCTTCTTATAATTACAGCTTCAGGAATGCCTAGAACTGACCAGCCAGACTACCCCCAACTACAGCAATTCCTCTTCACTGCTCCTTCACAGACACCCCACAGCACTGCTCTCTCTCAAAATTTCCCTTAAGTGACCAATATACGATTCATAAACTGTTCAAAAGTATGCCTTTTCCACCATGACTATAGAACACAATTTTTTAATAACAGATGAAATTGTAGACTTTCACTTCTAACTCTAGCAAGATTTCACTTATCGTTGTGTCACCCTCTTTTTACCGAAGCCATGATTTATAGCCCCAGCCAAACCGGAGAGTACCGGCAGGACCTGCATGGCATTTCTGCTTTTAGGTTCTACACTCCTGTGCCTGCAGACACTGTCTGAGGTTTTGATGTATGCAACGTTCACTGAACCTGTGGCTGTTAGCACCAGCGCTTGCAGTGACATTCTGTAGAGCAATGAGTTATTTTCTGCACTGATTTGCTGCTTGGATTACGGGTTTATTCCTTCAAGCCTGACATTCAACAAAGGAAAAGAGGAAAATTTAAAAACCGTTACTTCCACAGTTTGGGTTTCTGTATCTTTTTATCTTCATTACTGTATCACTCTTTAAATTTATTTTTCAATCACAACATCCTTTTTGTGCTAATTAAGTTGCCTATGTCCTAACCTTTACTATTTGTAGACTTTTTCTTACTGACTCCCCATTGATCTACTTCCTCATATCTCCTTTATATGAACCTTAGTGAGGTCATTCATATAAATTTTTCCCTTTTTAGTCTTCCTCATCACTCATATGCCATCTGTTCCATCCATACATTGCAGAGGAACATATTTCTAGCTTGCCTCAATGAGATCAGTTTTATTCAGCTCACTCACCACGTACGTCAGTCTGGGCTAATTTACTTGCGTGAAGTCACCCATACTCTCTCCACTTGCCTTTCACCAGCATTGTGTGCTCGTAGCCTTGGCTTTGCTAAAGCTGGCAGCTCTCCTTTCAATCTGTATTAACCATAGCAAGTTGTATGAAGATGGCACAAACCTCATCTGAATCAAGCGATGCTACTACACACTCTCTGAAGGTCATATAGTGTAGTCACTATATTTTTTTGTAATAGGATGTGGCGAGCAGTCAAACCTTAATACACTTTCCTGTTGGTTTAACTAGTTGATCTATCTAGAGCAAGTTTTAAGCCATCCAGGTTATTTCTTTGGGTGTGAAGGGACTCCATCACAGAAGTACTAATGCAAATTGGGAAGCTTCTTGTCTATAGTGTTAGGCTGGGAAACCTGAATGATCAGCATGAGGGGATATGGTGTAGGGGAGAACTTTGTAGAGCGTGGCTGATGGTTGGACTTGATGATCCCAAGGGTCTTTTCCAACCTAAATGATTCTATGATGCTACTCCACAGGCACTTCAGGAGGGAACAGATCACTTCACAAGCTACAGCTGGCACTCATAAGTCTTACAAAGTTGCAGAAGCAAGGCATAGCTGGGTAGCTCTCAGCTACCACCTTTGAAAGGACTGTCATTCTGATTTGCCAGAAGTTTGAGATGTATCAACACTCTACATAGAGAGGCAGAGCATGGCCCTCACAGGCAATCACAGCACTACAAATCCAGAGGGCAGTGAGCAGTTTCTTCATAGGGTATACGCTACTCCAGCCCATCGTGGTTGTACATACAGGCACTCATCTGCAGCCCTTCATTCCTGAACCAGTGGAGGAGAGACACCGTCTGGGCAACCTGCATCCAAACCAAGTGACCCGAAAAGGGTCTTGTGAATGTCCACTTCCACATAAGCTGCTACTGCAAAACCAAGTAAAGCTGTTGGAACCACCTTACAGCTCAGCAACACAACCTTTAAAATATTAAAGGATATAAAATGGGAGGATACTGATGACAGGTGATGTGCATCCAATTAGCATGCTTAGGACTAGAGTGGACTGCCTCAGAGAAGAGTTGACCTTCATCTCATAACCCCACGACAGCACCCATCGTCTCTTGAGCTAGCAGCTCTGCTCCAGGTCCGTAACCATTGAGTTTTACTGTTTTTCTGAACAAGTGAGCTGCATGCTTTCCTCTAGGGGCAGAAGAGAAAAAAACTCTGGCACCTCTTCCCACAAAATCCTACGGCAACTTTTCTGAAGTGTTTTGTTTCACTGAAGACTGAGGAACTCTAGGATGATTTTGTGTTGTCTTACATTAAAAAAAAAAGTCAAAAAGTTACTTTGACCTACTGAAATAAAATTTGAAGAAAATATTGGAAGTAAATTAATTTCTGAATATTTTCCCCCTTAATTACCACCTTCTAGCTATGATACACTTGTTCCACTGAACATGTTTCAGCCAGTGTTTGTTCTGTCAATCAGTGCAAAACACCTCTAGAAGTAAAGGTCTACCCAGTGGTCACACCACCACTCAGAGGGGATTTTGTTTGGTTTTTACTGAATCCGAGTAGGCTTGTTGTAAAGGAAGTAAAGGCACACACACCCCTATTTAGCTGCACTGCATGGGTCTCTCGGGACTATGTATCACTTACGAACACAAACAGATTATTCACCCTGGAAAAGATGCAGATGAGTACAAGTTCCAGTGAAAGCCATCCTCACCTACCATCAACAGCAGACCTCTCTCAGGCAGCCTGCACTGCTCAGACCCGACCACAACACAAATACCCAGTTCGGAGCGGCAGTTAAGATACAGTTCCCCACGCCTTCTTAAAAGCATACTAGGTGGAAGATTGACACGAGACATTATAAATCTTCTGTTTAAAAAGTTCCAATAGCTCAAGAACTTCAGGCATATCGCATTTCCTTCAACAGCACAGAGAAGAGTACCCATCTTCTATCTTAACATTCAAAAATCTATTCCCACAGAGAAAACAACTTATTAGTAAACAACTAACATTTCCCACAGTGAAAACAATTTATTTCCCACAGAGAAAACAACTTATGAGCAGAAAGCACACTGGAAAGGCAATCTGGGTTCTGCGGAGCAGCTGCTCATCAATAACACTACTTTCAAAACATGCATTATAACGACCTCTATTAGAGCGCGCATAGTACGGTGTATTACATCAAGTGCCTACATTACTGCAACTTCCTATCTTGATAGTAGAAATGTATTAAATCTTCTAATACTCCATGTATAATCCTGACACACCTGGAAGTCTTGGTTTAGAAACAGGGAAGCAAAGCATGGCATGTTTATATCTCAAACAACCTCCATGGGAAATAGACCCATTAAGGGCAAATATCAATTTCCATTTTTTATTCTACCAAGATTGCTTGACTAATATAAAGGCAGTTCTCAAAACATGATTAAAATTAAGGTTTTTAGCAAAGAAGCGTCCCAAGGTGTACTATCAAAAGGAAAAATAAAAAGAAGAAAATTAAAGGTACCCGTATTAACCATGAGTTCACCTTTAAGCGGTGTAAAGCTGAATGAGCAACATGAACCCCCATAAAGCAAATAAAAACATGAAAAAGGACCGAAGAAGGCTTGTTTTTAAGTTAGATGTCTAGAAGTCAAGGTTAGAAACTCAAAACATTTTTGAAAAAAAAGAAAAGTATTAGTAATTAACTTTGTCTTTTTCTTGACAGGAGCTTTGCTCCCCCCTGGCATGCAATCTGCACACAGCATTTCCTAAGCCCCTGCTCTGAGGAGCTTGTGTTTATCCTCCATCAAGGCAATCCAGAAGTGTTTTCATGTTTGTGCAGCGTGATCAGGGATGTTTACAGAACTATTCATCATTTCATTCTGTCATGTCCAGAATCACTGACTGTTTCTTGAAGCAGAACAGCTTCAAGAAAGGCCCACATACTTTTCAAACTAGATAAATTAAACTTTGAATGCACTGGTACCTTTTACTTAACGTCACTCGAGATAGATCGGCCACGCTTCATCATCTACAACACATTTTAAAAACTCACAGAAGAATAGTCTCTTCTGTAAATATTTTTTTTCTTTGGGGAGGAAGGAAAGGGTTCCTCTTGCATCCTTACTCTCTGTAGGTCTTGTACCATTGACTTTCTGACGTCCAACAACTGCAAAAGAGCTACCAACAAAGTTGGCTTCTTTTTCGTTTTTCCCTGGTTTTGTCTTTTAGCTCTCATAAATACATCAATCAGCTTTCCCTCAAGTATGTGTCCTTCTCGGGAACAAACTACAAATTAGGATCTCCAAATTTTACCTCAGATGAAACACTCCTGAATGGTGCCACCACAACACAGAAGCACTGGTAGTCCTTGTTCAGGAAGGCGGCCAGCATTCATACACTTCTCAGGATGTGGATCACATACAATGAAATAGAGGCTGTAAAATTAAAACTGCCATTTTTTTCCAGGTGCCTGTGATTGAGCATCTTCCGACCCTGAAATTCTGATGATATCCTCCTAGACCAGCCAGCACAGGGATGACTGAGCAACACGAGACATTTTCTCCTGACGCTTGAGCAGACCCAGTGCTCGCAGCCCTCACTATTTCCAGCCTCTTCAGCGCAGAAAGCCATGGCACTAAAACCCATCTCTTCCAGCGCCGTGCAAATAGACAGCAAGCTTTGACTTCGCAATGAGGCAGGGAAAAAAAACGGGAGTAGCTGGTCTCGTTCAGCACTGTGATTTATTTCAGGTTGGCAGCTCAGACAGCTACCATGCTTTCTTCCAGCCTCTTTGCTTGATGGATGGTGGCCCAGCACGAGTGGGCAGAGAAGCTACAGAGGTGATGGCAGCCTGCCCTCAACTCATGTTTGGTTGATGAACCAGAAGGACCTGCACAGCCTTCGAGCGCAGAGTGAGGAAGGCTGGCTACAGGATAGAAAGAAATCCAAGGAAAAAAAAAAATCAGCTTTTAACACAAGGCTCACTCACAGGAGTGAATCTACGGGAAACGATGACTTTCTATCACTTGAAAATTGATGTTGGGTGAGAGCACAATCAGGCCTTTTGTGATTTTATCTTTTTCCCATTGCATTTCATATTCTCAGGGCTGAGCTTCGTTATATGGAATCTATTATCAGGTCCTCACTCAAGCACAGCTCCCATTAGTGTCAGAAGGAGTTACCGTACGCCTGCTTATCGAGAGGAGAGCAGGCTCCCCTGTGGCAGGACTTCTTTCAAAGAAAAACCTCACAGAACCAGCTAGAAAAAATACTTGAAATTTGAAAACCCTTCAGGCAATGATTATAGCTCTACTGGTCCTTCAGAGGAGCACAAAGGGCCCCATTATATGAAATAATATTAGTATTTGATACCTGGCAGTAACTCAAAACATCCATGACGTGAGAGGACACTTAAGTTATATTTCAAACAAGAGCACAGGCAGGTGGCTACTTTGCTAGTCTGCTATCTTTTGCCTTCCTGGGCAAGAAATGTTTGTTTTTAAAAATCATCTCGAGATCTCCATTTCCACCTGCGCAGAGTAACCGTGCTCTCCGAGAGCTTTTATCGCTGCAGCAGGACCGAGTCCTCCAGCTGTGCCCACGCTCTCAGCCAGCGAGGCTCTCCACTGGTTAAGTGCTTCACTTGACCCGGGCCACCTTGCAGCAGCAGAAGAAATGAAAGAGAGCTCTACCGTAAACCCGGGGCCAGAGGCCGCTTTTCCAGCACTGTTTTGCCCATGACTCGCCTCCTCCCAGCAGATTTCCCATTGCACGGGGCAGCCCCGGGTGGGAGGATGCAGCTGATGCCCAGCGAGGCACCAAGAGGTCAGCAGAGGGATAAAGACTTCATTAAAGGGGCACAAGGTAAAATTCCCTTTTTCCACGATGCGAGCACAGAGAACAAGTGCAGCACTCGATACCAACGGAGAGGTCGTGACAGCTAGTTTCCCCCCTCTCTACTCTATGAGAGACCGCCCTGTTGTTATGAAAACATTTTCATAAAGATAATTACGGTTTTCAGTAATACATACAGCACTGAAATGTGAAGTGATGAATCAAAATACATCAACATTAGGAACCAAATTTACTACAATAAAAATTACACAAGGCATTTTATGGCAGTGGCATGAAGAACTTCGCTTCTCCCTTCACTTGAAAAAAACCCAAACAAACAAATCGTGTCCAAAACAATTCAACACAATCACCTAATGAACTGAGTAGTAGCACTTATTTATCCTTGATTTCCATTATCACAGTGTTTTCCCTTCTCTCCCCAGCACTACAATAGCTTCCCCCCCCGCCACTGTAGCTCAAAAGCATCAATCTCTGTCCCAGCCAGAGCGGGAGCTATCGTTTTGGGCAGTTGCGCTGACAGTGCCAACGTGCTTTCCTCTGTTTTGTTAACTAAAAACTTTGCTCTTAACACTCTGCTTAAAATTTAAGCGCGAAGGGGTTGAAACGGGAGAAGGTGGAGCAGCAGCCTCTCCCCCCAAGCCTCACCGACTGTCCCAGCGCAGGTCAGGTCTGCAGATAAAACCCATCAAGAGTGAAATACAGTGAGAACTTGTTCTTGAGCTTTACGGAAGACCTGCCAAAGGCATGTACATGTGTGTTTATACACCTCTTGTGCACCCAACGTGCACCCAACATGCGCGCGCACACACACCCCCTGGGAGCCATCCCCCCCTGCTCTAAGCGCTGCACAGCGGTGGTCAGAGGCAAGCTCTGCCGCAGGGAGACTGGAGCCTAATCCTTGAATCAGAGACACCAAGCGTTCACAGACAGAAGGCATGAGAAGAAGGTGACGTGGAAAAACTTTAAAATACTGTACAAGCATATCCAAAAAGAAACATGGAGAACTCAATGGCTGGTAGGTCCGACAGTTGCATGCAGCCTGGCAAGCCATCCTCATCTCCCCAGCTGTTCGAGAATGGTGAGTGTCCCCAAACCTATGATAAAAAAGCAGAAGCTAAATGGAGCAGAGAATATGGCCAGAGTTCAAATGCGCTTGTGGAAAGCCAGATGACAGGTTTTGCAGTCAGTAAGACATGAGGAGAACTATGTTCTGATTTGTATATTACAATGCAAACAGATTGCAAACAAGTTCCTGATCTCGCTGCATTCCAGAATAAACCTTAGTTAATTAAAGTTGGCAGGACTTCTGAAAGAAATACAGCAGTTACCTTCAACAAGTATTTGCTGCAGTCACACATTCAAAAAGCTTGTTTATTATTCTGTGAGTATGTCTGTTGAAGCAGACCATGAAAATTTTGGGTAGTGACACAAAGCACCGTGTGCTTGCTGCGATAGATGCCCTGTGCAAACCCTGTGTCGCACAGCACTAAAACAATTGCTGTTGAAGAACAATGGAGTCCTCTTTTCTCCTCGTGCCACCATGGATATCTTGTACCAGGATCCTTCCCACTAGAGCCCAGTTAGCCAGTTCTGTCCGTGTACTTGCGTACTAAGCATTAAAAAATACCTACATATTGCTGCGTCTTGAATGAAAAATGGTTTAGCAAGGTGCATCACTGGCACTGAAGCCATGTATCTAGTGCTTTGGAGGGGAGAAAAGCAAGTATTTTCCCTGTTTTCTTGACATTAAGCTGTGTTCAGAGATAGAATTTTAGCCAGTGGAAGCACACCTTCTGAATGACAAACTTGTCCCAAAAGCAGTTAACTCCTAGCATTTAAATTACTTCTTTTTTAGGAAGGACTGTCCTTAGTAATTTACGCAGGGATGTTACTACATTAGAAATCAGCTTATGCGTATTTGGAACCTATCAACTACAGTGTAATTTCCTGCCCTCTTGCTTCTGCAGTAGCTTCTCTGGCCCAGATGGCCCATTTTAGCCACGTTCACTGCTACGACACCGACACTGATTTAGCAAATGGAGCTGGGGTCCTTTGCTCACCAAGACCACAGCCAAGAAAATCCAAGCCCATCTTTCCTACATGCGTTCTTCCGTGATGGGACTGAGGAACAGAGCAGCAAGGAAGTCCTCTGTCTCTCCTGCTCAGGCTGTGCCTCTTCGCGCACAATACCAATAGTTAAGCTACACGTGAACGTTGCTACAGGCTAACATAGGGACCTGTAAAAGCTTTCCATCCTTAAGTAGATAGTTCCAATGAGTTCATGACAGCTCATTTCATACCAGTCTGGGCAGATATAAACTATATTAGTGTCACAGCCCAGAGTTAGCCCATTTATTATTAGCTGAAAAAAGAACAAAAACCTTAGAAATATGCACACCTCGTTTTCCCTAAAAGCATTACAAAAATTCCCACCTTCTGCCACAGGCAGAGAACATCACTATGTCCTCCTGCTGGGCTCTTCTTTCAGGAAGTTATGTGATACAACTGATGACAAATTCTTACTATTTTGCATTCAATTTTATAACAGTCCAGTTGACCCTTTGGCCCAGTTTCCTTATCCAGTAGGAAGAACACCCACAACAAATGTCTTCACATGGAGCCCCTCTTAAGCTTCCTGGACATTTGGTTTAGTAGGTTTCCCACTAGATAAATTCCACAGAGATGCCTTTCTCTTTTTAGACAAGGTGGAAAAGGAAGAATATCCGACATTGCCAGGGAGGAAGGTGTTTTGAGTATGCATACTACTATCAAGCTGATGTAAAAATATCTTTTATTAACCTAGAGAATAATGAGAAGCTGGGTAAAATTCTGTACTTTGTTGTTAGTCTCTACATATGCTTTATGATAAATGCTATTGAAGTACTTTAATTACTTTTTTGTGTTAACCATTCAGTATTGAAAGGACTAGACTTGTTTATATGATCTCAGAACTCAAATGTGAAAGTAATTGACATTTCTTCTGATCAAAGGAAGTGAATTATTTCTGTGCTGAATTCAAAAGAAGTTTTCTCATAACAACAATGCATCTCAGAAGACTCTCATTACCATAATATAATCAGGTCTTTATAGGAATGGGATCAAATGCACCTTTGCACATTATAATACTCAAGCGATGTTAATTATCTTGCAATGACTACATTTTATTCTAGGCCATGCAACTTTTTAGAAGTTATTTATACACTGTGGTTATTTGGACAAACCAGATCGCTGCTCGCTTAAGTGTTACTCTGATATTGCAAGCAACTGTTTGTCCTTGGAAACAGTTTAAGAAATTGGGACTCTGTTCAAAGCAAAAGCCTGTTGACTAAACATGTCCCCCAGGCTGTCGAGAAGACTGTGTGCTGTGCTGGAGAGAGCGATAGGTGCCTTTAGTGTGAGCAGTAAAAATGAGAGAGGTGGATTCTTTCACGTGGAGAGGCTTTATGTTGTGCCTAGAGGGAGTGAGTCACAAAGACGGCAGCGCTCGCCTCCGAAAAAGTTCAGCATTTTGTGAGGCTCAAGTTTTCAAACTCCGCATCAGTCATGAGGTGGGATCATTCTCAAGTAGCAGAGGTGAAACTAATGGCTTTACTGGAATAAACGAGATGAGGAGCTGAAGAAACCCCTAACGGGCATGCAGTCACAACAGCAAACTCGTCAGGAATAAAGGAATCGGGCTGGTGCACAGAACTGCTTCAACACAAACAGCAGAAACCTACTGATGGGAAGATCAACCTTAACCTCACATAATTAAGATTCACTCAATAGCTTGGCTTAATTGTCCATCTTTCTGCAGCGCAGAAGGAAGTGTCACCCGCCCTGCAGGAAGGGCACGGGAGCTGGGTGTCACAGCTAGCGCATGGCACCGGGGACACAGCCACAGTGGCAGGACTACCTGCCCACCCATCGAGTTCTCCCTGGTATCTTCCATGCTCTTGCAGAGGACGACATGTTCTCGGCATTCACGAGAACAGGCACGATGGGATTATGCACTTCCCCCAGAACACATCATCTGGCTGGAAAGGTGGGTGGCTGACCGTGGTCACCTTTGTGAGCTCAGTCTGGTCAATCATCTTAATTATTTCATTTTTCTGGTTACGTGAGCAAGGTATGGCCCTGCAGAACAGGAAAGCACTAACAGCAGGAAGCCCCATGCTTCCAAAGAGGGAGCGATGGACACGGGAGCCTGTGCTATGGGTCTGGAACCATCCACATTAAGAAAGTGCTAAAGCACTTGGAGCCAACAGCGAGGGGGCAACGTGATAAGAGGTGACACCAGGCAGAAAACAAATAGAAAGTCTTCAGAAATAAAAATTAAGGTTTATCTTTATGCAGTAGGAAGAAAGGGGACCAGTGAAGGGATATAAAATTGATGGGGCTGTCAGTGCCAGAGACAACGGCAACGACCTTAGCAGCTTCAAAAAGGACTAGAAGGAAGTCTAAGAGATAAAGGACGAGAGACTGAATGAAGTCACAGCAGTCGAGATAGCAGATAAGATGCTGACCATTTGTTTAGAAAGGACAGAATTTCAGAAATATTACTTAAGAATTGACAAGCTTAGGACACAATAGTGGAGAACAAAGTCTTCAAGATAACTACAAGAAGATGGGCTAGAAAAGGACAGATAGTCACTGAACTGCAGTTACTACATAATCAATATTTCTTCTTGATGGTTATGAAACTACAGAGCCCCTGCAAAAAATTGATATTTTCTCTGAAGTTTAGGATGTTCAAAGAGAAAAGTAACTTCCTGAGCTCCTTTGAAAATCCAAGGCTAAGCGCTGACATTCATTTGTTCTAGTTAAGGTATGCAAATATATATGTATTCATGACCAAATGCAGAATCTTTCAATGCCTGCTTCCTCAAATTAATATATTAAACCCAGTTCATATTGTATCTCGGCCTGTCATATACAAGTGCTAACTCAAGAAGCTACACAGGAAAATGAAATTTGAAAAAGTTGTTTTATAATGCTGGAATAAATTGAGAGATAATGAAATAGCTACCATGCTGTTCCACTTGAAACTTAATTCCAGTGTAATTCAAATGCACAGCACTGATTACCCATGCCATTTGTGGGGAGAAAAAAAAAAAAAGAGAGGGGATTTCAACTCCAGCAAAACTGAAAACAGCATCTATATTCCTATGGAAAGCAGCAGAAGAAATATATCTCAATTAATAACAACTCTTGGGTTTCCAGACATCGCAGTCTCATACATAAAAACAAAAAATTACTTTACTTGATTTTAAATGTGCCTGTTCCAAATCTAACAGACACAAAGGCTAGAGGTTCTCAACCGCTCAAGTCCACGTGACTGCCGTTCACCGCAGGCAGCCAGCCATACACAGGCAAATCGCTTTCTGGCGATACATAAACAATGCAGCTGAAGCAACTCTGAAATAGGATTCTTGTATCAAACTCCTCAAGCAGAAGCCTAAGGGTGTCTGGTTTTGGAAAACTGTGCGCTGTATTTTAAAACTCAAACATTTTAATGCACAGAAAACCACCTCCCAACCAATGGGCTACCACACTGAACCATTTTTGACCTGAGGCTCATAAGAACATTTGACCGTGAAAAGGCGTAAAAGGAGAGAAAAGCCTCCTGTGCTGTAAAACATCCCTCTGGGGGGCCCCAGAGTAAAGACCTGTGGGACTGCAGAAAAGGCTAAACTGAAGGGGCCTGTGGAGATCACTTCATCCACCTTTCTGCGGGAGGCACTGCCATAGATTACACCCTCCAGGTCCGTATCCAGCCAAGTCTTGAACATTCCCAGCAAGGGACAGTCCTCCACTTCTCTGGGCAATTTATTCCAATGTTTAATTATTCTCATTTTTTTTTTCCTTCCTTTCTTCTCTCTTCTTCTAGCCACACAGAATTTTCTCTGAAGCAATTTGTACCTGGTGCCTCTGATCCTACCACGTTGCATCCTTACGAAGGGATACGCTCCATCTTCCCCACAGTACCTTTTAGGTACTGGAAGACTAGATTACCTGAGCCTTCTCTCCTCTAGGCTGAAAGAGCCAAACTCCTTAAACCTTTCTTCATATGCCAAGATCTCAAGCCCTCTAATCATCTTGGTGGCCCTCTGCTGGCCCTTCTCTAGTTTTTCCACTCTCTTGAACAGAGAAAGAGACCAAAACTGGACACAGTACTCTCGATAAGGCATAACGTGTGCCGAGTAACACATAACGATCGTGTGGCTCACCTTGGGATGCTGCAGCATCCACAGTTCCAGAGGCACGGAGGGACCGCAGGATGGAGCTGACTCCTTGTGCTTGCTTATGCTACCAAAGCAAAATATTTCAGGCCATTTCACCTCTCTCTTTAGGCCAGTCTGAACCACGCTCGTTATTGACTGCTCAGGGACTGTTATTCTTGACTGCACATAGTCTCCTCAAACTAAAGTTTTAACAAGCTATTCGAGGATCTTAACTTGGCTCAGGATTTCAAGGGCAGATACTTTAAAACAGTCATAGAGCAAACACCGTCAGTAAATGTTAGCTCTCTCCCTGCTCACAGTAGCTTTACAAATCTGCCTCAGTTGTAATGTTGAGGGTAAAAACCCAAAAACCTTAGAGAGGAGAACTCTAAAACCCGAGCAGCATCTCAGTGCAAGAGCAAGATGATCGCACCCAGTTACTTCTACCTGAGCTACCTCTCTTCACAAGGAGGGCACGCTTTAGATTTAGATCACTGTCATAGTGTCTCTAGAGATCCCAAGGAAGCTTGTTTGAACGCAGGTTGTTCCTCTGCATCCTTGGTGTGCTCCTGGTACTGTGCCGGGGTGTCCCTGGCCACATGGCAGAGGCACTGGATGCACTGGTGCCCCCAACAGCTGTGCCAGAGGGACACCCAGCCATTTACCTGCATTGTGCTTTTGAAATGCCTTCAGGAAGGATGCTGTAAGCATTCCCCTGAGGAACCATTTGCGTTGTGCATCATTCAACCTCATACAACAGACGTTAGAGTCCCAGTGTTTTGGTGTTGTACCCTTGCTTGTTCATGGTCATTGTAGTGTGGGGGAAAAGGAACATCGTTCTGGTCTTGTTCTATTTTTACTGCATTCTCACTCCCTTTCCTTTGCTTTTTTGAAGCAGAGAAGTTCCTTAATGAAAACCTGAGCTCTGCCCTGTATGGAACCCCCATTTTACTATTGTAAGACATTTGCTACCTAAATCACTACACCAATTCATGCACATGCAATTCTTCAGAGGCACCGATTGATGCTACTGTCGTGACACCAAATAGTACTTGCTATGGTGATAGTATTCAAGCAAACACTCCTGTATCAATAATAGCATAGTTTGGTACGTCAACGTGGACAGGAGATTTTCCTCCTACCTCAGATGAAAGTTACAGCAATTAGATTTCTGCTACTTGTTTGAATTCCTTAGCTGTTGAGTACAGGTCCCTTCTGACCGTGACATGTCCATGTTTTGGACATAGACAGGATCTTGTCTTATGCTGTTAAAGAAGTGAGCAAACAGGTAAAAGAGTCTGCATGCGTACTGGATTTCATCTTCAGCGATACTTTACAGTTTGGGTATGCTGTGTGATTAACGTGCTGGTAACCAGCGGAGTGACTGTCTGAAGACTTAAAAACCCGCTATCCCACAGGACAAGACTTTTCAAGTAGAAAATTAATGTTTATACAGTAGAATTTGCTTTGCCAAGAAAAAGAGTCTCAGCCTCAGGACTGTATTTTAGCCAGCCGTTAATTTGCACCCAATCCAGTTAGTTTCAAAGCAGTTTAAACAATCCAGAAAAAAAAAATAAATTAAGTCATCAAATATTAAGCATGGCCACATTCCTGATGTTGGGTTAAGAAAAGGAAGGAAACTATTTCTTTGTAGCAGAACATGCCCCTTGTGTCTGACACACAAAGACAAGCCAGGCAGGTGGTTTACTGCAATCTGCATGGCAAAACTGAGCATCACTTGGTGCCTCTTCCTTGCTCTGCTCCACTTTGAGCATCAGGTAAAGCTGAAGTTTTGCCATGTTCCACGTGCCCCGCCATCCATTTTAGCTGACACTGAAAACCTCTACCCAACACAGGAGAAACTCCACAAACTCGGCAGACAGCAACCAGAGAAGCAGCAGCTCAAACCCTGTGGAGCAGCACAGAGATGCAAGTGGAAGGGGGTAACCCAGCAGGCAAGTGGCCTTATTCATTGCTGCCACATCTGACGCGCTCCAGCTCTTCTTCCAGCCCCCTACCACCTCTTCTTCAGTCAGGACAATTATTCATTAAAAAAGAAAATAACTTAAAACACACACGCATACACAATTGCTCTAACAATACACAAGGAAAAATAAAAGGAAGATAGGGTACAAACATGTCCCAAATTGGAGAAATGCTCCCCAAAATCACCTATAACTAATGCAAACAACTCCCCTTATATACTAAATTGCTGGGGAGGGTGGAATACAGATCAGAAAGTATTATAAGACACTCAAACTCTCTGATAGGGAAAATAAAGTCACATTGACCTCGTTATTGCCTGTTTTTTAAATTGTGATCTTTCTTGTACAACTCTCCTGCTCCATCTGACGTCATTTCCCACTGAAATGTTGCACTCCCCAGCCATCAGCATGGACAACTTTCCATTTACATTCTTGGAGACACCCAAAAATTTCTGACCAAAATGGAAACAGTTGCATTTACAGTCAGCCATGGAGCTCAACTGGGCAACCTTTGCACAAAGGTCTCTTTTTTTTTTTTTATAAAGTCCCCAGGAATTTAGCTAAATTACCTTGGCATGATTACACGAAGTAATTACAAGAAAACAGAGATGCAAGCCCAAGAAGGCATGGCCTTTATAGACTAATTGCTGAAGTGAAACACCTTGAGCAAAAGCTTTTTCACAAATAATTCAAAGGCATGTGGCTAAATCCTGTTTAAAAAATAAATGAAAAAATAGTTAAACCAGGAATTGTTTCTACTACCTCTTAAGATTCAAAATTGCACCCATTTGGTATCATGTAGCACTCTGAGAACATAAGCTGGGCAACGTCACCTCTCAGGACATTTACACCCCGTAAATTTTGCATGTTAAAAAAATAAAATATAACTTATATTTAATCGATCAATATTGAGAAACACTTAATTTGGTTCAATCTTTTTCTTTCAAGTCAAGTGAGTGCAAGTCCCTTTTCCACATCCATCCATTTGATCCAGGTGAGGTCTGAATTCAGAAGTTCCCCTTGATGTTAGAGACTGGCTCAGGAGCTCACTGGGAGGCTGGGGGAGCTCCAGAAAAGCGCTTCGGAAGGTCCTGAAACTGAAGTCATGCCAGTCTTTGGCTTTGTGGTCACTTTTTTGACAGCTGATTTGTTTCTACCACCTGCAGTTTTCAGGTAGTCACAGGGCTCAGACCCTGTGAGAGCAGCGTGTGGTCCTTCACAGCAAGCTTCAAGACAGATAGGTAAGTAAATATGTATGATCTTCACTTTCTGACAGATGCCAAGAATCCCTAAATGTATTAAGGGGAAGAGGGTTTTATTGCCATAGCAGCAGGAGACAACTTGAGCAATTAACAGATCTCCCTTGCCCAGGACCTTCCCCTTCTCCCCTTCATCAGAGTAGAGATGGGACAGGCGAGATCCTGACTGATCCACTGACTGGATGTGCAGTGGAACTACTACAATAATTACTTAAGTACAAAACCTGCACGTAAGTAACATTAGCGTTCCAGCCGGCACTGAAAAATACCAAAATATTCAAGTGCTAAGGACCCCAGCTCAGTGCCAGCGTGAAGGAGATGTGAGCTCTAAGCGGCCTGTTCCTACATCTGCATCAGCGTGTGTCAGAGAAGAGTGACTTACGCATCGCTCCATCCATAACTCTTCTAGTGAATGCAAAAAAAAAAAACCTAATAAAAGAGGCAAATAGAGGCTGATCCAGAGTATACCCCACAACACACACCACCCAGTGAATTATTCAGAAGGGGACAAAGGATATCACCAGATCAGGAGCTTAGCTAGGAACTGAAGGCTTTCCAAAAAGCCTAAGCCCTAGTTTTGTGGGTTATACAGTTATACATTTCTTGTGCAGTGCATTTCTTTTATACATATGTATATATTAAATATAGAAACAGGAGTTTTGGGAGGCTCAGACACCGAGAGATGGCCTCACAGTCATTTTAGGTAACTCCAAGGGAGCTAACTTGGGTACCAGAGCCATCGCGTATGCCAACCCCCACGGTAAACAACAAATCCTCCTTCTCACTAGAGCTAATTAGCCCAAACTAAATTTTATGCTAATATGATTGTACTCTCACACAAACCAGCTTGGATTGTCAAAACTGTGTTCCCAGCGGACATATTTTTGATGGGTTTCAGAAATATTTGGGCAAAAAGGAAGAAAGCAAAAAAAAAAAAAGGTATGCTTGGAACTAATATAACGGTCATTTTATAGTTGGCCAAGCAGCACTCTGTCTGTAAGGTCTTCAAATACCCCAAATCTTGAAGTTAATTTTGGTGTTTCAAAAAGTTTTTACATAGACTTTATTGAAAAGGAATTTGAATCCATGTCAAATTTTCTCTTTTCTTATGAAAAATGCCAATATTGCTCTTTTTTTTTTTTTAATCACAACTTCTAAGCGCAGTAATCACAGAGGCAAACAGACACCGAGGAAATACGGACTCCTGCCTTTTATCAATACGAACACGCTAGATTTTCACAGGACTCATCTGGGATAAGCTGATGCTGAAAGAAAAGAAGCAGCCGGTTGTGCCACCAGGCTGTGCCCCATCCTCCAGCAAGGGCTGGGCTGCGGGCAGAGGGGCCAGGAGACACTGTCCCACCGAGGAGGTGACGGGGACTGAAGACACGCTGCCACTGACGCTGGTCAGTACGGCGTCTGCCTGGATCCACAGCAAAACATCGCTTTTTTTGAGCTGCTCTCAGGCTGTACAGCTCAGGAGAGACAGATGAGCCCCAAACCCACATCGTTCGGATTAGCTTTTTAACGACACATCCAAAAAAAAAAAAAAAAAAGAGCTAAATGCCTCAGAATTACTCAAACATTCACCACAGTTTGCATCATACCGTTGCCAGGATAAATGAGACTATACCTATATTTATAGGCTTCCTGTGAGCATTTAGTGTTTTTTTGTTTTTGGTTTTTTTTTTTTTTTTTTTTTTAAGTTTTCTGCACAAAGAAAGAAGCAACATCGCTTCTTTAAATGCCTGTTGCCTCCTCTAATCAATCATACTTATATTGCATCAGGACTTCCAGCCCGAGCAAGGCAAACATAGGGAAACGGCACCAGGCAGTATTTTTCAAGCCCTGTGGGGAATTGCAGCTGTGCCGCAGCTGGGCTCCGGAGGAATCCACTGCACCCTCCTTTCCACAGCATCACCCAGAGCACCAGGATTTAAGGAGAGCCTAATTATGAAAGTAATTTCATAGAACCATAGAATCTTCATGGTTGGAAAGGACCTTTGAGATCATCGAGTCCAACCATGCATGCACCAAAAAACCCCAAACCCCTACAGTCTCTGCCACTGAAGCATGCCCTGAAGTGCCACATCTAGACGTTTCTTAAACACCTCTAGGGATGGTGACTCGACCACCTCCCTGGGCAGGCTGTTCCAGTGCCTGACCACTCTTTCAGTGAAGTAATTCTTCCTGATATCTAATCTAAACCTCCCCTGCCGCAGCTTCAGACCATTTCCTCTGGTCCTGTCATTATTCACCTGGGAGAAGAGGCCAACACCCACCTCTCTACAACCTCCTTTCAGGTAGCTGTAGAGGGCCATGAGGTCTCCCCTCAGCCTCCTCTTCTGCAAGCTAAACATGCCCAGCTCCCTCAGCCTCTCCTCATATGCCCTGGTCTCCAGACCCCTCACCAGCCTGGTACCTCTCCTCTGGACACGCTCCAGCGCTTCAATGTCCCTCTTGTACAGAGGGGCCCAGACTGAACACAGCTCTCTAGGTGAGGCCTCACCAGTGCCAAGTACAGAGGCACCATCACTTCCCTGCTCCTGCTGGCCACGCTGTTCCTGACACAAGCCAGAATGCTGTTGGCCTTCTTGGCCACCTGGGCACACTGCTGGCTCACGTTAAGCTGGCCATGCACCAGCACCCCCAGGTCCTTTTCTGCCGGGCAGCTTTCCAGCCACTCTTCCCCAAGCCTGCAGCGTTGCTTGGGATTGTTGTGACCGAAATGCAGGACCCGGCACTTGGCCTTATTAAGCCTCATACAGTTGGCCTTGGCCCATCGATCCAGCCTGTCCAGGTCCCTCTGTAGAGCCTTCCTACCCTCCAGCAGATCAACACTCCCACCTAGCTTGGTGTCATCTGCAGACTTACTGAGGGTGCACTCAATCCCCTCATCCAGATCATCAATAAAGATATTAAACAAAACCAGCCCCAAAACTGAGTCCTGAGGGACACCACTGGTGACCGGCCACCGAGAGGATTTCACCCCATTAATCACAACTCTCTGGGCACGGCCATCCGGCTGGTTTTCATAGTAATGGTCATCAAAAGTTCAGCTGATTTCCGTACTGGGAGAGTCGGCAGCGAGAGTACAAATACTGTAGGGCAGCAGCAGAGGCACGCACGTCTGGCAGGAGGCTATGCATACTTGCATGACAAATAATCTCATTAAAGAAACAAATTACATATTGCCAACAGAACACTGTGCGCCTTCGATGGCTTTGGTGCCGTGGGTTTTTAGATCAACCCACTTCATATGTCGAGAGTATTTGAGCTTGAATAATTGGCCCAAAAATAATCCTTTTGTTTCTAGATTGATAGAATCACTTGTACTGCGTCCAAGAAGTGCCAGAAGATTAAGTTGGTAATGAGATTGTACCTTTCCCTATTCTCGTTAGTTTGTCAGGGCAAATAATTGATGTGCCATTTTCTGTTCTTGCCATGAGACTGGATTTGCATTTTTGCTTCCAAAGAAGCTGGGGGTTTTTGTGGGTTGGTTTGTTTTGTTTGATTGTTTGGTTTTGAGGTTGTTTGGAGGGAGGGGTTGTTCTGGGTTTGGGGTTTTTTTGTGGTGGTTTTTTTTTTTTTTTGGGATGCTTAAAGAAAAATACCACAACCACACTCAGGATTTGCAGGCTACAAGACAATACCACTCTTTCCATATTCTCACCCTCCCCGATTTTACATTATTGCATACTCTTTCTTACAGAAGAACAAATCAGGTTCCTGTGACAGGCTGTAGGATTTGCAACCATTCCTCCACAGACACAACATCTCAAACCACTCTCAGAAGCGTCCACGTTTATGCAGGGCAAACCATAGATCAGCATTTCACGTGCTCTTTATACCACTTAAAGGTCCCTGGGTAACTGGATTCGTGTCCCGGGGTCTCTGTACTTTACTAACATGCTGAACCTCCCAGCCATTTGAGTCAAGAACTCAATCTGATAGGCATCTGTCTCTTTTCCACCTCAAAACATAACATTTCATACGCCAGCCTCTTGCACCATGACATCTTATACAGAGCACCACGCACATCTTATACAGAGCATACATCCATAGGGAGATGCTGCCATTTCTTACCACTGCATTTTTATTTTTTCCATACCATGCTAACAAGACACAGTTCCATCAGTCTGCAACTGACTTAATAATAAGGAGAGCCTGGCTTAAAGGTACAAAACCAGTTTCAACAACAACAACCAAAAAACCAAAAAACAAAAACCACACCACAGAATTTCTACAACCTCTGTTGAAAGATTCGTTGTTTTCACAGCCAGTGTGCCAGCAAAGAATAAGAGAGTTGTTAATCAAAGGGAGTCCAGTGTAAGTCATTTACAGTCTTGCCATACTCAAATGCAAACAGCCATCCTAAATTCTTACCAACCACAACACATCAGGGTATCATATAATAAACTGGTACATCGACACTTGACATTAATTTACATGTACCAACATACAATACAGTCACACACAAAACTACACGCGGCAATCTTGTCAGCACTCGCATAGGCTCTGCATGCCACTAGGTACTGTAACATAGAGTTGGCTTGTTGATAATTACGCTTTTTCATACTGTAATTATAACCAAATTAAAGGTGAAGACTCCGAAGACTTCCCCACCTTCCCGCTTTAGGTCATCCTGCTTAAAGGTTAGGTAACAGGTTACTTTTCTGTAACTAATTCTAAAAAGAGGAGTCCCTTGTCACAGCCTGCTCCTTTCTTTGCCTTTGCAGTGATGTTTATCCCTCCCCCGGTCGTATTTTCCATTGCTTTGCTCCTTTAGCTACATCCTTAACCCCTGCAATAGGTAGAAACTAACACTGCGACCTGTGTTCCTCCCTACCTTGCCCACCTGCAAGTGACTATGCAAGTTCAGATCTGTCAAATGGCCTAAACAAAAATCAAATTTAAAAGGTGTAGCATCTAATAACAAAAAAAATCAGGGAACTGAGAAGGGGGGCAGGGCAGAGTTGGTTTTTTTTTTTTTGTTTCTTTTTTTCTGGGAGTTATAGTTCTTTTATCTGAGGGGTTTTATGGTTGAATTTTATCTGCAGCAGTGCCTCCAGAACGGATACTTCCCCACGTTTTTTCCACTGGAAAGCCCTCCCTGCCTCCACCTCACCATCCAGACTGCACAGTTGCTTGAATTCATACATCCATCCTGCATTTCCTTGGAGCAAGTGATAAGTAGACCCATCTGTAAGTATCTGTACCGTGTTTTTCCATTCCAGCTGAGAGCTGGCTGAAGGTCAGAGCATAAATTACGTTTACTACAACACATTTTGATGGGCTGAATCAATACCCATGATCAAGTACAATGTGCAGGCTCCCAACAAGGACAGATCTCCACTCCTGTCATGAATTCTTTCCGTTCTTTAAATCATAGCTATCTCCATTATTCCACTGTCAAAATAGCCCTGTTTTCTGACAATGCAGAAAAACACATTCTGCAAGAGATGACATTCCTCTCCAAACTCAGTTTAATAAATTCCCCTCGGGATTTTTCCACAAAGGTAACAGCAAATAAAAGGACAGAAATCCATAGACAAGTCATCAAATTCAAATATCAAAAAAGCGTCATGGCTCTGCTAGAGAATTAGAAGAGACCTAACTTCCCCACATCGCTGCTGCTTTGTTAAAAAGTGTTACTACATGTACAGTCTTCTCGGGATGGAATCTCAACACTACGTGCACTGCTCTGGATACACATGGGGTTAAAACACTATGCAACACAAGCATCCATGTACCTGCAGGATACACCATTTAAAATAATCAGACCTAAATGCACTTATTTTTCCAGCACAGCGCACACAACAGTTTTAGATTTTCATGGTTATGGGAAGTGTACTTCAACCTCTCCACCATCCATCTAGAGTGGGGTTTTAGTTGTTCGCTTTTCAGGTCATTCTTGGGGGGGAAATCACTCCGTGTCAAAAGTTTTAAATCACATCTCTGGACTGCAGTTTCCATTTACCATCAGCTGTGGGAGAAATGCTCCAGGGACCAGCAGGAGACTGTTTAAAATGACTCAAACCCAGTTCCTTCCAAACAAAATACCATTTATTCAAACATACAAAAAAAACCCCCAAAACAAAACCCAAAACCACTGACAGCAAAAACACTACCGCCCCATGCAAACAAACAAACAACCCCAAAACCCAAACCACGCACACACTATCACCAAGGAATGCTTTCAAGAATACCTAGAATAATTATATTTAACATCCATCTTTGAAAATTTTGTCCAAGTTCTGTTCAGTCCAAATACCATTGGACTGGAAAAAGATATTCCCTCTTGCAGTAATGCCTTAATTTTTTTCTTGTTTCTCTCCTAACAGCCTCTCCATTCAATTAAGCACATGACCCCAAGCGTACAGAATATTTCTGAACAACAAGCACTTAATAAGCACACATGTATAGTCCTGGACCACATCTAAATGTTTTCCTGAAAGTGTACATCATTTTCAAGATTGCTTCCAGCAGCTATGAATAATTAAACTGAAGCTGGACATGTGATTAAAGATTACGATTAAAGATCTGGCATTTAATTTATCAACAGTAACTGGGCTCCACAACTACCTGCACACACGCGCTTGTTCTCCAAAGGCTTTCTTGTGATCCCAGCCAGCCCCAGGGACCTGAGGATACACGGTGTACACACGAGCGTGTAATTTATAGTACCACAGTCTGTCCTGGCAAGGTACAGATTTCTCCACAGAACTCAAAGAAGGGATTTTGGGTCCCAACCACAGCTACCACAGGCTCAAAAGGCTTCACACATTGGGAAGCAGGGGGAGGAAGGTAGGGGCAGACATTTCATACCATATTTCAGAGATAGGCCTGGGATACGAAAAGGCCACAGGCATCACTGAAATACAGGTCAAGGGCACAAACTTTCTTTCTTAAGTCAGCAAAGTACCTTGACTTGCTGCTTCAGAATCAGTCTGGAGGACACAACTTCTGACACTGGGATGTGCAGAAACTGGAAGTTTTGAATCATAGAATCATAGAAATTATTAGTAATACAGAGAGCTTAATAATGAATAATTTTCATTTCTAATTAGAAATGCAATGAAAGTCAGAAAAAAAAACAACACCAAATTGGTTGGAAACTAGAGTTTAGGGAAGGTCAACTTGTGACTAAGCTGTAGTTCCAAATAAGCCGTTTTCAACCGATAAAATGCAGGTATTCCCAAAGATGTGAAAAGTCATTCTTTCAAGGACTGTAGAGCAGTATGGATTATTGCAGAGATGGACACTAAAAATGACTCTGCTGATGACCACGACGACACAGCCTTCTGTCACACAGCCTTGTTCCACTGAGCAGGAGGAATTTGGCAAGGCAGAAAACAGCAAGGTAAGAGAGAATAAGGGAAACAAAGAGAGGAAGCACTTAAACCTTAACCTTTATTCTTTGCTTAAAAAATAATAATAAAAAGCATGTATAGATCTCTGTTCCCCTAGAGAAGTTCAGCAGATCTAGGCAGGGAGATGAACTACGTTAAACAACATGGTTCCCATGGAAGACCAAAAATGATTTTTAGGACAATCTTCTGTTGTTTACCCTAATTTGAGACCAGGCAGAGTTTCCAGAACAAAGAAACAGATTTACTTGTCATCATTTGCTCCTAACAGGGTACCCACCACAAAGCTTAAGAGAGGACCTCTCGGAAAGGAGTCGTTTCCCCACCCCACATAACAAACATTCCCTGCAGGGGCAGGGGGTCCCACCAGCACCCAACAGGACAGAATTCAATTGCTGCAGAGATTTTTAGAGTCAGGAAAAGCTCTGTGGAAGTTCGTTTTCTTTACCTTTTAGAGGCACAGCTTCGTGGGACAGCCCTTCTGTGCTGCACGCCAAAGGGAAGCTGCAGCATCCCTCGTCACTGGATTTGTCTGGGGTTGTTAAAACAGAGCTACACCGTTTCCTAAGTTTGGGTTGCCTTGCGGTTGTATTACACGGCTGTACTTTACCCTGGATAAACATCTAATCTCCTAGGATAGATCAAGCACAGCAACAAACGTAACACGTTTCGGTTTTTTTAAAGATGTTTAGTGTTTTTTAGTAGAGTGAGTTGAGGATTTCATACTCAATAGGCTGGCATTAGAAAAAACAAACCCTCCCTTTTTATCACTAATACATAAATTAATGAAAAGTGATAGGCATTGCATTGGTCCCATGCAGCAAAGACAAACCACAACCAGGCTGCTGAACTGGGTGGTTTCACTGGATCCCACCGAAAATAAACGCAACTCGCCCGGCACCTGCAGGGTCGCTGCGGTACACCTGAGCAGAAGGAGCAAACCCCATCACTTAAAACAGTTATCCCAACCTGTTCTCAGATGAAAATAAAGTTCTCCCCCATTGAACGACTACAACGCTTCAGACTCCTTAGTGATGTATTAGTTTTGATGCATTAATTCATGAAGCTCACAGTATCTCAGAGATCTTGATAATAGCTGCCCACTGATAAGTGCTGTACAGTGCTCTGTTTTGCAGCAGCTTTTTATTTAAAAAAAAACAAAACCCAAACAACAATGTCAAACGCATAGCTTTTGGAGCATACATTACTGTCACCCCAGGGCTGCAGTAACCTTGCACACTTTTCTCACTGAACACATTTCAAAGATAGGGTTGGTTTTTTTTTTACCGTAAGAAATATTCCATATTTTATACCCCACAGTGAGGAAAGCCCCAAGGCTCACCTCTCAGCTGTTTAACCATATCAAAGAAAGGTCCACTGGTGCAGGAAGGCCAAAGCTCTTAGTAATTCACAACTTGCATTACGAAACAAAAGCAGTTTCTAAAAGTCCTCCCCAAGTCCAATAGCTGCACCTCAGAAAAGTTAAAAGAACAGCTTTAAAAAAATAAAGAAAGAATCAGCTGTGAGACCTTGCAATTAACCCAAAGAGGAGCCCAACACAGATCTCAACCCTGTGTTTTGGGTTAACACAATTTAGTTCCAGAAGCATGGTGGCTCTGCAGCCAGGCAGATGCACTGCGGGAGGACTCGAGTTAGTGGAGAGGAAAAAAGTCACTAAGGACCATGTCAACTCAAGAACTGAAACTGCGTACGAAAAGTCTGGCCCAGACCCATCTAATAAGGATCCGTTTGCTTCCACTTTCCCAGAGATGTATGCGCTTCTTCCAAAGATTAATTGGAGTTAAACAGTTAAATTCCCTGTGGTGATCAAGTATGCCAAGAAATAGGAATAGTCAAACTGTCTTGTCATAAAAACCTGTCCATATTTTCACTTGAATTATGATAGCTGTGAAGACTGGAGTTATTCTGTTCAACGTGTCTTCACGGTTTGCCACTCCTTTCAGCCAGGACACGCACACATGCAATTTCTCAAGAGATTTTTGTGACTGTTAAAAAAAAAGCTTAGGATGAAGCAGGTATTTTCTAATTGTTTCACAATTAAGACGAACATTTGTCCCAGTGTATAATTATCTCATTTATCCTCAACCCAAATGATTATGCTTGACCACAATGGTAATACCTGACCTTCCAGCCGTGTAGCAGAGATTGGATCATCCTGTAACTAAAGAAAAATACATCTACACACCTGTCTCCCAGGACATGCGTCTCATGTGTGGCAGTAGCAAGGGCCACCTCCCGTCCCACGCAGCGCTCTGCTGGATGTGGTTACCCGTTGCAGGGGGCAATGTTTGTTGAAGAAAGTGATAATCTTGAGTATCTGTAAAGTCCTGCAGGATTTTGACATCCAGAGGAAACAAGTACGTGCACAGGAGAGAATCTGATGTCTGAGACTTAAAAACAAACTCACGCGCTGGTAGGTAGTGTTAGAGAGATGAATGTCCCATTTCGATCTCTTAAGTATCACGTATATCCCAGGTCACCACTAAAAGTTCAACACAGAACCCTAATGGACCACACAACCAGCATATTTTGCTTTAATCAATATTGTCATTGCATTAAGGAACTACCAGGCAGAGATATGATGCTGATCACGGTAGCATCTGCTATGGGGTATGTACTGTGTTGTCTCAGTACCCAGAGTCCTACGGAATACCTTTAGAAAGGACAATGAACTGAAAAGGTATTTGTCTTAAACTGCCATTAAAAACATAAAAATAACTTTTATTAAGAGATGGAGACATGAAAAAGATACCGTTACACTTTTAAGAGAACAAACACACCCTGTGCAGCTCCTTCATCTTTCTCCAGTTAAAGCCAGAAATAGAGCGTACTGTGCCCCAAGTTACAGAGCTTAAGGGATGGATTTGGACTGCACGGGAACCGTAGGGAAAATAAGCACTGGCATCCAAAGATACCCCATCAAGCCATAAAATCCTGCAGTTTAAAATTTAAGGATGTGTCACTTGTACAGGCTGTGGGCATAGGACTGTTTAAACCGTCCCGCGTGTCCCATGAGCGTGCTCTGCACAGCTCCCACCAACACGTGCTTCAGCAGCTCTGCTTGGCACCACGGACCCAAGGGATGCCCTGAAGAGCTGGGGAAGCAACAGCCGCAGAGGCTGAACCTCCACCTGCCCCAGCTGCCAAAGCTCTTACTCACCCCAGGAGCCAGAACACACACCAAGGGACAGGGAAAGGCATCCGTGCGAGTAACAGCATCCGACACTTCTACACTAAAAACAATTATTCTGGAATAGTAAATTATTAGTTCCAAGATACAGTGGCCCATCCTAATTACATAGGATCAGGGAACCGTGAAGTTTGAACCTAAACCCAAAAAGCCTGCAGGGCTCTGTTTCTGACACTTGCTGCTACCTATCTTCACCTTTTCTTACCTTAATTCTCTTATCTATAAAACAAGGGTAAAAAGAAAATAAAAATCATTGCCTTGAGGTCCCTATATATGAGCTGCTGTATCAGAGGTGGGTATTATACTGAGAGTTATTAAATAAAACGTAACAGGGCCTAACCCATTTCTTAAGGAAGATTTCAGCTCACCTAGGATTTTAAAAGAAGTAATCCCTGATAAATCTCATTCTATTTCTGCAACGTGTTTTTCACCCTGTTTTTCCACTGTGAAAGCTCTCAAGTAAATTCCACCCTTCCCCTCTTTTCCTAAAGTATAATGTCAGTTGTCTTTCAGCATTCAGAAACCAGTCTGATCTCCCGGGCTTTATGTACCAGAATTTGGAGTGATAAACGTTTCTGCCTCACCCCCAGGAATCTCAGCTGTTCGTCTTTGGAGTTTACAGGGATGAACGACTGAAAGAAATAATACATTTTTCTTTTCAGCTTTGCATTGTACCCTGGTATAAAAAGATTCTAATATAAAAGCGGCATCGATAGCAGCAATACTTCTCAATAAAAGAGCTGCTCATAGGAATTATATACTAGACGGTACAGCTTCAAATAAGGACATAAATTATGTTACATTACTTCATTTGATTCTTTGGGGAATGTTTAAGTTTAGAGCAAAGCACAGTATAGATTTTTTGCTACTGAAGAATAATGCCATTAATGGCAATCTACAGCATATTCACTCAAATAAATGAACTTCACTATAAACTACCTTGCTATAAAAATACCACACCCCACCGTCTCACACAGGTCCAGCGTGGGATTACGGCAAGAACTTACTACTCCTCTTAGAAAGGCTACGAAGAAGCAGATGCTAGAATTAAATTTTGGAAGATACACACAGCAACTGGTTTTGGTAAGATTACAGGGACTTTCCTCCTCTTCCAGCAGGGCTCTTCCAGCCTCCTTGCATTACCACATACTCTTCACACGGCTTGATTTTAAGCACATGGGGATTTAAACCAGGTGGAGGTATTTGAGCAAGCTTTCACCTGCTTTTCCAACTCCAGACCCGACTACTCTTCATTCCAGTAAAACCTACTTCCCTCCTGCCTCCTTCCCTACCCACCTCCCACCCCGTGGCCAGGTACTGCAGCAATCATTGGATGAAGGTCTGTTCTCGGGCTGGGAATTGAGAAATAGTACACAGTATTAACACTCATATCTCCTAGAGAGAGGACTTCTGTAAATATCCGTGCCATCACCACCTATGCTGTTCAGCTTCGCATTTTGAACTTCCTGGACGATAATATGTCTGCTCAGTTACTTTCTAGGTTTCACACACACATTAAATCTTTGTGCTGGTTTTCCTCCATCATGTTAGTCTCCGAGTTAAAATAACCACTTTTCCCCTTTTACTCTTCCTTTTTAGATACACGCATAATTTTCACGAGAAGTGCTTCTATCTGCATCGCAGACCTAAAACAAACCCCTTGCCTGACCTACCACCTTACATCCCATTTAGACTTACTCATTTATACCAAAACTTGATCTGCTGAAATATTTAACAGTTGCGGTGATTCCACGTTATGGGAACAACTATTCAGGCTTTAAGAACGGGCTGTGACGACTGCTCAAGGGATGAGCCTCCTGACCTCATAATATGCATCCTTGGGACAGAACCTGGTACCTGAAAATTAGTATCTCCTGGATTTCAACCACCAGAATCGGCATTTGAGCTCTGTGCAAGATCTACTGCCACTATAATTGTATCACCGTTGTGTAGTTATGCAGCTATGCATTGCAATATACATTAAATAAATAAGTTCTACTCTTATGGTCAGAATAAAGTACCCAAGTCCCTGCTGAAAGCAACACACAGTACTTTCCCCACACATTTCACCCGCGTATAGAACAGATATGTAAGGAAAAAAACATCAATTCTTATTTTTTGGAATAATGGAAAGCCAAGGTAAGTATTGTATATTGTGAGGGATGCACACAGAGCCTTCTTTTCTGATGGAATATACATCTTGCAGAGAAACACATGGAATAGGAAAGTCGTTTAATTAAACTGTCTTTATTCTAGTTTTTATGTGTAATGACTATCTAATAACAGCATGCATCACCGCAGCAGCCATATTTATAGTGACACGCACGGCTTCTGCTGAATATATTGGGAGTGAAAGTTCCTGTGTTTCCCAAAGCTCTGCTGAACAAATTAAAATTTTAATTAATATTCTTTTTCATTATTTCCTCCCTCTCCCCCCTCCCCAACACCCCCCAGGATTACGGACCTGAAAGTAAAACAGTACAGTACTGATTTTAGCGCATGCTAGAAGCCAAACGCCAAACAAAACCAACTGGTTAGCCCAGCAGCCAGCCTCCGCGCCGTCACATCAATGGCCAGTTACAAAATTGGTGATTAAACAGACGTGCCTGACCTCACTCGAGAGGTTTCATAACCAGAGGAACCAATAGCTTGATAACCATATTAGATGTTAACATTTAAAAATCAACCGCTTTAAGATTAAAGTAATAAAGTGATTGATTGTGGCTGAACATTTCCAGTACACCCAGTTGAGCAGGCCTTTTGAATTGTCAGGAACATAACGAAGTCTCTGCTTTCAATTAAGGAATACTCTCCTGGCTGCTGCAGGTCAGGTACAGGAGGAGCAGCAAGAGTGAGGAGGAGTTGCCGTGCCAACACACATGCATTTTTTTAAAATATAAAGACAAACTTACAGGATAAGAATAGACCCTGACCCTTGTTTAAAATTAAGTGTTTCATTAAAAAGGCGAGGTTTCCTTGTCTCCTTGGGTACAACCCAGTGGAAGCGATCACTTGCAGAGTGACAGTATTTCACTGCGTGCACATGTAGATGTTCAATGACAGAAGAACCAGAAACAAAATTAGAGCCAAGAGACCAATCTGTATTTCAACACTTTTCTTTTTTTATCTAGTTCACCTCAATAACTGATCTAAAATACCTTCTAAGATGATCCAAGCATGATAAAATAAGAGGCAAAACAAGAAAAGAAACAAAGTCCTAATTCTTTCTAGATAAATAGACCTCAGGTGGACAGTCCATACGCATGCAAGATTAACTTGTTATTTTCTCTGATGATGTGATGCTATTAAAAAACCCCAATGATAAAACGACAGTTAAGCTGTTTGAACATGTGTATTATTATTTTATTATTTTTTCTTTAAAAGCACCTCCAATCAAAACCTGTAACTTTAATAGGAACCTACCGGGGCAGAAAGGAGAGTTAGGTCTCAGATTCCACCTGCAGAAACTGTTTGTTCCTCTGCACATGCAGAGGAAGGTATAATTTCAAGGTATGCATTCATCACTCTTAAGAGTTTGCTGGTATTTTCTTGTCACTTTGCACTTCTACAAAAGCTATTTCCCCCTGTTTTCCAGGGAATTTTGATTAACTAGCTATCTTAAAAGAAGTCATGCTTCAGAGGAGCATCGTGTTTATACAAATAGGTTTGATTTTAGTTCTTTATATTGGAAACTGGATTTTGTTGCATTTAAGTTAATCTGGGGCTTTGCTTGTTCCTTTATTAACTACCGTGCTAGCATTTTCTTCAAAGGGTGATAAAACTATCGAAGCCTGTTAGAAGTCCCACTGATACTGCAGCCACATTTTTCAAAGATTTTGTTGATCCAGCTGCCTACAATGGAGACAACTTGCAATGCCTTTTTGGAGCTCTTTATGGCATCTGAAATAGAGTACATCATGCTGTTCTCATGACAACTATGCACAGAAACAGTCAAAACTCAAAAGTATTCTGCAGTTGGTTGATCTTCCCATGATACTTAAGTTTAGGATTATCATTAAGTTGCCAAAAACGTATCCAGTAGTGGGGAGATATAAAATATCGATGAAATAGGGCCTCCATCAAAGATTTATCTTCACCTTTGAATCACATTAGAGGAATTGCAGACATTTGACAAAACTGGGATTTGTCACATTCCTTGGAATAACACGCCAACTCCTTTACCGCCTTTAAACTGAACAGACTTGAGTATCACGAATCAATCTCCTCAATTCAAAAGAGCAACGTTCAGTGGTACACAGATCAATACTCCTTTCATTACCCAACCTGCTCATCTTGAAGGCAATTAGCCAAGATCTCCATGTCTGCCCTACCACAGCATCCCAATTAGGGGACGCCAAATGCAGTTGTCTCCTGCTCTCGGAGGGCTTTGAATCCAAAACACAAGAAGTGCTACCAGTGAGGGCGCAATATTTCATCAAATACAGGTGGGAAGAGCATTGTGGATAAAATTAAAGCAGTTGGAGATTACTCTTTGCTAGCCTTTATACACCAGACTTAAACGACGTGGTCCTAGCTCCCTGAAGTTCCTGTTACTCTCATTTCATCAATGTTATACCCTGGCTCCCTGCAGAAGATCTCAACGTAATTATGCCATTTTTAGTAATAAATGGAAGATTACGCAAGATACTGCACTTCCTGCAAATGAGTGTGGGTTGGGCGTGAGGAGAGTTTGATTTGCTTGGGGTTGGGGATTTCTTTCCCTCCCCCCTCCTTTTTTTTTTTTTCTTCTTTCCCCCCCTCCCTTTTCTTTCTTCCCAGTGACAGAAAACACTATCTGATGCAGAAGCACTAGGGACAAGTTGACACTGCTTCCAGAGGCGGCGGACGCAGCACTACACCAGGGGAGGCATCACCAGCGCTGATCCCACGCACGGCAGCAGCAAAGCCTGGGCACGCAAGGAGATGGGGCTTGCTTGGTAGCGTACACGAAGGAGTCAGCAAGAGCATCCGCTCAAGTTTAAGGGCCCACAACGGTGGTAGGATTTTTTTTTTTTCAGGTAAGTGTTGAACAAGCAGCAACCCCCCTTCGAAATAAGGCAGAGCAGGTCTGCACTGGCCACCGGGGGCACGGAGGGGGAGCGTGGCTGCTGCCAGTTCAAACACCAAGTGCTGGTTTGGTTCTGCTTATAAGTTTAATTCCTAATATGTGCACAAACTGCCACTGATGCCTCTCTGCGTGCTTCAGGGAACACGTCTGATAACAGCCATTCGGAATATTGAACGAAAATTGAGTTTTGCTGTTCTTTGAGAGCTATTGTGTACCTGTAGCATCGACATTAAAAATAAATAATAATAATAATAAAATCAGAGCACTCATGTTTTAACAGCAAACATCCACTGCTGCCTGCGCCATATACCCACGTGAGAGCTGTCGGTCTGACGCCTGTCATCCGCGCCCAGTCCCTGCTATCTGCCCGTTCAGCGTGCGCCACAGACGTCTCCTCGGAGTTAATTGTCTGCTCAGCTTTTGTCCCTTTCACCCAGGTTTTCTCCAAGTGAACCGCCTGTCACTGCTCAGTTACTTCGGCGTCTCTGCAAATTAACTCACTGCTTGGCAGGGCTCAGCATCTCCAAGCTCCAGCCAAGGCAGAAGTACATTCCTACACACAGCGTGCCATCTAGTGATGCAAGAAGCGAGAGCACAGTCTCAGCTCCCTCTGAAATGTCTTGAGATTTATTTCAGCTTTCCTCTTCACCAAAGTCCAAAGGAAACATTTAGGGGTCCAAGAAAAGATTTAGTCGTTTTTTTCCACTTATTGACCCCATAAATAAAAGCAGCACACCAAGGAGAGCAGCATCTCTTTCAGGCAAAGCAGGATGGTTATTAAAAATGGATGGCAAAGACATAAACGCATGCGGGGCGGGGGCGGGGGGGGGGGGGGGGGGGGGGACACCAAACACAAACCAGACCAGAATTAAACTCATGACAATTATTTTCTTGCATATCACCCTAATGAAATTTAATGACAAAACATAAAAGAACACTGGAGGCCACCCTCAGGTTTTGTACTTCACAGACAACACGACACAGCCAGCAAAACATAGGCAGAGACAGCACTTCTGGAGAGTGCTGGAAGATGAAGTAAGAGGCAAAACAAATCTCCTAGAGGACACTAAAACGATGTAGATACATGCACGCATGCATTTTAGTTCTCATATGGTTGACAATTCCCTTAAGCCATATACAATAGCCAGCACTTTCCACTTTTTGCAGAAAATCACAATATTCCAGAGGGAGCAACCAGGTGATTGCAACCCATCCCATCTCTGACAAACTCTGCCAACAGTTCAGACAGTCCAGGTTAGGCTTCAGGAGCAGGCTAAACTACTGGGTTTTCTTGTGTATCAACAAGGACTAGCTCCTTCACACGGCTAGGAAGGATGCCCTGAGTGAGTCTGAGGAATAGCCCTAAACCAAAGCTGACAGTTTTCACAGGTGGGCAATTTTCTTAATTCGCATGGACCCAAATGCCTACAGCTCCAAACAGCAAGGTGAACACATCCAAAGAACTTTAGGAAGCTTCTAATCACAGCTTTGGTGTGTATTGTTGTCAACAGAAAATATGTTGGGGTTTTTTTTAATCCTTTGACTAATCTTTACACGTAAGAAATTCTGTATGTCTGTCATAGAAACAGACTGTCATTATTAATAGCATCATAGTAACTAACAACCAAGCAGAGGTTTATTAATAGCCACATCACCAGAGAGAAGCCTTAGAGGGAAATTACCAAAAAATAGAAAAATATAAGCTTCCACATTCGTTAATATCTAATTAACGCTCCTGAAAACAGCATGTGCAGGGAGCACAGGGGAGAAGCTTTAGTTCCTCCTGCACACCAAGCTCTCACGACTCCAGTGAATTGCCTAAATGTCACAATTTGTTTCCCTTAAAAAAACATGAGAATTTACAGATTACCAGTATTTTAGCACCAGGATAGGAAATCCAGAAACCAAAGGCTGCTGCTTAGCTGTCATTTTCTCTGTCTCCTGTTATCGGCTCCAGGCCGCAGAAAACCAAGTCCTTAGAGCGGCCCGGTGCAGAGCAAACCTCTCCCCTCAACGCTCTCTTTCACGAAGAGGAGTTTCCCTGCAAAGCATCCGATTTTCCAAGATGTTGGAGACGAAGGAATACTAAGGAGGCATACAAAGAAGCCGACTGATTACTGCGGCTGTGGAGATGGGGAGGGCAAGCCCTAGGGTGGAATCTCCCCAGGACAAACTTACTCGCAGAGTCTCACGCTCACATGTCATCAAACGCAGCACAGATCACCACCAAATCCCACACCAAAACATTCGTCGATGAGGCAGGTTCAGGCTGAAACCCCCTAACACCAACGCACAAGGACTGATTTTTAGTACTCTTGCAGTTTTCTTGAACACCCCCCCCCCCAATTTTACATTTAAGCCAGACTTTCAACATTAATTTTTCCTTTTTCTTTTCCCTGTGAAACAATACATTGAGTGTGAGAAATTAATAATCAAAGGACACTTCATTAACCAGAGTACCTAGCAAACAGCTCTTCGTTGCCTGAAGACACACGTGCCAAAACACTGCTGAAAACATAAATTCTGCTTATTTTTAACACCTTAAAGAACACCTAACCCATTGCCAAAGCTGAGGCTTTTACCCAGGGTCTCAGCCCCAGGAGATGGGACGAATGCTTATTAACGCAAAGACAAAAAAGAGAAAATAAAAGTTGTAAAAAGTATTACCTCAATCAGGGTGAGCACAGTGACCCAGCACACCTCCTTCACCGCCTTCTCCAGAAGCAAAAGCAAAACCCAAACCCCTCCTCCTGCCCCCTCTTAAACCTAAACCCCAGCCTAAACCCCCCCAGAGCTCCCAGCTGGCCCCAATGACCAGCCCACACCCTCTGGCCCTTAAAGCCACACCAGGACCAGTTTAGCCCAGTGCTCCCCAAATGCACGTTCTCTCTTTTCTTGCACGCCAGCATCGTTCTTACTGTGCTTTTGGAAGCTTCAGCTGTGTCAAAAAAAGCCCTTTATGCACCAAACCAGCTCATAGCAGGGCCACGGCGTGGGCAGGCTGTAGGCCCCGGGGGGGAAATGGAGGCAGCACCTTGGTTGATGCAACCTGTGCCTGCTTTGCACAATAATTCTGGGTGTGATGATTCTCCTGCACTGGTTTTGTTATCGTAACCACATCAGGATAAGGGGCAACTTCCAACCCTGACACCATCGCTGACCCCTTCACACCCACGCAGGATCCCCTCTTCCCTAGGGTTTCCCATTCCCTGGGGTCTGCGCTTCCCTTCGTTAGGAACTGCTGAAGCATGCCCAGATAAGCCCCTGCCCTCAGGAACCGCTGATTTCTCCCACGCCAACATCCTGGCTCTCTTTAGAAGGTGTGCACAGGGGGAGGCAGCACTGGGAAGGGGCATCCCGTGCCCAACTGGCCAGCCAGGGGAGAGCTACCTCCATCCCTCTTAAGGACCAAAACAGCTTTAGGCCAGAGTTAAGAATTGGCGGTGAAGGAAAGGCAGGTACGGGACTGAGGCCATGACGGTGACTGCTACTGACTGAGAGCATTTCAGAAGATAAACGAGTTTGTCACTCCCACCGGGACTTCACCAAAATAGTCTTTCAGCCTGTCGGTGGAGAACAGCTGAAGGGAGATCAGCATGCAAATATGAGCATTACAACAACCACAACAAAAGTCTCCTTACAAGGCAATTTCAAAACTCTAAGTTTAGTGACTGAGGTTACCAAACCCCGGGGACAGAAACTCGCATGATTTACTCTGTATGTTACCTTGCCCAATAACATCTCGCTGCAAGAAAAGGTGACTCATTTAGGGGACTGGGTTGTTCTTTCAGCAAGAGTTTTCAGGTAGATCCATTAGGTTTCTAAAATTATGGGTTACCTGCAAGGAAGGAGACCCCACACATACTTTTCTTCCGAATCTTGCATTACCAGCTCTTGCTGCACTTCCAGGGCTGTGAGTTGGCCAAGCCAAAGCGATCCCGGCAGGGTCTCACCTATTCAGGCACAGCCAGTCCAGCCTGAGGCTTAGCTACGAGTTTGCCATCAGATGAGGACTGTGAAATACCTGACAGGGTAAGAACACAAAAGCAATAACTTTCGTCTTACATGAAATAGGATTTAATCCTTCTGTACAAGCTGGATTGCATAAAGCATCCTACTGGTTGCAAACTGGTTGAAGTCTTGCAGTCTTCAAGGTGGACGTGATTTCAAACCCCTAACTCACAATGTTACGTGAAACCAAAACTGATTTCCCCTGGTGTTTTAATCACCGCACATTTGCCTGTTCGAGACAATGTTGTGTGATAATGCCTGTGATAACACTGTGTTTATTCATATGAATGATCTGAAGTTGCTCATGGTTGCCAGGTGGCATTTGCTTAGCAGTTTTAAGTAGGAGATCAGATAGAAGAAAATTCCAGCAGAAATAAAGTTAATAAAAAATTCTCAATCATTCCTCCAGGATATCGCTCTGTGAATTTCAGAATCAAACGATTAGTACAATACCTCGATTTTATTATTTGTCGTGGTCATGGTGACTCAAAGACATTTTGTGAAATTTTGCCCTGAAATCTGCACAGGTAATTGTATGTAAATATTTTCTGTCTATGCTTCTACTCAAAGAAGGCCTGTCTGTCTGTCCCACATTTGAGGTAAGTAAAATTCAGGTCATCCCAGTACCGAGGAGATCATCTGCCTTGTCCATCAAGGACCGAATGGGAACCGTGAGAGTTAAAGCACTCTTCTGATGCATTAAGAGCCAGCCCTCCAGCGACTGCAGGCGGGTACCACCCGCGAACCATCCAAGAGCAGCAACTCTGCCCAGCATTACCCAGCAGGGTCTACTGGGAGCATCCAAAAGGAAACCTTCAGCACATCCCTGGCTGTGAACCTCAGAGGCCTCCGTGAGGTTGCTTGCCCTAAGCTGAAGTTGGAAATATCACAAAGGCACGTTCTATTTCTCCATTGTAATCTTTTCAGCATAAGGTGGTGTTGTAAAACAGGGGTGAATCATTGTGTTTTCTAACATGGAATGATAATCACCTGAAAACTTGGTTTCAAGTGGTGCAGGCAGAGAAATGGGCAAATGTTTGTTCTGCGACCTACAGATTCCCTGATCAGTTTGCCAATCCCCAGCATATCAAACTTTTAGTATGCTCTAAAAAGGAGGAACTGGGTGTGCGTCTGCATTTTAACTGGTGTTTTTCACCCCCTAGAGAACAATTATTTCGCGATTTGTCTGCCAAGAGCAAAACATTTCTTTAAACATGAACCCTCTGGAATGTATAAACCTAGGCTGGAGCCACGCTGGTTTGTATCACACAATGCTGTTGCTCAACACCCCCCCCGCTTTTCAATCCAATGCCTGACCCAAACTTCCGCAAAAGTTGGAGGTCAGCAGACACAGGCATGCTGATGTGGGGATTAATGCTTCTAAGACTTACCTCTAGTTTTATTTAGTTATTTAACACCTAGCAATTTAGGTTTCCCCATGTTGGGATCTGGTAGGATCGATGATTGTCTGCCGTTTTTAATGAAAACGTAGTGTTAGATTTTATTGTAGAAAATGTCAAGAACTTTCAAAAGAATGAACAGATCATCTATGTTCTGTAACGTTTCGTTACTGAACTAAGTATCATCTGGGGTCTCTTGGTACCACTCGGGGCTGCCTGCTGGGCAGGGGGAAGACTGCTGATCACACAAGGTACGCGCAAGCTGTGGGGCCCTTGGAAATTCTCACTGGAAATAGAGTCCGTTCTACATCTTAAAAGGTCTGAGGCTCAGTGCGTAACGGTGGCACGAAGCAGTTATTAAAAAGCTGCATTGTTCTATAATTTCTATATGCTTTTAATAATTTACACTCAGATTTTTTTACTATAATACTTTTACAGCCTATTCTGATTCAGATGCTATACTTACTCTTCTTCAAGTTTATATGCTTTTAAGCAAATTTGCCTATGAAACATTAATATACGATCATGTAGCTGTTCTCTGGGCAGAATGAAAGTCAATTTTGATTTAATGTGGTCATCTTTCCTTTTTCTTTTCCCCGATAACTACTGTTTTATTTGAAATGTTGGCTATTACTAAGCTGCTGAGATCACGTGTGAAAAATCCCAGGTCAATAACACTGCCAAACACACGTTCCCTTCTCCAGTTTTCCAGCAATTGGTTCTATTTCGAGTACTGAAAAATTCACTCTGCATCTCACTCTCATTCGCTATCAGATATTCAACTGCCAATTTTTTTATCAAATATAATCTAGAGGCGTTTTTGGTTTGTTGGGTTTTTTGGGGGTGTTTTTTTAGGTTTTTTTACGTGCCAATTTTTTTACATGCGGAGTACCTTAACCACTTCACTGTTAATTTTCTTGATAATACCATGCGGTCCTCCTGAACCGCTGAAATTTTAGCGAAGGAATGACTTTCAGTCAGTTGACGCCTCAGTCTTTCAAGGAACTTTATTTTTACTAATCACCTATAATGTCTCATGGGCTATTACTTCACCTGCTTTACACAACTGGCTTTAAGCAGACAATTAGCTGGTAGTAAAGCCTCCGCCAATTAGAAATACCAGCCATCTGCAACAAGATGACTGCTGATCACAGAAGAAGTTTTTGAAAAGTATCACCCAAGGAGAGTTCAACGTAGTCCGGGGCAACGTACCTTTTCTTTCTTTAGTGCTTTAATGAAGGTCTTTATTTGAGCAAGATGAGTGAATCATGTGCAGTGCATATTCTGTGTGCTGCAAAGGAGAAAGTCTTTCAAACCATCAAATTGTAACACCAGGTAGCCCCAAAAGCGCTCAGTCTTTGGATGAGTCCATCAGGAGCGTAAGTGGAGAAGAAAATTTCTCCCCTTCGTTAGAAGCAAAGGTCAGTCTGCATGACTGAAATCTGCAAAAGGAAATTTTACCAACTGTTTTTAAAGGCAGTAGCTTCCTTACTTTTCAAACAAAAGGAGAAAAAAAAAAGCAGGAAACCTGAACAAGAAAGCCGCAGGAAAGAGCATGCTGCTAATACACCGTTCCAAATGTACAAGACATGGTGAACCATTAATTACACCCAATTCCATTAACCAATCTCATTGAAGAAATCCACCTTGATAAGATTAAAATAGCCTTACAGCAGTCAGAAATAAATGCCAACATGTACTTAAATCACTTCTCTTTTCCTAAACTGTTTTTCTTTTCTTTGCGGCTTCAAACAACAGGGGAGGGAGGAGTTGGGGAAGAAGGAAAAATCAAGCAAATAAAAAGTCTCCCTTCTGAGAAACAGTGTCTTTCACAAAGTATCCCCCTTGCTTTTATTCTAATTAGACCATAATTAGAGTAGTCATTGTTGTGACGATAGATTTATTTTTATTGCTACCTAAAATTGTGCATGACATTTTTATTTTCTATGGATGCCTCTGGGGAAGATCAGAAAGGCGGAGAATTCAGCATAGGGTAATATTTCCAGCTGCACCTTCCCATCCTTGGGGAGCAAAAAGAGAAAAAACGGCGATCCTCCAGAACACAGGATGGAAAAGAAAAGTAGTTCAGAGCAGTGTCTTCGTTCGCCCTTTGCTGGGCACGGATGTGTTTACTCTTTCCTTGGAAAATGTTCAAAACTTGTGTGACCAAGGCCACGAGCAGCCTGGTCCAACTTTGAAGTTAAATCTGACTTTGAAACCAGCCCTGGCTTGAGCATAAGGTCCTCCAGAGGTCCTTTACGGCTGAAGTCATTCAGTTATCCTGTGTATCTAGGAGTAGTTCTCGGTGTCATGGTATCAAGGCTATAACTGGTTTGTTAATGGTTTTTTGTTTATTTGTTTTATTGTGTTGGGGTTTTGTGGGTTTTTTGGGTATTATTTTTTTAAAATTAATATTACCGTGACTACCGTAATGAGATTGTTGAGCAGAATAAAATAAAATCCATACTCCAACCCTTATTCTCCCAAGTTTATGTTTTGACATAGCCCCAGCACTTTCAGGAGAGGGAACAGCAGCAAGTCAAAGATTACCATAGTCATTATAACCTTTACACAAAAGCAGTGTATCAAAATGTAAACTGTGCCTGTGCCAAGTAAATGTTAATGAGTAGTATCTGGAAAGGTTAAATATAAATACATATAATTACAGCTTGCTAGTGACAAGAAATTATTAGTTTCTTTCTTCCTCAGAAGGCATTGCTCCAAAATACTAAACTGAAATAAAAGTATATATCTAATCCTGCAATCACAATAGGACTTGGAGAGCTACAATTATATCAATCAGTCAGAAATAAGTTGAGTACATATCACTGCTAATGTCCTCAGTCGGTTCTATATTCCCCCCCTTCCAGATAAATGTATAGAGATTAGTCAGAAAACTGCTCTGAAAACTGGAATTCAAAAATTGCATTGAGAATTCACTTTGGTTCATTTATATTTTAAAAATATAAGCTCACAATTGCAGAAGAAAAAAGCACTACAAATCAAACACAAAGACTAAATCTCTGTTTTCATTCATAGGCAGGACAGAAAAATGTGTTTGTGAAAGAAATTATTTAAACGCTCTCTGTTACATTTGATTGGAGGGGGAAAATGAATTTCTTCCACTGGAGGGAAAAAACTAATATGCTACTAACTGCAATAAAACCAGAGCCGTTCCAAGCTGACATTTGCAATTAAAAAGAGAAAATATTTAATGGAAGCTTGTGAATGTTTTGCAATGGCGAAATTGCTTTTAGCCTTTAGAAAATTTCCCTTTTATTATAATTTGCTTAAACTACCAACGGACAGTCTTTGTATCACGTGTAAAGCGAATACTGTCACTCTGTGAAATAGAGATGGACTGGCCAAAGTCATGTTTAAAGATGCTGTAGGTTGGCAGCTAACTGAAGGAATGAAAATGTCATCCAACCACTCCAGCCTATGCGTAGACATCTAACTGACACCTCGGGGCATCCCCAAATAGATCCAAGACATCTAGGCCAGTTTAAAAGGAAGATAAGGTTTACCACCTCCTGAACTTTTTCAGAGGTAAATCTTGGGATTTCATTTGCAGTGCACGTGGATTGCACCTACTACGATTATCTCTCTATACGCAACAGTTCATATGGAAACCTAGGAATTACAGTAATTTCAGCCCTGTACGGCTGCCACGTTGGGTTCAGATGCGGAATTCCCCTACAGCCTAACATCCTGAAGATTATTTTAGCACTGCAAATTTTTTCCTCTTTGTTTAAAATGTGATCACTCTTACCAAAAGGATATGCTTTTTTTTTTGCGTAGAGGTTCACGAGGGATACAAGATAAATTTGAATTAACATATTGGATATATTTGTGTAGTACTGGGTTGTCTGAATGTTTTGTTCAGGTAATGGGGTTTTTTTGGTAAAACCTATAACTAGTGCATTTTTACATTTCTACCGCTTCTACATTTGCTTCCTCACAAGAGTCCCATCAGCTTCAACCGACCACATGAAGAGAACAGGTCATGCAGACTCCAGCCACTGCGAATCTATTTAAATCTTGAGTAAATCTAAATGAGGAATGAAAAAATGAATGCATTTCATGACCTCTGCTCACCAGAACAGGAGCTAGTTGATCAGAAATATGAAAGCAGTAGAAATGAATCCTACTCTGCCCATATGGCCAGGGATGGATTTATGGGTTTTTTTTCCTAAAGTAGTAGCAAACATATGAAACCCCACCAAGATTCTTTCCTTTATTTGCTCTTCTTTTTCTTTTCTATTTTGGTAACACAGTAAATCTTTGTCAACCACGTTTATTTAACTACACATGTTCTGATTAACTATCTGATGGTTTTAAGAGATGAAAACCATTAATTCTGATTATAGGGCCTTAAAGCAGGCACTAACTCTTACTTTAATTCTGATAGTGTTGCCTTAATGAAACAAAGGTGGTTGAAAACACGGTCCATCACAGCGAGACGGTGCAAGCTGCTCTAGCTCCTGGTGGCTGCAGTAACTACCCACCTCTGCTGCTTTTCAGAGCTGGGTGCCCCTCAGTGATTCCCCAGTTCACATCGCTGGCCTGGAGGGATATGGCAGTGGGAGCAACAGAGATTAAATCTGAACAATGGAGGGTCTGTAAAAAATACTACAATACTTCTACAAAGGAAAGGTAAGCAAGAAGCACACGTGGTTTATTGTCAGGGACTGAGGTAAGCAAAGTACTTAGAATCATAGAATGGTTTGGGAGGGACGGGACCTTGAAGATCATCTGGTTCCAACTACATCTAGTTCCACCTCCCACCAGACCAGGTTGCTCCAAGCCCCATCCAGCCTGGCCTGAACACCTCCAGGGATGGGGCAGCCACAGCTCCTCTGGGCAGCCTGGGCCAGGGGCTCACCATCCTCATAGTGAAGAACTTCTTCCTTATATCTAACCTAAATCTGCTCTCTTTCAGTTTAAAACCATTACAGCGCATCCTATCACTAAACCACTTTTTACGGTGTTGCAACAAAAGAGGCTCAGCCCTGGTGCAGGACGCCCAAGGATGCAGGGACTGTGATGGGATGCGGGCTCAGTGGGGGGGAAGCTGGCAGAGGATCCCTGTCCCCTCTCGGCCACTCCCACACCAACTCTTCTCTACCCATACACAATAAAATAACCAAGATTTTTTAAAAAATGCCAGGCCAGTAATAAACAACCATTTCTATTTGACCTTTCAGTAGGAGATAACCTGTTTATACTGTAATGATTCTGCAGTTTGAGTAGAGCTGGTCAAGAAATAGGTTTCTTGCGCTGATATTTGGGACCTTGCACTTTTTTCCTCCCAAATTAAGATTAAAAATAAAGAAATATCAATTTCTTGAAAAATGATAATCAATAAATAGGCTTATACAAAGCCTGGTAAAATATTTTCCTCCATTATCTTAAAAATTGATTCAGCGTTGACCGTTTTGTTTTTCGTCTTAATTAGAACACAATAACTGAATTACAAAACAAATTTTTTTTTCATATGATATATCAAAAGAATTACCAAGATAAATTTTAATAATTTTCCAGTACTACTTCTTTTTCTTAACCTGAGCATTGGTCAAATTTGTCCTTTGTGTTATTCATAAGGAGTAGCCACAATTGTTATCATGAGCCCAACGGCAGCCCAGGGACTGTTGTACTTTTAAAACTACTCTGCGTTTTCCTGATAGACAAGAGCATCCATACACGCTTGATGGATCGTCATGCCAGCATGTCTATCGAGTGCAGCTCCTGCCCAACAGCTGACAGATGCGATGAGAGGGCTCTGAACACCAAACAAATGCCAGACACGAGCCATCTCTGATGCTCTGTCTTTCAGATCTACAACCCTAAGCCAAGCAATGGGTAAAGACCTCATTGGATCCTAAAATATGCACCATTTTCATGATAATTTATGAGTCAGATACTTAAAATGTTAACCAAGTTACAGCATTTATATAATTGCTATCATGATTTTGCAGTGTGCGTAACACTAGCAGTAATCTGCAAGGTCACAATATCATTCTTTAAAATATCCCTTATTCTAAAGCCTGTTTAAGTTTTCTTCTTTAAAACTGTAATTAAAGCTTTCAGGGAAATCCTTTCTTACTCTCTTTATGTTATTCAAGCCCTCCTCTCGCTCCTCAGTTGCCTACACCATATCCCACATAGGAACCTGAAGTACAGATTTGTCTCCTACACCTGCAGCACTGCAAATCTGGAAGACGGTTGAACTTGTCATTGTCCCATGCCAACCAATGTGTCAAGTCAGTTTTTCTTTTTCTGTTTCAATTTTTCAAGTCAGTTTTCTTTTTATGGTGTGGCCACATTCAATACCAAGCTTTTCACACTTTCTCACTCACTTGATCAAGTGGGTGGCCTACGTATGTACATTGGCGAGCTCGTTTGTGTGACAGTCAGGGAGGTGCAACAAAAAGGTGCTGGTAGAGAGGGAGCTACCTGGGACTTGGCACACCGGGGAGCAATGACATGGGAACAGCAAGCAACGGGAGCTGCCGCTACCTGATCTAATGCAGCTTTTGTAGAAAGAGACTCCTTTATTTGCAATAAGAGTTGAATTATGAAAGATGCGCCAATAGTATACGTAAGCTACTAAGTATTTTTCATCAATGGTTTCCATAATTTTTATGAAGTTCTGTCTCCTATGAGTAATAGGAAAAGAATTAATGAAAATCTGTTTTTAATAGGTTTTCTCTCTCAGAATTGCTTTGTTAACTTTATTTTGAAGTTCGTGGAGCAGCTTCACATTTTTGCCTGGTTTCTGAAAATTTTCACTTCCTGAAGAATGTACTGCTGAGGATTAAAATCATGCCATTTAATTTTGTAGACATGACCAAAGGTTGAATAGTCTTATAGGGATACCTGTCTCCTTTCTCTTCTCTTTATTTTGGACTTTGTCTTTCACTATCCCCATGTACTGCCTGGCATTCCTCATGAAACTGAGGATACATGGGACAATTTGCTAAGTCAGTAACGTGCCAGGGCCTTAATTTTGCTCCTTCTAAATGATTCATATGTGATCTGATCCCTTTAAGTCCAAAGCCATTGCTCAGCCTCTACTCCAAACCAAACATTTCTCTCTCCAAAAAATACAAATATGAAAAACCGCCACCCCCTCCCAACCTGAAAGCCAAGGTAAAGGCACTGATGTATTTCAGTCCTTACAAAGCATGTTTGTAAAAAATGTCCCTCCTCCTCAACTATTCTTTATACGGTCATGATAATGGAATTAAAGCAAAGTTCTCCAAAATAAATGAATTTAGTGTACCAGATGGCCATCTAAAATAGCACGTATTTTAGCTTCCTGTGTAGCAGCCAAGTTGATTTAAATCAACTAGGAGAGAGGTATGCTTTAATCAGGTCAGCTGACAGTTATTAGATCAAACCTGATTGAAATTCAGAAATTTAGTGGAAATAAATCTGCTACGAATCCAGCATTTTCCTCCCACGAGGACCCAATGGATAAAACTTTTAAGACATTAAAATTATTCTGGGTTGGGGAATAAGATTTAGTAGAGCATGTCAGGCTTTTATTTTACTGTTTAGCCTCCTCTGTGACTTTGGTTTAGTGTAAAAGGTACCACATAAAAACAAGCACCACGGAACAAGCAGAAGACGGAAAAGGTCCAATTCTTGGCTGCCTTGCATCAGTCTTTTACAACTGCTCAAACTAGACATAAAATACTGCAAAGTCAAAATAGCTGCATTTTGTACTCGGCTTGCACAGCTGTAACTGAAAACAAAGCCAAAAGGGGAGAATTTGTGCAGTAAATAGGACATATTTCCCTCGGGATTTTGAGCTACCTGTATTACCATTAATTTCTACCATTCTTTTTATAAAAATCTGTTTTCTAAATATAGAGGCAAGTTACGGGTGGGTTCATTGTGCCACCTGAGATGGCCCTGTCAGTGTCTTTTAATGATGATATTCTTCATGGCTCTGAACCGTGGAACAACAGCTGGGCTTTATCCTCCAGGTAGGGAATGAGCTCTCTACACTGCTCTCTCTTATTTTGCAGATGTTGTGTACAAAGCTGGTTCAAAAATAGATTTTCCAGCCTGTGGGACAATTCCTAAACTTTAATATTTATTTTCGTCTCAAAATGGAGATGAAAAGGTACACTTCAGAAGTGTTTAGGGAAAACGTTTTCAGGAAGGAGACCATTTTAGAAATGATGCGTTTTTCCAATCCAAATGGGATGTTTAAACATTTCCCTTATTAAAACCCAACAACAACCAAACTCAGAACTGAGAACATTCAGATAACTTGAGACTCTTAACCTTGGTGTCCCCACAGTCCAGAGAGAAGCTCTGTCTCTGTCCCGATAACTTCCAGAAGCTGCACCACCAGGAGATGTTTGTGCTTCCTATTCCTCTAAGTTTCTTTAACCATGCCTCGGCAGCTTGGGACAAACGGACCTGACTGGGAGCCCGGATTCAACAGGACATTGATAATTATTGCCACCTTATCCCTCTGCTTTTTCCTTCGTCAAATCTCTTTCTCAGTATGGCATGGAAGGTCCATGTGGTATGTATAAGCACAACTGAAAACCAGGAATCATGAAGAGACACCAGGAAATGCTAGACAGTGGATCAATGTTGTTCTTCTAGTCCCATACAAGAGAGAAAATATATGCCGTGTTTCTTAAAAGACCTATCTAGTGGCAGTATTATTTTTAAAATTTGGCATTTACCTGCAGCTTTTATTTTATAGAAACATAGAATACCTCAAGTTGGAAGGGACCGATGAGGATCATCAAGTCCAAGTCTTACATATTTCTATATAGGATATACAGAATATTTTTTTATAGTGGGCTGTTAGAAAAATACAGGGAAGCTGGAATAGATTCATTCATTAGTGTTGGAGATGAATCTGCCATTTCTCTTGAAGCAGATTAGACTGAAAAAAAAATTGCTTACATTTGATTTGGCTTACTGTTGCATGCCCTTATTAAAAATACTTTCATAGGATAAGCTTATGTTCCAGCCTGCCATTAAAGCACACTTCCACACTTCCTTGTCTAGACAGAAGAGGAAGAAAAAAAAAAAAAAGAAATTGTGGCGTGTGGTATTGATCACTAGCAGATTTTTCTCTCTTTTTCTGCCAGCACCCAGAGAACACCCATGTGTGCTCCCGCTGCTCTCCACAGTCGTCGCAGAGCTCCTCGCCCCACGTGGCTGAATTTTGCCGTACTTGGGTGAGCCACACGATGAGGAGCATAAGCAGAGGGTGCACCTGTGGATGCAGGTGCCAGGGTCCTACTCTGCACCAAATACCCCAAAGCGCTGAGCACGGAGTATGCAAAACCCTCGGCACCAGTGCCTGGCAAGCCTGCCTTTGTATCGTACAAATGTGCGCTAGCTCATTGGAAACCCCCACATTTTTCCTTCCAGTTCTGCGAGTTAAGTGTTGCTATTGTGTGCACAGAGTTGCGCTAGCAGCAGCGAGAGTCCAAGTACTCCCTTATGTTTTTATCTATTTACTTCTCGTTCCATTTTTAGCTGCACTCGTACTTGCGATTCGCAACGTTCCAGCCACTTGTAAGTCAAAGGGAGCTGAAAGCTGTGGCACAAAACAGCATCTTGCAGAATCAAACGCTTCAAGTGGGTCCTAATCATTAGACTACATTGAACTTCGGACTATTCATATGCAGAAAAGATTACAAAACCAAAGCTTCATATAGCATTGCTTAATTAATGTCATAAGCAGCCCCAATTATTGGGCTGTTGTTTCTAAGAATAAGCTTAGTCTGCTTAGAAATATAGGGAAACAGGCACAATAACCTTATTTACTGGGTAGTATCTTCAAAATGTCATCTCTGATGCAACTTTTTTTTTTTTTTTAGACAGCTCAGAAAGCTGTTCCAAAGTCTTTGGGGGGGAAAAAAAACCCATAAAAATCTAGCCATTTTTATACTGACCTCTATGACGAATATGGATCCAGAAGCATTCAGCCAGTGTTTGTTGGTTTGGTTTGTGTTTTCTTTTTTTTTTTTTAACCTATGTCAAAATAAGGTGGATACAAATAAAACGAGTTAACACACTATTTGTGACAATTGCTGTGTCTCTGTGTGAGTGGGATTTCCAGGTAATAGAAAGTACCATTTCAGGTTGACAGCACTGGAATAACTAGAAATACCTTCTGAGCTGCTTACTCTGAAGGAGACTCCGTCCTGTAATACCACAGCCAGCCACTTTTCCTGACAAGGGTGAAAATTAAGTCTGATGATATTTATCCTCTGTAACGTACTATTTCCATATTGGCTTTATTTAGGAAAAGTTCCTGAAAACTAGCAGGGTATAAATCTGCGCAGCAATATCTGTACTGAAGAGATCCTGTATATATCCCCCACAAGAACACATCCAGAGTGCAGGAGACCATAACTTGTATGTTACCAAGCCAGTTTTACCATAAGATAATTATTAGTTATATACGATGGTTTCTCTTTACTCTGGTGTTTAGGGACTAAGCCAGGACTAAATTATTTAGGTCACCGCTAGTTTATCCGGGGTGAAAGTCATGGGCCTCTGAGTTCCCTGAGCCCAGAGTTTCACCCTGATTTTAGCAATGCTCGGGATGTGAGAAAAACAGGAAATACCATTTACTTCTGCTCTGGGAAGATATTTCAGCACACATTTACCGTAACCTGGACATTGCCAGTAGTTACGTGCATGCCTGAGTGTTTTCTTGAGCTGGTGCCTAAACACCTTGTACTTCTAATTAGCTGAGATTCAGGCCGGGGGCAGGAGCCAGCACAAGATCTGTGCGCCGCTTCAGACACCTACGTCTGTAAACCAGGTCTGCACTAGCATTAGACTGATGGCAGCTCTACCCAAGGCTCCATTTCACTCACCGAGCGATCTTGAAGCTATTTCTGCGGAATGTTTTGGTTCCCCGGGCTGTTTTAGTAGGATTAGAATAGTTAATAACAAGTTATTCCTCCCCAAGTTACAGACAGTTTGCTAACGGCAATATGAAGAGATGAAATTTGTTTGCTACGATGATGGTTAGTTTTATGGTAAAATGTTTGGGATCTTTTGGTAAACCATTTTGTTTGGCAGGTCTAATTAAATTAGTGCTTTTTTCTTTTCTTGAATTGTTAATGTCAAAAGCCAAAAACTCTTTAAACAACCCCGAAACTGTAAACCATGAGCCTCATGCAATGGAAATATGTTTCCACAGAGTAAGTTTCTTTGGTAGCTATAGGGCTTCTTTTATTTACTGTAAATTACATTGCTTACAGGGTGTTTTCAATGTCAAGGATTTGCATACGTACATACATATATAAATAAATCACTTATATAAATAAACGAGACTAGCAGGCATGTATCAACTCTTCTGTTCCTCCCCAAAAGGCTGCTCATTTTTTAAATAAATTTAAAAAAACCCAACACTTCCATTTTTCCTGGAAGAGCTATGATACATTCACGCATACTGCCATGCAGAGAATCCTCTTCTCTTATGGACAAAGGAGAGTATTGCTGGGATTGTGAAGCATTTCGGGTACTTTACAAAGGAACACAGAAGACATGTAGTCTTTTCTGTCCCAGCTCTGATTTTTCATATAGGTGACGCTTAGTATTTCCCTCAAATATTGGGGTAGAGAGGGAGATGCTGTTGAGGTATACTAAGAAATTAATTAATTTAGCTGATACTGCTGGGGGGGGGAGCACTCATTTTCCACATATTTACTATCCAGGTCCTTCTTGTAAAAAAGATAGAAGACTTAACTTATTAAATGGTTTTAAAATTAAAAAGAGAGGTTGCATCAAGTATTTCATATCGAACGTAGTACTACGTAAGTATCATAGGATGGGTCGACCTGACACCACACCAAAGTGGAAAGTTCCTAAAATGGTCTGCTTTACCTATGAATAGGGATTTCTATACTTTAAAAATATTCCTTTTCATGGAAGCAGTTTTTGCCTTTTAATCAAAGCGATTTCAAGGTACAAGCAAGAGGAAAACATACCTTCGCATTGCCTTGGGGCTTAATAATATCGGCTTCATACCTTTTAATTTTATGTTCCACTTTCTGGAAAAAAAGGAAAGTTAACATGAAAGATTCTTCCACCCCAACATATAATTATATAATTCCTTAAAAACGCACAAGTAGACCAACTAGCTAAAGAAATCAATATGATACTGGGGTCTAGAAATGATCAATTACATGCAAAAGTTAGTCAAGCAGAAACAAAAAGAAAACAGTAGGATACCAGTGCACAAACTTAATTGCTTAGATTTCTTAAATTTCTGAAGTGAAAGGTAATATATTAAGGAACCTAATTACATATTGATTTAAATAAATTTAGCCTCCTGGTGACTAAGCAGTGTTTGCTAAGGGTTCTGATGTAAATTAAAAGCAACAAGGAAAAAAAAAAAAAAAAAACCAAACATTTTTGTACCCCTGCTCATAAACAAGCCAAACTAAAATTAAAGTCTCATTCACACAGAAGTTGTATTATTTGGAAACACACTCCTGTTCTTGCAGTGAGACCCTCACACAATTCAGTGGGAAATAACTGGCTGTTGACATGGAGACAGGGATGTTAAACATCCGGGTTGAAGTGCAATTAGCAGTTACGTGCTTTATAGTGTCAGAACCGCAAGACTTCAGAAACTGTATTTCCCTGAAATAAGGAAACAAAGAGCAGCGAAACAGCAAAGTGCAAGTTCCTGGAAACAAGAGTAACGCTCCTACGTTGCTGTTTGCTGGAAAGCAGAAACGTGCACTGGCAGAAGGATCCCTCCCCGGTCCTCCACTCCTGCGTGTCTCTGCACAGACCCATTACCGGGTTCATGGGCATTTGGTCACCCTTAGTGCGCTTTACCGGCACGCAGGCAGCAGGTCGAGGCAGGGAGTTACCCTCCTCCACATGGAGCCATGAGACCCCAGCTGGAAAACTGCCTCCAGCTCTGGTATTGAAAGGACAAGAAGCAGTGGATGCAAAATCCTCGCTCTCATGATCTCCATCCCCTTCTTCCATAAGGCGACGGGCAATGGGGTCTGATGTTGGAGTTAGCCCTGTGTTGGGTGGGGTGTGGGGCTCACCTACGCAAACTTTCCTTGGGAAGGATTCTGTCCTTCCGGAGCGAAAACTTGCCAAGTGACTCAATAAAACGAGGGTTAGACCCCTACTAATTAAATAAAATAATTAAGTAAAAAATAATTTAACAATAAATACAATTTTTAAAATAAATAAAATAATAATATAGATAAAACAAATTGTAAAAAGAAGTCCTTTAACCTCCATCTCTCTCATTTCTCAGGCCTCAGCGTCTAGCACTCTCTTTGACAGCTTGTTACATATTTTCTGCTTTCCCTCTAATGCGTGGTTTGACTGTGCCCTATACTTTGGATCCCTCTTTGATGGTAGGATGGTTCAATATTCTAACAAGTTTACTGTAAAAAAAAATAAGCATTACACTTTATTTGTCATGGAATCATTTTACAGATGTATTCAGTTGTGAAGGGGGAAGTTATTGCAAATCACTATCGCCAAACCAACGTGAATTGCTACCAACAAATTGAAGTGACAGTTGCCAAAGAGACAGCTATTGTTTGTGCCAATCATTTCTTCGTGCATAGATTTTCTGCGCTGCAGTGTTAAACAGCGCTGAAAAGGTGGTTGTTTCTATTATGGAGCAGTGCTTTGAACCTCCTTCTTGGTCAAAGTTTGGTTTATGCGCTACCTGAAATACAACGGGTAAACTGTACAAACTAAAAGAGATAAGTTCATACGGAGAAGTTGGATAATATCTTCGTTAGGCAGCGGTTGTTTTTACAAATGTGCGGATTGCTCCTTTCAACAGTCCATATCAATCCTTAATTTCAAAATTTTTGATTGACTGTTTCTAAAATCAATTCTGAAGTTCCTGTTGGTTTCACTATTTGCAAATATTTAATGTTTTTTTTTTCCCCTTCCTTCTCGTTGCATCACAGTCCTTTGGACTCTTCTGCATGTCGCCAAATCACGTGGAGTTACAAACACGGCATTACCCACGTTTGTAGACAGCAAGCACAGCGTACTGTCGTGTTAGTCACAAGATCAGAGAAACTAATACTTGCTTTGGATTGACTTCCAGGAGTTGTCACTGCTGGTCTTCTCTGTAGAAGTGCTATCGAGGTGCCAATAGCGTTAGTTTTGTGTGATTTAAGGTTCCCCACAGATCTTAGCCAATGTTTTGGTCCTTATTGACATTGTTCTGTGAACTATGACTCATTAAATTAGCTAGAAGTTTGTTTTAGATTAATTACGATATGAGGAGCTTGACATTCTCCATCTGGAGCAGAGCTTTCAGTTGTCGCCTGCTGGGGGATGAACCATTCGATTCATAAAAAGGCACTTCATTTACTAAAACATATAATTTCCACATGCAGCTTCTCCCGTTAGAGGTGCTACTGAATTGCATCCTGTGCCACCCACAGACCTCACTGAAGGAGAGAGGGGTGATGGTTAGGACAACAGTGGCCCGGTTCTGTGGCTGGAGCATCCCAGGAGCAATTTAACTCTGTTGTTCCCTTCCCCTTTCCTTCCCCCACCTTGTTAAACACAAAACCTGAAGAAAAACCAACTTGGAAAGACCCAAATCTCCCTGAAAGCGGCTGGGAACTATGACCAGGAACCCCTTGTTGATGTGATCAATGAGTATTATATTAACACTGTGTCCGAAGCAGAAAACATAAAAATACACCAGAATCCTTTTATGTATAATCTTAGGGGGGGAAAAAAAAAAGAGAAACCCACAAACCCACTATTATTCTACGGGCTAGGCTAAAGCATTATCAAAAGAGATTTATGGGAGTACAGGCGTTGGGAGACTCGTAAACCAGGTGTACTTTCAAACTTTAATGAGGGCAGTGGCTCGGGAATGTAGCTCTGTGAATACTGAATCACGCTGTGTGTACGAAACATCTTACCTGGGTCCCCTTCACAGCGAGATCGGTGCACTTTTTGCAAGATGCTAAGTCGCTAATGCCCCTGCTACTCCTAAAGATGCTGCCGGGGAGGATTAGCTCTTCCTCCCCTCCCGGCAACTCAAACTGAGCAGACAAATATGAATATTGTATGGTATTCTTTTAGCACGGATATGATCACAGCTTTCATAGACGATGTGTTAATTTTCTAACCTTATCACACTATCCTTTCACGTTAGTAGAACAATTGCATTTTCTCCTCGCGGATTTTTCCAGAATCAGAAATTTCAGGGCCATCAGAAACACTGCGAGCATTTCTTCTGCACCACAGATCGGGATTTTATTTCCTGGTCCCTTCGTCTAACCCAATAACTCATGCTGAAATTAGATCATACATTTTAGGAAGAGATTCAATCTTATTTTAAAGATCCTCGTTGATGGCGCAGGAACCACATCCATTATTAATCTGTTCCAATGCTTAATTACCCTCGTTAAGAATACAATTAAGAAATTGTCTGAATTCTGTTTGGCCCTTCCTGTGTTCAGTTTTCTTCCATCTCTGTCTAAATGTTCTGATAGTGTTTCTCCCAGATTCTTTCATAAACACCCCTGCTGTTCTAGGGGGTTTTTAGGTCTAATAGCCAGGATGGTTCTATTCTAACACAAGCTCTCCTCTCCCTTTCCTGGAGTCAAAATGGTCTGAGTAGATTAAAAAAACCAAAACAAGAAAACCAAAGAACAGAAAGGGCAAAGAAACATAACATACGTTATTTTTAAATGTACGCGGTTTATTACGAGGTACCTGAGCGAGTGGCTCAGCTTGCATCATGGCTGTATTTAGATGAAAGTCTAGCATTTAAAGTTCAACTCCAGGGTGTTTGCTAATGCCCGAAATTCATTATTGCAGCTGTCAGCGCTGTGCTGCGGTGCATCCAAGGTCCTCAGCTGCTAAATCTATCATCCTTTTGGATAAGGTGCGATCTCTAACAATGGGAATATATGTAGGAATAAAGGCTAACATTTCTCTAGGTACCACAGCATTTTCCTGCTTTGCTTTTTATCTCGCCACCACCACTCCATGCATCTTTTTAAGAAAACAAAGCACCTGACATCTTTTGGGTTGAAAACTCCAGGTTTTCCATGTTTTTTTTCAAAAGGCAAAAACTTCTCCTGCTGTTTTAATAGTCTCAGTTGGGCTTCAGGATTTCAACAAGGCTAGAAACTCAACTCATCTGCTTTGACCATCTCGTTACGTGCCTGCATTCCCGTCCACAGCCCTCTGGACCGTCTCCAGCTTTCGTGCAAGCCAACAACGGAGCCCTGAAGAATCACAACCTGCTGATGCAGGTAAGGGGTGGGCAAGGCTGACTTCTGCTCCTGCTGAAGCTGTGTCATCATTGTCGGATTATTGATCTCTCCCAATGAGCACATTTGCTCACTAAGCGTGGGTGAATACGTGCAAACGACCCCCACCCCTTTATGATACTATATGGGTGACAGTCAGAGCACATTTTGTTGTATGTATTTGTATCTCCCCGACTCCTACATATAGTTTCCATGGGAAAAATTGCAGAATGCCTACGCATGTTAATTTTTAGTGCGGCAGGCCGCTAAACCTATCATCTCACAAAAATGTCCTTTTATAGCCTTGTCAATCAGTGTATAATTAGCTGAATTTACATGCAGAACAGATGGGAATTTTGGAAACGCTTCTTTTACTAAATGCATGTGAGGAGGAAAAAAACCCCAACAACCATGACTTGGGGATTTAATATATACGTATTCCTAATCTGATGTTGAATTAAATTAAGTTCCAAAAATATATGCAATAAAATGTCCAGAAAAACATGCCAAGCGTGAGATATTAGAAACAACAACAAAAAATGTTCCCCTGGTATTCAGAAAAGAAAGTTAGTAAATAACATATTTCATTATGAAAAGTAAACATCAAGTTTATGCTAATGACTTCAGTAGTTGCCCTCTTTAAGGGGAATTTTCGAAAGATTTTGGGAGTTGAAATCTCTGTTGTTTATAATCATGACTGGGAAAGGGCAAGAAGGTCAGAAGTCAGAAGAACAGAGCATTTCCAGACAGTCCTTAAAGAAGAGTGTGGAGCTACCTTACCTCGCTGTGCTGGCCATTATCTGCCTCAGAGCAAGCGGAATATTTTCTCCGGATTTAAAAAAACTTGCCCTTACATTTGCCTACACGCGTTGGGGTACAGGAAGATACATCGCCATACTCATTTTTGCAAGATGTACAGATTTCCAGAGGGAGAAACTACAGAAGGAGAGAGGAAGCCACAGAAGGAGCTGGACGTTCAGATGGCATCCTCGGTTCCCTACGTAGGGCGTCTGCCAAGCTGACAACAACGGTTTGCAGAAATATCCCGTGTTTCTGGTATATACTACCATCCATGCATCCAGCCTTCCACATTACAAGTCACTAATACTTCTACAATTCATGGATGAAGTGGGATTGTATAATCTGCCATTCGGTTTTTTCTAATTCCAGTTACTTTTCGACGGCGTTGCAAAGATGCTATACAGAACATGTCCCCAGACGAGCTCACAGAATATTTCACACACGTGCCCAGCCACTGAATCACTTATTACCAGAGATGGGATCCAGGTGATTCTGGCCTCAAAGAGGATAATTGCCTGACACATCCATTCATTTTCTGAGACGTTCGTACCCGCACTTGTAGCACCCTGGTTTGGAGAAAGGATTTCTGTAACCCCTTCACGACCTCACCACTCTTGACCAGGACTCAGCTACTTAATCTTTCTGATGGAATGAAAAGGATGATATATATTCAAGAATCATTACTGCTTTATGCATATGCTGGTCCGTCAGAATATCACACTTAATAGCTATTTTCTATTTTCTTTCTTTTCCTGTGCTGTTCTATAGTTGTATTTTCTCCCTATTGAAGTCCTGGGTCAGACTAAGTTCTCCTGGTAAAGTAAGGAGATAAGAGAACATAGAAATGTGACATTTTTTTCCTCCTTCTTTCTCTCTGCACGCTTCCTAAGAACTACAACCTAGCTTCTTGACAGCTCAGTTTAGAACTGGAAGAGAAAATAAAGTACCAAATTAGAAGATAATATAATGAATAAAAAGCTCCAGATGAAAATTGCATCAATATTCACTATTTTTGGAAAAAAACACCCTTTGCGTTCCAGAAAAATTAAAATTACTGAAAAACTTGGGGTTTTCCCCGTTAAATTCCTGAAGAATAATGCAGATTCATTCCTGCCAATTAGAACAGGAGCTCCTGGCAACAGGCGTTTTGCTCTGCCAGTGACCACAAAGACTAAAGCTCTCAGGTGAGGAGCTGAAGTTCAGGCTCCTAAGCCAACATGCAGGTGTATTTGTCAGAGGGACTAAGAATCACGCCGCTTCTGTTGCCCAGTGCGGAAATTCTACATCACTAAGCACTTTAAAGTACAGTAGCTGGTACTCAAATTTGAGATTCACTTCTAAAATCACAGCCAATTCTTGGGTATTATGTTTTGTGTTTTACTATTGCAGTTGATACCCATCTCCCCTCCCAACTAACTACAGTCGGAGCAGCAAGGTCAGGCCCTTTATTAGTATGAATTACCATAATAATAAGTGGATGTAATATGGTTAGTGCCCAAATATGATTTATTACATTCAAGAAGGAAATGAAGGGCAAAGGATACAGCTTTGTTTATTACGGGTATTCAAATAAACACTAATAAGATCCCAGCTAGTAAGGCATCGAAGTGTTAGAACATACAAGCTGATGAACATTTCGCTGTTTCTCCTTGGGGTACAAAGTATAAATTAATTATACCTTGGCAGGCAGCTTGACTGCAGGGTCCTTGGAGATGAGTAGAAATAGATGGAAGAGACTTACTTGGCTGGTGGGTATATCAAAGCAATGACATCGGGATTATTTTTACTACCAATATAACCAAGTAGCCCAGAGTAAAAAGACCCCAAAAACATAATTAAGAAAAATTATCAGGCTTATCAAGTCCAATCCCTTGTTATTCTGAGCGTATTTCTCATACGATCCCTTCATAGAGGTATCAAGCTTCATCAGCCTAACTCTTAAAAATAGTTAGGCTTGGAGTTTTAACACATTTAGGTAATTCCTAAAGAGAGATAACAGGAAATGCTTTCTTCCAACTGATATCTTATTCTTGAAACAAATTGGATCAGGTCTAAATAGTATATCCATGAATTTATCTTGGGAGTTGAACGCAATGTAATGCGAAGGAGAGAGGAACTTTTTAAGACAATAATGCTGCCAAAGCCTGTGTATCGCAAAACTTCAGGTATTATTGTGATGCGCAGAGTAGAAAGAGTAGAAAGATAACATTCAATAAATAGAGAGATAGAGAGGATTTGTAAATTGAAAACACCGAAAAACGCAGCTTATTAAAGTTATTGAGGGTTTTGTTTGGTTGTTTTGGGTTTTGTTTTTGTTTGGGTTTGGTTTTTTTTTCCCCGAAATGCCATGTTATTCCTGCTTTAAATCTGAACTCTTGATTTGTCCTTTCGGATTATAGCCCCCAACCTGAATGGCTAAATTTTTGGGTGGAGTGTCTCAATGAGCCATAGTTTAACAAGATGTTTCTACTCACAGTGATGCACCTGCAGGATAAGACTGTCGGGCTCCATTTCTGCATATACTCACCTGTATGCTTAGGTTTCATATATGGGAAAATGAGACCAATAGGTTAATCGTGGTTGGAAAGCGAAGTCTATGTATTCTATTAGCAGAGACCTACATTAAATTAAATTATATGTATATTTCCTTGAATATCTGAAGCTCAACAACATGAGCTTGGAATAACAACTGACAGATTAGGCTTTATAATATGCAATATGTTAAGCAACAGTTGTGAAATGAAGCTGGCATTTGTTTTCGTGAATAGATCATAGTAACATGAAGCTTACGATTTTGATTCCGAAAATTAACAAATCTTTACAGAGAAGTAGGGAAAAAAATTAAATCTTCTGTATGATTTACTGTGTACATATTTAATTTGTCTCAGTCAACAGGCTTTCCTCTACTTGTTCACATTTTTTGTATTTAAACAGACAAAAGCAAAGAAAAAAAAAATCTATCCAAAATGAGCAAAAACGTTATTTTGGGTCTAACAAAAAAAAAAAAGGATTAAGAGGGAAATATGCTTCTGAAATATGTTTAAAATTTTCAATACCCATCACTGGAATCCAGGTGCCTCTCAAAAATTAAATACTTGTGTATGGATTACAGGGAGTTGTTCCATCTGTAGGAACAAAGGCTAATTTTATGGGGTATTAGCAACGCAGCTATGGAATTATTATTACAAGTTGCTTGGATGGATACCGTCTTTCCACTCTTGAATTCTGGAAGGGGCTGGTAGTAAAAGTAGAAAGATGAAGTGGAGATGTGAAGGCTCTTCTCCATTTGTTTGCAAGTTCTCCACAATGACTTACCCCTGATCAGGGGAACACTAGTTCTTCAACAGAGACCGAACTGCAGTACACTGATACATTCCACATTAAATGAGAAAATTTGGTCTATTGATATTTTCACAGTGTTATATCCAGATCTTCTTATTAATACAGGTTTAACCACACCAATTCTCAAAACAAACGCCCCCCTAAAATAAGCCTTGCACATTTTGCTGAGGCGTTAGAGAAGTCTAGCAGTCCAGTTACAAAGTTCTACCTATGGCATCTGGTTCTGCCCTACAATGGCTTCACGCGGAGCCCTGCTTCTCCTCGAATCTGGCACATCAACACATGCCTTTCTTCTCCCACTTCAGTGATGCTTTGACAGCGTGTCAGTGTGGGATCCTCTCAAATCCGCATCAAAGCAGGAGCGGGCACATTTCGAAGCATGAGGCACTGCTATTAAAGAGCGCTCCGTGTTCCAGATGAAACCAACACTCGAGATTGAACGTTAACAGTAATACACTCTGTCATATCCCATATCCCACAGCCAGCTCTGCCTAGTCTAAGCAGTAAGACAAAACCCACGTGATAATAATCTACTCATGGAGTTTAGCAGTCAGTTTTGCACACTCAGCAGAAAAGATCTCTATTCTTTCCCTCCACCACCTTGATAACCAAGCTTCAGTTTAAAAGACAATATCAGCACGGTACCCTGTTGGATCCTGATGATTAGAAGTTGTCTTCAAGTTGTAACCGACAGAACACAAGTCTCCTGTCTTTTTGCAGGGACAGAATGTGGAACCAATTCTGCAGTGCTTCACGGTCGTGTCAGACACACTGACTGCAGCCGAAGAGAGGATTCTAAAAACTAGTATTTTACTGCAGTTACGCTCACGCGTGCCATGAAGAAATGCATGCTTTCTTAATGGCACAGATTTTTGTTTATAAAATTTGCCTTTTTATTTTATTAGGTAAAATGATACTATTCTGGACTTTTTCATGAGAATTACGTGTGCACATGTGAAATCACATTAAAAAAAACCCCCAAAATAGTAGAAGAGTGAAAAATAAATAATAAAGAACATTTTGATATAAATATTCTTATTTTGACATGACAGTGAAATATTTACTCATCCAAAGACCACGCAGTCAGCCCTTTGCATAACTCAGGTTTGAACTTTGGGGGATCAGCATTTTCCTAGCTTGGAGCACACCTCTTAAATTAATGAAATTCCTTTTAATCTGTCAGCTTTGTTTTTGTTAATGAAGTCTGTAAACATGTCTAACTAAACGGTCGAGCGTGGGAAACTAAATGTTCTCCTAATACACCAGGTTTATTGGACTTGATGGGAAGCCTGAAACACCAGCTGCGCAAAGGCGGATCTGCCGCTGGCCCTGGCTCGTTGAAATGAGGTTGAGATTTTCTGTCGATGGGTTTTGGATGGAGCCTAAAAGGTACCGTGCTGCAACGAGAGTTTCCTACTCTTCCATAAAAGTGAAAAAGGGGAAGAAGAGTGCCAAAATACTGCTGTCATACTGCTCTTGACTTGTCCCAACACAGCAGGTCGCGTTCTCCGTTGTGGTTGGCAAGTGCCACCTTGTACCAAGGCAGCAGCTGGTTTGTGTCAGCGCCCGTTATTTGGCCGTAGCATCAGGGGCACCTACTCACGTGTGAATTCAGAAAGGTTCCAAGCATACAGGTGTTCCAGCACAACCAGTCACTTAATCCTCTTAAACAACAATCGCCGTTTGAAAGAGTCATTCATGATTCATTTTGGATCATTTACATAATGAAGTCATATGAAGAAGTACGGTTAACTCAAGAGGAGGTGGGGAGGAGATTGAAGGTTGCAGTTTTAGCAGGAAACCTTAAGGCTATCAAAATGTTTCATGAAATCACCAAGGATGAAATCCGTATTTCCCTACTGAGTTAAACATGACTTGACAATGCCAATGAACTTTCAGAGAAATGACAGGCAAATTACAGCCTGCGTGTGCTAAGCCACGTTGAAACCTTCATTTCTAAAAGGCATCCTGTCAGGAGTGGTAAATACTGGGGACTAACACCAAAAGATTTTCTTCCTACTTCCTTTCTGCTCACAGACGGCTTATGGGCTGTGCAGATTATTCAGTGGACTGCAAATAAAATTCATTTTTACCAGGAAAAAAGTGAGGAATACCAAGGTATTTCTGGCCTCAGTCAGATAAGGCTTGTTGTTTGTCTCTGAAGATCTCCACCGACAGACCATCCCTTCCCAGACTATCCCAAACTATTTCTTCCGTATTTTATATGTTTAGGGATTGGTTTTGTTTTGTGGGGTTTTGTCTATTTATGTATTGCTCTTAGCACTTGTTCTCTGAAAGCCATGCGAAAACCAAAGGCAGCCCACAATTAGCAGTTGTGTATATATGAAGGACGCTCAGACAGGATGCATGACTAGCAGAGGGTTTGGTTTATACCCTCTTAAACTGAAGCTGGAAGAGGCTGCAGCACACCAGGCTGGGTTACACCACCACCTTCCACACCACCTTCTACCATCCGGTCATAGACTTTCACCGCAGAGAGGAGAAATGAGGAAAGGAGTTGAAGTCTCAGTCTCCAAAAGGCATTTAAACATCTATATCATCCACTCTCCCGCTAATACACATCCTCTACTCCCTGCCCAGTCACTGTCCCGTACCATTTGCCACCCCGCAGTTGCTCATTTCAATATTCCCTGGAGCTGTGCTGAAACAGCCCAATCTCAAGCAGGAATACTCGAAAGGCTGCAATTCCCAGGTCTGAGCCAGATCCAATATAAGTCACTTCAGCTAATGCTGAAAAATTAACATTAACAGTACTTCCACTTTTTTTTTTTTTATTCCTACTTAAACGCAGCTACACGCATAACATGGAATTCTGCAATCATTATTCATGTTGCGTAATGTTTTATTCACGTGCCTAGCTCCTGTCAGGCCAAATAACGCTATTCAAAAGAACAAATGCCGTTTCGGGTGAACAAAGACCAGGGAGCGGGGCTCACGGTACTTCGTGAAACATTCGTACTGGCTGCCTGACGCAGCAACGCTAGGATTTGGCTAAGGCTCGTCAAAAACGGGTTTGCTTTTTGGAAGAGGTTCACAGATTCATTGTTTCTCCAGGAAAGTGAGAAGCCCTGCTGGAAAAATCAAGAATATCTGTTAAAAACTCCTATAGTGAACAAGTAAAAGAGGATGGTTTTCTGCAAGAAAATGAAATAATTTTCAAGCCAAATTTTGATGTTGTTGTTGCTGTACTTTTGGTAGCAAGAAACCTTTATTTAGTCACCAACCTAATTTTCAGGATATTTCAAAAAAGCTCTAGTTTGAGTTTCTCTCTTGTCTTTTTCCTCCTTTCACCATATGCTGTTCTGACATGCCTATACATCACGGAGCAAGGTTGTCAGATCCTCCCTCTAGAGTTTTTACTAAATAATGCTAAAAACAACTGTACAGCTCCATCTATCTTACAAAAAAAAAAAAAAAATTGCAACCAAGCCAATAAGTTTCCAGCGGAAACCTTGAAAGCATTCCTCTTTAATATTACAGTAATCTGGGTTATTAACAGCAGTAATTTCGATGCCAATGTGAGGTCAGATCAAATTTTGGCCCAACGAAGAAGTAGTAAAACATCTGCAGGAAACACATTTTTAGTACATTGTGCTTGACACAGGAATTAATGGGTGCAATTCTATGGCCTGTGTTATGCAGGAGATCAGACAAGATGATCATAGTGGTGCCATCTGGCCTTAAAAATCTATGAATCTACATTTAAATTCTCACTTGAACTTAGGTAACCTTTCCCTAAGCCCATCTGCACGTTGAATATTCCCGTTAAAAGGCAGTCGCTAGCAAGCCAGGAATACTCTACTAGCCTCAATCAGCTTTATTTTATGTAGCCATTGACATCGTATTTTGGCAATGAAGACCCAGAAGAAAACCTAATACAAAACCAAGCATTTGTACCTATAAATGCAAACAACAGAAAACATAATAAATTAACAGTCCCTACGGCCACCACACTATTTCAGGGACAACCACCCAGTGCTGAGGAGCCACTGGCACCGAGTTCTGAAGAGCAACCAAGTGGGTGATATTTGTGCGTGACAAACCCAGGGAATTAATTTGGCTGAGGTGGTAGATGAAGGCCTGCACAGAAAGAGGTCTTTGGGACCACGGAAATCTCAGGAAGGGAAATCATGGAGGTTTTAAGTGAGACAAGTATAGAGGAACACACAGACAAGTATAGAGGAACACACAAAGGTGCAAATCTTGTGTCTCAAGTTAGAAAGATTTCTTGTTTCCCTAATAATTGTTCACCCAAGGTCTTGCTACAGTGACTGGCTTAAAAATCAGGAGTTCAAAATACAACAGAATGGGGCTTTTGAAGAGTCACAGTGGCAAAGAGGGAGATAGAATCCCTTCTCCAAGGCCTGTCTGCTCCTTGCTGTAGAATCATAAAATAGACTGGGTGGGAAGGGTCCTTTAAAGGCCACCTAGTCCAACCTCCCCTGCAATAAGCAGGGACATCTTCGACTAGATCAGGTTGCTCAGAGCCCCGTCCACAGGCTCCAGTGTCTTGCGACCACGCATGCCTCTCAGGTTTTCAAAGATATTTTCTTCCATGTTTTATTCACAGAATCACAGAATGGTTTGGGTTGGAAGGGACCTTAAATCACAGAATGGTTCGGGCTGGCAGGGACCTTAAAGATCATCTAGTTCCACCCCCTGCCCTGGGCAGGGACACCTCCCACCAGACCAGGTTGCTCCAAGCCCCATCCAGCCTGGCCTTGAACACCTCCAGGGATGGGGCAGCCACAGCTTCTCTGGGCAACCTGGGCCAGGGGCTCACCACCCTCACAGTCAAGAATTTCTTCCTGACTTCCAATCTAAACCTACCCTCCTTCAGTTTGAGGCCGTTACCCCTTATCCTATCACTCCCCTCCCTGATCCAGAGTCCCTCCCCATCCTTCCTGTAGCCCCTTTAGGGACTGGAAGGCCGCTATAAGGTCTCCTTGGAGCCTTTTCTTCTCCAGGCTGAATAACCCCAACCCTCTCAGCCCGTCCTCACAGCAGAGGGGCTCCAGCCTCTGATCATCTTATTCTTAATAACCATGGGGTTTAGATAGACTCTAAATGACATATGCATACGAAGGGGAAAAATGATGTTATTTAAGCACTTTGGTTAAATCAGTCTTGTACACATATCTTGTTAAGTCAGTCAAAGGCCTGTAATACACCAGCAGAACACAGAGAATACAGTAGTTTTTCATGGGTCTTGGAGCAATTTGGAGCTGCCACCTTGTTATCCTGGCTAGGCTCGGAGAGACAGGGGCTTGCCTGCAGCTAGAGAGACATGGCTGGGTCAGATCTTTCATTCCCTCTCTGCAGAACATCCTCTCTATGAACTCGGTAGGATTTAATGAGATTTTCTTTCTAGAAAGCTAGAACAACACCGCAAGATTTTTGAAACAGATATTCTAGATGGTTCTGCAGGAACTGCGGGAGCCCGATCCAGAATTTATTGAAGCAGTGTTGCTGTTTACTTTGCATTTAGAAGCAACCAAGGGTAAAAGAAGAGAGAAGGGGTAGAAATAGAGTATCAGCAGAAACTTTTATTCCTGAGGGTTGGGTTTACTGGGGGAGGGAGGTTGTTTTTTAGTTTGTTTGTTTTGTTTTAAAATATATATATATATATATATACACACACACTCACTTTGGATCTAAGGTTCTTCACTCAGTTGGATTTTGTTTCCCGTGAAAACATGTTCTGTATGATCAAATGTGGGTTATTCCTAGTGAGGTTACTTGGGGAAATATATTCATGAAGAGGCTGCATCCTGCTGATGCAAAACAAACACAAATAAAGAGACAAGCCAGGAAAGAGATCTGAAGAGAAGCAAGTAATGAAAGAAACATTTTGGGCGCAATCTGTTATTTGTTGTTATTATTATACTATGTCCATACTCTTCTCCCTGATTCTCAGCACTGTACGTTTTAATTGTCCCCTGAAGAAACAGTTCTGTAGATACATCCACAGGGAGCAAAGGCTCTGTCAGCGACAACCAAATTAATTTCTCTGTTGGAAGCATGAATGTGACTTAAAACCCCAGAACAACGCAATTTTAGCAGTTTGAACCATCTTTCTTTACAGTAACTATTGCCCTTTATACTTTGGAAGCTAAGAGCCCCGGTAGCACAACACCTATTTAGAACGACGCCAGTAATAAGGAGTTAGTAGCTCTGACTGCAACATTGCTTCAATTTTGTCCAATCAGTATCTTGATTAACGTTCCTTGAACAGATAAAGAGGCCTGGCCATCAGATGCGTGCATAAAAGCTGGCGGCTTCCTGCCGACAAGCCACGTCGCAACTATATGTCGCTTAATATACGTGAGCCAACTTACACACCTTGGGGTCACCTCCGGGTTCGGGTTTCCAATGCACCCTTGCCTCAAAGTCCAGCACAGCTGGGATCAACCAGGGAACAAAACCGGAGCTTAACGTGTGGGAGACAAGCAGTATTTTCTTTTGTATCTATGACTATGGCAACAAAACCTATATGAGATTCCATACGCACCTCTGCCTAAGAGCATCTGCGGAGAACACAGCAATGTCAAAATATAGTCTGCTGTACCTCATTCCCGCCCAAGGAGTCCCTTCACATGGTCATGCTCCTCCCTCACAGGAACTATTCTTTTTCCTTTTCAAAAGAAACAGATGTTTTGTATCTCCATATGATTCATATGCAGTAAGGGAGAGAAAGCATATAGATTTATTGGGGGGGGGTGGGGGGAACACCTCCGCTGGCCTTTAAAATGTTAACCCTTTCCTCTCCTTGGTGCAAGAGCCAATACTGCTGCACAACAGGAATGCTGCAGAATTCATCCAGAGCTTTGCATTGCGATCATGAACATTTTTCAGATACAGCTTTGGACTCCAGGACCAAAGTATTTGAATTTTTTTTTTTTTTTTTTTTTTTTTTTTTTTTAGTATTTTGATTTACTGATCCACACCGATAACACTAGAAGGAGTTTAACTCCAGGGAGGCTGTGAGGTTGGGTTTTCACGCATGATGACCTGCACAAGTACATACACACGTAAAAAGTTTTAAATCATATTAGAAGAGTAGTTTTGAGGTGGCATAACCCAGCATTAAGATTAAGGAAATTTCTGCTTTAGGACTGCTTGTTGAAGTCATCGTGTCCTGTTGTGCAAGGGCATAACAAGGCAAGCTTTGCAGAGGGAAGCTCCACTGAGGGCTATTAGCTGCAGCGATGTGGCTGCCACTTCCAGGTCAGTAAAAGCCCTTAAACAGCAGATTCTGGGAGCCGGGAGAAGATATCCAGAGGAATTATCTGACGGCGTTTGCCCAGTTCTTATATTCTGGCCCTGCGCATCTGCTCCTGGCCACTGCCAGAGGCAGGACGCGATGGGCAGATGGTCTCAGGGCTGTTCCCCCACTCTGCTGGGACTCCCCATCACAGGCTGGCTGCCAGGGGTCTTACTGCTGCTTTAGCTCATTTTGAGTTAGGAACTTGGAAACCCCCGTGAAAAACACGTACACACCCTCACCCCCCCATGTTATATATAAATACATGTTCAGCTGAAAATGTCCCCTGCCAACTCCCCCCTCCCACAACTGAATGCAGAAGACCAGCAAGGAGGAGGAGGAGCCACCACTACTTCTGCACCACTGCCTCCTCACAAGGCGGCTCTTCTTAAGCAAGGCAAACTTTCTCCAAGGCAACACTTTGTAAAACCCTCATCTTCTCTAGGAAGGGCTTTAATTCCCGGGCGATGGACCTGGGAATTAAATGTGTCATCTTGACAAGAGACACCATCCAAAATTGTAATGGGCTACACGTGGCTGGTGTGTTACGCGCCTCTTTCCTATGACCTCGAAAGCCCCAAGATGGGGAAACGCAGGAAGCACTAGCAAGAGGTGTGAAGTGCCCTTAGTGCAATGAGACACTGCCATCAGAGAAGAGCTGAAACTATCTTTCTTTCCAGAGAAACACACCTACACCTGTCTTCATACAGCATTCTTTGCCATACACGATCCTTTCCCATAAATATCAGTGAGAAAACACGGCAAGGGAAGCCTAGCTGTCCTGGGGTCTGCATGTATCGTCTTCTTAGTTCCATGTATTTCTTAATTATCAAAACTTTACATTTTGTACCGTATATATGTGAACTAGTCACTTTCAATGGCGTTTTAGATGGCATCACGTCGATTCCAAATCGACTATACATTTAAACCCCACACTTTCCGAAAGCTCTACCTTATGCATGTTGCCTTGTGTTTATGCTGCTTTAAATTGTTATTCTCAAAAAATATAATCCCTCGCAAAAATGAGGGGAAAAAAAATAATCCTTCACGCACTCAGCTTTTGTTGAATTGCCCGGTGCGATTTGTGAAGTCAAAGAACAAGGTTTAGCTGGGCCTGCCGCCTCTTCTTCTAAAACAGCTCTTACGTTTAAAACAATACCAGCAAGTCCAGGGCACTCAGTAAAAACCCAATTTATGACAGAAATTTCTGTTTAGTTGGCACGGACCTATTAACTCAGCTGAAAAGAGTGACAGTAATTGCGACTGGCTAAGGGTTGATAAGAAAACTCCGTCTACTAATTTGAAAGAAAATTTACAGACTGGCAAAGCCGTGTCAGACAAGAGAACCAAAGATAGCTGCACTCAGTGTTCTCCAATTCATGTTAAAAAAAAAAAAAAAAAAAAGAAAGGAGGAGTTCATAATATTTGCACTATAATAGGAGGCATTTTCAAAGTGATAACTTTATAGCCCTTTTTATCTTATTCCGTCGATGTCTACTCACAGAAAAATGAACTTTTTCGCAGACCAAAATTGACCCTTATTGCTCAGTTATAAAATAAACATAAATAGAGGACATCAGATTTGACCTAGTAACACTGGCATAGATTTTGTGCTGCAGGCACTGAAGCTGTGGTTCCTAAAATTATTGAGGTTTGTAATTGGAGCGAGGGCAGGATTTAACTATCCACATGGAAAATAAAAATCTCCGCCTTGGCCTCGCCAGCGTCCAACCAGCAGGAGAAGGTGCCGAGTGCCACCTTCCCACCCGCCGCGGGGCTGGCACAGCACCACCGTCCGAATTAGCACCCCGACACGTTGGGCTGCGCAGCCAAGGGGTCGTGATGAGCCCCTTCATTATCCAGTCTGGAGTGTGAACAAGCGCTTGAATTATTTGTGCCGTGTTGCTTCTTTTAAAAAAAAAAAAAAAAAAAAAAGAAACGAAAAGCTTAAGTCTACAAAAGCTGCCATTTACTTTAGGTAAAACTTTGTATCACATTTCTGGACTAGAACAGCTCTTCCTCAGCATCACCACGTTCACGCAATTTCCCCCCCCCCGTCATCACCCAAGGAAACATCTTGTCCCTTTTTCCCGTGCTGACAGGTTGGCACCGGCTGCCCAACGTGGGCAGCTCGAGGTGCCATCAGCATCTTCTCTTCCAGCACAAAGACGTCGCGTGGGCAGGGAAGTCTCTGTGTGGTCTGCGGCTGAGGAGGCCCCTGGAGAGACTCTGTTTTATAGTATCGAATTACAGCGTCTAACGCTACTCTACAATGGGATTATCATTGTTCTTTTATCCAAGTTTCAAAGCGGCTCAGTAGAGTGACCTTTCCTCGAGTATTTTTCTCTGATTCTTTCTGATCTGAAGTTTCTGTAGAGGAAGAACTAAAAGAGAAAGAAATACGCTTTCCTTTCCTTCTCGCGCCGCAGGAACATTGCGAGGTGTATCTGTTTTCTTAGGTTTTTGGAAGGTCTGAGATTTTTGCATTACCTAGGATAAAAATAATTGTATCAAAGATACGAAGCCTTGTGCTTCAGGCCGGAGGTCAGCTGCTAACTGATGAAATAAGGAAAAAAATACATTTTTCCCGGTGAGAAAAGCATTCTCCAGTGGTCCATGGTGGGTTTCTTGCACCTTCCTGAGGAACGACTGTCAGAAACAGAGGTTAACAAAAGGGCATTTCCAGCCTGATCCAGTATGGCAGTTCTTCTGTTTTGAAGGCAGGGTTTTTTTTTTTTCTTTCAGTACTCATGCAATGGTTATATAGATTTGGATAGAGGAGGCTTGCTGGTATTTTCATATTTATATGTAGGTATTAAATGAGAAAGTACTTCTGCTAGTGAATTTATTTTAAAATCCCTACGGACAGGGCTACATAATGATGTCACGTAAGGGTACATTGTTAAATCCCAACTCACATTCACATGCAGGTAACGTTGCTGGCTTACATTTGCACGAATAAGAAGATCTCTGTGCTACCCGGTCCCGTGCTCAGGCAATAGAAGAGAGAGATGTGACGCACATTTAATCCATCCCCTTTCAATTCCACGTCTCGTGACTCGGTTTCCCTGACTTTCATTTCACAACTTCTCACACACACTCACACGGTTCACGTTCGCAGCTACTACAGGCTGTGACAAAGTGCTTTTTCCCTGAGCCCCGTCCTAGAGATCCAGCAGCATCTCCCGCCTGTAGAGCATTTAAATTCCCAGGTTTATTCAGTACTATGCTTTCCAGTGAGACTTTATTCTCTCAAGGAAATCTCAAGTATCAGCTTGATGGCACGGGGGGTTCCTTTAGACTTTGAATCTGAAAAAGCATTTTACTAATCCAACTCTTTATGGACTATTATAATACACAAATGAATTAAACCTATAACGTACACACTGTCAATGGTACGTATAATCTCTAGAAAGAGAGAAAGTACCTTAGAGATATAAACCTTTAAAAAATTGAGTATAAGCAGCAGCAGGAAAATAGAGGAAGTTTCTAATGTATATTTAGAATTCTAAGCGTCATTCTGTGAATTGTAAGTGACATTCACAGATCAATGGCAAAAGAATAGGAAAGACCTGTACCAAAACAGAGTAATCGCTCCCATTTGATAACCATTTCCATAAGCACAACTCAGCCAACAGAGCAGGAGTTATGGGTTTTGATTTGAACAACAGCTCATTTTGCTGAGCACTCAAGGGAAAAAAAAAATAACAACAAAAAAAAAAAATATCAGGAGGAGCCTGCAGTTGTATCCCTCTGGCTACGAGGCATTTTTACAGGACAGCGTTCAAGACACTGTAACTGAGGGTACACACAAGTTATGTGGTAATAAGGACAAGTCAGGGTGTATCTACTAAACGCTGTGAAAGTAGCCTGGTGTCACTGTGGGCAAAATCGAATGGATAGAGTCCAAAAGGCAAAGTGACCAAAACCGAAAAGGAATAAAACCTGAGAAATAAGCAAGCCTAGCCTGGCTATGTGAAGCCTTATCTAAGCAAACGAGTCTATAGCAAACTGAGGCGAGAACCCCAGAAAGCATCTCTCTTCCTGTAGAGGCAAAGCTTGCCTGGGAATACTGCTAGATGTTGCGGAACATCCTTCCTAGGTGCCGTCAGGCAACATTTGATGGAGAGGTTACAGACCAATGCTCCAAGACTTCCAGAAAACGTGAATGGATAGGTGCTCCCTCCTTCAGTCACAGCTCGCCTGGCGTGTCCTCACACGCATGCCTGGCCTCTGAAGGCAAGCCCATGCCCCTTAGCTGCATCCCTAAATCCGGGCAGGCGGCGGTGGCAGCTCAGTTCTGCTCCGTCACACGGATTGATGCTTGGCAAGCCATGGGCTCAGGGCAGCCAGGCAGCAGTAGACAGAAGAAAACACCAGAATCCACCTTCACACCTCAAAGTCTGGGGCAAAATCCACACGGAGCCCAGCTGGAAGCACAGGGGAGCAGTGTGAGCTCAGGGGACTGCCATGACTCTGCGAGACGGTTCTGGGGGGTTCATCCAGGACTTGCTCCGGCTCCGACTGCCCCAGCGCTCCCCCATCTGCCGGTAGGCGCGAGGGGGGAGACTGTCAATATTGAGGCTGCAGCTGCTACACCAGACTTCATCTGTTCTGGAAGAGGTGGTGGAAGACAGCGGAGCGGCCGTCTGTCTCTGGTGGAAAACACTCTGCCAGGAAACTCCTCTTCTCACTTCCTTCCCTCACCTCCAACATAGTAAAGAAACGAGCTTTGGATTTTCTTAACCACAAAACCCCAGCTAGCATTCATTGTCTTTAGTGCAATCAGTAGTAGTGGCACATTTCAGTAACGAAGCCTAATTCATTTTGCCAACCCAGTTAGAGAAGTTCCACGGCCTGATGAAGGTGTCAAGGACTCCGGGTGTAATGCAGAAGAGGGCTTTGGGGGGGACACAAAGGACAGAGGAGACAGGAAAAGGGGTAAATCAAGGCACTTCTAAACAAGCAGTGCAGAGAAGTAAAAAAAAAAGTCTGAACCCAACAAAAAACAACCTTCCAACCCATCCTAATGCAGGACCCTACAGGTGACCACAGTACAGGATAGTTACGGCTCATAGAAAACCACCTGGACATTTCTGGGGACTATAGTTTACTTACATGAATACGAAAGACAGCCTCAGCTTATCCTTGACCAGGAGCAATACTGAATTTTAATCACTCACTAAGAATTTGATAGCTTGCGGAGAGGAGAGGTTTTTGTAATAAGGTTTGATAAAACACCACCCTTGGGAGCGTCTTGCACATGAACACCTCAAAAGAGTTATGCAACCCTAGTACACGGCTTTCACGACAACAAATCTATCCAGCACCGGGAGCACAAGCCAGGACTTAAAAAGGTTGTATCTCTGCATGGTAATGTTCTCTTCCTCAGAGCAATATTCATTCTCGACAAGGTACGCCAAGGGAAGCAGAGATGGGCTCCTCCCTCTCCTAAATCTTGACTGAAATTATTGTTTTCGGAAAGAGGACTAAACACAAGATTTTTGCCAGCAGTAGAAAACACATTGTTTGCACAATAATCACCTCCCCCAGATGACAGCTTGGTGTCATTTCATATTTTTATGATGCCATCTGACAGCCGGGGTTTCTAAGGAAACACCAATATTGGGGGAGCTGGAGTGAATGGAAGAAAAGGACAGAGCCTAAAAATAAGAGTCACACGCCTCTTCCAGACGTTAAAACTGCCTGATAAGAAATTGTAATCAGCTCCTCCTTGGAGTGGTAACATTTCTAAGACACCCACAAGACTCCACCCAAGTGAAATAATTTTACAGTGAACAATATTTTGCTAAGAGCAAGTTATATTTGTGAAATCACATTCTTTTAAAGGATGTTTGGAAAAAAATACGCTGACTGGATTATTTCTCAAATTACCCCAGAATAAATGGGAACATGATCGTTTTGCACCACTGCAGGCTCCAGTAGGACTCAAACTTTCATGTGGAGCAGGAACAGAAGAATAGATTTCAACCATTTTGAGTACCGATGGCTTCCATGCTGGAAATGCAGGATTTTTAATATTATTTTTTTAAATTAAACTGAAACGGGAGTGGGAAAAGAAAATAACATCCCTCCCCTTGAGCAATGACAGGGCATGCTGGAGTCAGACTTCCAAAGCGCTCCAAACTCACCTGCACTAAACGTCCCCAAGGAAATGACACCACAACACACCAAAGTACGCACATTTCAGGTCAAACTGCAGTCGAGTTAGGAGGAAACAAAAAGACGCTAGGAATATTTTTAGAACATTCAAACCCTCTAATTTTTCCAAATGTCATTGTTCGCCCAATTAGCCCAGGAAAAAAAAAATCTCCTCTTGGAGGGATATGCATCAGGGATATTGGGTCATCTGTGATGAGATTAGGGCTGTGCTCCAAAAAAGGACCCTAGCCTGGCCCGTAACAGCACATAGCACAACGCTGAAGACAAATTTATTATAAAATAACTTCGACACAAAGATCACTAGAAGCGCTTAAGTGTTTTACCATCTCTCCCACTTACGTAGGCAACCACAACAGCACACAGTTAAGCGAATGATTTCACCGAATGCGACTACTGGGCTTTAGGCTACATACAAAAACTCGGGAGTTTTGCTCCCAGACAGTCACTAATACACGCCACGGACAGGTCGGGAGGGAAATATTTGCGGAACTGAAGTCAGAATGTTGCAACGTATTTTTAGAAATGGTAGCCAGCCATCTGTTTGGGGCAAAACTTTGATGTTTTGTGCTGCTAGCGTTTAGACAGAGATCCAGAGGACGTCGGTTTAGCAGTATGGACAGACCCCCAGCACTGAGTAACAGGCTTTACCATCAGAACTCTCTCTGCTTCAGGGTTGAAATAGCTCCTCTGCTACATATCTGAGAGGAACAAACAGCCTATATATCATAGCTGTAAAATAGATATATACACATCTATAAATTGTTTCCACGCATCATGATTTAAAGGAGCCCTTAGCCATTAGCTTTTAAGCATGCAAGTGTACTTGTAAATACATATGAATCACCAAATGCTATTCTCAAAGGAGCCCTGGGATGCAGCCCCAGCAGACAGGCAAAGCTGGGGTGCTCGGTCAGCTGGGAGAAGAGCCGCCCCATCCTACCCACAGCATCTCCCCAGCCCTGCCCGCTCCCAAAAGCGACTGCCTCGCCGTTCTTCAGCCGACGGGGGCAGAGGGATACAACCAAGCTCAAATCACCAGGGTTCGTTAACTACATTAAAGGATGGTTGGTATGTCTTCTCGTTTCAGAAAACGCAAGAGTCTCGTACTCACTCGCTTTAGCAGCCGAGCAGCTCTGCCCTGCGCGGCTCCAAGGCCGGAGCGGTGGGAGCGCCCAGGGCTTTCCAGATTGCTTTAATCAGTGCCTTAGTCAGCCTCATTCAATACGCTAAAAGAGCGTTCTGGCGCGTGGAAATTCGTTTTTAAGCATTCCCATGGATCACATGGTATAAAAAAATTCATCTGGCACCTGAGGTAGGTTAAAGCTTTCCCAATTCAAAGAGACGTTACCTTAGCTGGAGCCCTCCACCCCTTCCTACCACCACCAGCTGGAGCCCAGGAGATGGGCTTCAATTAGCAGCACACACACACACACCTGAAATGCAAAGGAGAGGGGGAAAAAAAAAAAAGGCACCCCTCTATTTCTCTGTCCTGTGACAGTCAGAACCACACAAATTGATTTCTGCTGTCCCTGAGCTCGGTCTTTTTCAAGTTTATTCATGACGATAAAACAACAGGAGAAAAAAAAAATAAATAAATATCTTTATGCCTGATTTAGCGAGTGGGCAGAACACAAACCCCAGCCTACCTGCGCTAAGCTTTTAAAACGCTGTGTTCTCATCGACTGGCCGTTCCCCGTCCTCGCAGGCTGCTGAGGCTGCACGAGGGGAGAGCAACAATTGCCAGTTAATCCAATTACAGAAGGCTCTGAAGGTTGAGGCGGTGGGGCAGCTTGCCATTTGATATACGATTACGGGGGATTAAACTCTTCATTCATGTGACAAAATTTTAATAAGGACAGCAAATGACTCTGAGAACAATGCGGAATATCTGCAATTGTTTAGGGATTCTTGGTGAATAAAAAGGAAATGAGAAAACGTGGGAGGAAAATAAAAGGAAAATTTCCCGTCGTGTTATAAACCACTCCAGGGATTTACAAACCTTTTTCACGACACTTCTTCAAGTGGCGCTTTGGGAACTTTCTATAAACTATAATCAAGAGCTGGCACCGAAGGGACAAGAATTGAAGGAAGGTCTTGAAAGACAAACTGCCCCACCACACTTGTGAAGCAGTGGCACAGGTGAAACCCTGAGCAGCTTTCTGCAAACCAGGGCTCTCGCTGCAAAGGGAATATTTAGTACCAGGACACTTATATTGGCCCGGGAGAAAAAATGTAGGTAACAAGCAGCACGTGAATAACTTCCACAGCTGTGAATTCTTTCATTTTCCTCTTGGTTCCAGTAGCACCATGAGATGTTCTTCAGCATCTCACGGTGCTACTTATTTATTTATTGATAAATTACTTATTTCTTATTTTGCTGAGCACCATGTTCCAAATACAAACCCCCCACTGCCATAGTGAGGAGAGCGGCCAAGAGCATGTAACTCCATCCCTGGAGGTTATGTTAGGCTGGCCTTTCCCCTGGTATCGCAAGAGGGGACTTCGGATTCCTGTGCCAACTTTACAGCTGAAGAGTATTTTATTTTTCTTCTTTTTTTTTTTTTTTTTTTTGTTCTCTGACGGATGCAAAAACATGGACATTTCAGAGGATCAGAACCAATGGACATGATCATAACCATATTCCCAAGGACTTCCATGGTAACTTCCTGTTCTTTGAGATGCCTCTGTCCCCAGTAAATTAGTTGGGAACGAAACGAGTGAAAAGTGTTTAAGAACTGGCCCTTGCAATTTGCAGCTTTGGCCCGTAGGAATGGATCTGGCCCTTGTGACCAGAAGGGACAGAGGGGAGCCTCGGGTATGCGAGCGATTTCCAAAGCACAACAGGGATCCTGGTGATGAGTCACACCTCAAACTTTACACTGCATGTGAGGAAGAAAAAGGTGTAATCTATCAAGGGTGATATTTGTGCATTTTATCTGAGGAATGAAAATCCCATTTTCAAAATGGCCTAAGGATCAGAAACTTAAAAGGCATTTTGGTACCTAAACAGGATGATAGTTGATTTGAAGATTTTCAAAAGCCAAAAGGTGGGGAAGGGTGGGGACCAACACAGAAGACGGCTTATAGTCGTAACCCTATACTGTAGAAAAAGGCACAAGGCAAGTCACAGGCAACATATACCCCTGATGACATTCCAGGTCTAGAAGTTAGAGCTTGGAAAACAACAGGGGTTGCCCTAAGTTGCCCAGGTACCTTGGGAAGCCTGCACGAACTCAGCTCTGTTTCCCTGAAAGCCTAAAGGCGCTGGGAAACGTGGCCTGAGGGAACAAGCCCCGGGGGGTTTATAAGGACTTAAGGCCCTCAGCGTATTACAGCAAGAGACAAATGTAAGTCTATTTTAACTCAGATTAATTTTATAGTATGAACTCTGAATCTGTTCTGAATCACGCTTGCAAATGAGTTAGCATACCAGAGGCAGCAGGACAGCTGTGAACAAGAAATACTTGTTCGGTCAGATGTTTGTGGGTTTTGGACTCTTAATTAGGATCCACCATCCCTTTAAGAGTGAAATACAGGAGAGCAATGTATATGAAATCTTGTTCAATTTCTAAATAACTGAATTTTCATAACCGATGTACACGTTTCACTTTAAACTCTAGAAAAACCTGAACTATCTTCAGAATATTAATTGGAAAATGTTAGAACTAGAGTATACATGATCTTCTTCCTTCTCATTTTCCTAGGAAATGTTTGCATATCTCCCAATTTCTAAAAATCCCTTCTATGTTTCTTCACACAAAATAAGGAGTATGACTCTTTTTATCTTTTAATACATTTCCCAGTGCGACAGCTTCAGCTTCAGTGTCTCAGCCAGCTGTCCACAGTGGCTGCAAATTGATTTATTCCTTGTAATGGTCAAACTCTGTCATCAAAATGCTGGGAAACGCTTTAATTCAAACTTTGCATGTCCTTTAACTTTCTTTCCTCTCTTTTGCTGCTTCAACAACTGTTAAAATGTTAAAGGCAATCTTTTATTTATTTATGAAGCAGTCAAAATCAAGGCATTAGATTAGAAGAAACCTGTGGGCTTTACTAAAGTAGCAAACATGCAAGACAATATTTTTCCTTGAGTTTTTCAGCCCAGACTGAAGACTCACAATAAGGTGGCAACAGTAAAAAAAAACTAAGTAAAAAATAATTAAACCAAAGGAGAATAAAATATAGCATCATCTCAGATGAGTATTACAACTGTAGTAAACGCCAATTTATCCACGTGCGTGTTTGTCACTGCACGCGTTCCACCTCGCACAGCGTCACAACGCCGTAGAACGTAAGGTTCACAAAGTCATTCTTAGTTTAGGTGTGAGATAGTCTCATTCAAACATGAGCATAAAGGTTTTCTTAGCTTCAGTTTCAGATATCTGTATGTTACATCACGACTTTAAGATCTGCAGACTCCTCCAAGCCATCACTTAAAAGAACGGTCCAACAAAAGACAGCCAGGGATTTTAAACAGCCCAAAATGTCAGTGTTTATGTCTTTTCACGGTCTAATACGTTCTGTTAATGCCGTTTTGCCATACTGAATTTGGGGGGGGTGTGTACATGTGCAAGTGTGCATGTGTACACGCGTGTGAAACAAATGTGCTCGGTAGCCAGATGGGCCGTAGGTTGCACAATTAAGAGGGACAGATATTGATGTTCCCGTACAGGCTGAACAAAATTCCTCTTTTTAACTGCAAAATGTTGCTAACCATTTGCCCATGTTTTATGTAACGCACTAACTTGTCTTTCACTTTTTTGTATTCCCGGTTCTCATCGTTTATATATATTTGATGGTCTACTCGCAACTTGCGGCTTCATTTCTTGAACTTGCATATTCAGCAATAACTGTTTTCCTTGAGGCTGTCGTTATTTACTGTAATTTAAGATCATTAATCAACTTTTCCCCTTCTGTATTGACTTTTAGACCACAAGTCCAAATCTGTCATTCCCCTACCTTATATTGGTGGTGTAGTATCTGTTTTTATTGTTTGGTTGTGGTTGTTATGCTCCTCTCATGTAAAACCTGATTCTTTAACTGAGATTTTAGGCATTAGCTTAACAAGGAAATGTTGTCTTCCCTCCAAGACGGGTGTCTGCAAACCCACTGCAAAACTGGTACAGCCTCAAATCTGTGGCAGACTGGTGCAATGTGCATCAAGGATCAAAATTTTACCAGTGGAGTTTTATACTAGAATACTTTGGGGGGCGGGGTTTGGGGTTTTTTTGGCATCCTTAGGATGTCCGTAGCTACCTTTCAGCATCCAACTACGAAAATTTTGGCCTGTGCATGTTTGCGCGTGACTCGTTGCGGTCCTGGTGTTACTTGGAGCTGGGGTGAAGGGTGAATGCCCTCTCGAGAGCAGCCTGTTCTCTCCAAAGGGAAAAAACCACCACACCTTGCTCTTGTGAAGCATGCTTATGAGTCCCGGTGAGAAGTCACTCCAGCAGAAGGGAGTTATCAGGGGCATTTATTCATATTCAGGAGCACGGAAATCTAAATTGCTCCCATCTCCTCCCTGAGCTCGTGGCAGGGTGGTAACAGCAGGCCCTTCAGCAAAGTTCTGGTAACACATTAACGGAAATAAGATCCTCACAGTCAAAGATTGACCGTAATCCAAGTTTAAAACACCAAGCTCAAATTTTCCGGGCAATTTTATACTTGGATAGCTTACCGCTTACAGTTCTCTCTAAACGTGAAGGCAAAGAAGAAATAAAAGATATTTGGATACATGCATATCTTTATCCACAGTATCAGTGTTCTCTCTGTTACGGTCTATATTGGTTATCAGCTGATGGAATATGATGTGTCAGCCTATGTATAAACCAAATCTACAGTTCCTTTTCAAGAAATATATCACAGGATAAAAGAATTTCCTTCTACCGCGGGCTCGCGGCCACCTCACTCTATTCCTGCCAGTGGGCAGCAACAAATCCATCACAGAAAATTATAAGAAACCCTGTCATAGTCAAATGCAATCAAAAGGATGATTTAGGTGGGGTTTTTTTCTCCCTCAGAGGAAATTAGCCTCTAACCAAATGCTAGAGGGTGAAATATGCCTTGAAGAATGCTGATGCATATTTCTTCAGAAGAGTCAAGGATGGATCCGGATCCAGGCACCCAGGTACCACTTTTTGCCACAGTTAAACTTTGGGCCTTGATACACGTGAATTTACAGCAATGACTTCCACTATTATTGTGTTTTTATTTTTTTTTTTTAATACATAGGTATTTCTCCTGGAGTAAATTGTGTGCCTGACAACTTATTGTTCTAATTGTATTATTAAAACAGCAAATAGCAGCAGCTAGTTTACTCTAAGTACTTCATTATTTACTGTAAAACGTAACGTAAGCATATCTCCTTTGGTTTGTTTTGTCTCGAGCATCTTACCTAGATCTTTTGACTCTCAGCTCTTACAGCTGTCTTCCAAGAAATCCACTGCCTCGCATTGCCTGCCTCAGTATTTCTGAAATACCTCCATATTTTTCTCTATATTTTCTCTTTCTGACAGACTGATGAGCAATTAACAGAATACTCTGGTTGAGCATCTAGCTTTCATCAGCAGAATAACTTCTATTCCCCGCTCTGTACTGTAGTGCTTATACTTTGTGCGCACTAGGACTTTGATTACTAGTTTGAAAACTGATGCGCATTCAATGAAAATCTTGTATTGATGTCCAAAGTTATGCGTAGCTGTATTTGTCCGCAATGGACGTATCAGCCCCTGCACTACCATTTTGCCTTTTTAAGTTCCTCTAATATTGTCTAGCTTTACCAAATATCAAGAGATTGGTATCCTGCAAAGGTTATGGTCCCACTATTCATGCTGGAACCTCATCATTGCCTCTTGTGACAAGGATCACTTTTTCCTTTCTTTTACATGATGTCTCCTGGCCAGTTTTTAATCCACAGTGAAGCTTTACCTTGCACCTTGGTGGCTTCCATAATGTCATCTTCTGAAGGACGTCTAACAACGGCTTTCTCTGAAGCCTAACAAAAGCATTATTAATCTCTTTGTCAATACTCCCAGTAAGAGCTCCCTCACCAGGAGAATCTTTAGGAAGCACTTAAGATTTTAATAATGTATACATTTGCAAATCTCTTACTAAAATCAACGTCATTGCACACGTAGGTTAACTTTCAGGATCCGATTCCGTATCAGTAAAAACACTGTGAGATAACACTAATGCGACAATTTTCTAGCCAGCTAAAATATGAGTATAAAGTTTCTGGAGACCTAATTGCAGAAGCCATCTCAACTGTTCTATCAGGTAAGATTTTGATTTGTTTATTTTTATTTCACATACTCTCTCTGCCTCTGTGGTGATGGGCTGAAGTATTTAATGCGTATCAGGTACTTACGTTACATAGAGCAGGCTGGCAGCAAAACTGGTATACACATTCTATTACCAGCTTTAATAGAATATAAACCATTACTTTTGCTTTAATTTACTACTTTAGTTTTACTGCCTGAACCATCTACAGAAATATCTGTTCTTCCCAGGAAGAGTAACTTACTTACGTTATAACTTCATACATCTGACTTTACTAAGCAAACTGCAACCGATACAGATCCAGTCCAAAATGTGAGGAGCCAAAGTGGTACTTCTCTTGTTTTATTTCCTTCTGAAAAATACCAAATAACCAGAAAGATGTTCTGGATTAATTCTGGTTTTTTCTCATTTAGTTGCTGGCATTGTTTCAGGGATATAGGTCTCAGGAGCACTTCAGGATAAATTACATTTTATATATATAATTTTCATGAACAAGGACTTTTTTTCCCTGAGTTAGACATGGCCTAACCTAAGGGCTCAGCTTTGATTCATTCAGTAGCGCAGCTACGGCAGTAATGCTACAGCAGCGCTCAAACGCTGAAGTGTCCCAGGGTAGAGGTGTTTATTAGGGACTTCACAGACCATCCTTCAAATTGGACACCTTAACAAAACTCTCCAAACTGGCAGAAATCATAAACTTCCAGGGTTTCTTACTGAAATACCTTCAGATCTAAAGATGAGTCTACCTCTCCTTCCTTAGATCATTTCAGTAAATTAGTATTGAGTTACACAACCTAATGAGGAAAATTAATTTCCGAAAATTACCTTCCGTGAATGAAACCAGGCATAAGGTATATAATTAGTTGGATTTTTTTTTTTTCAGAGGAAAGAGAACCACAGTGAACGGAACAAACCGGGATGTCTTCGGTGGAAAAGCGCTTTATTTTCTTTCCAAAATGATTTTACATAATAATTCTATTTTTACCCTCCCATTGCCTCCTATCCAATCTCTCTTCATTTTGAAAAGATACAATGATTGCACGGATAAAGATTCTAGCTCCTTAGGTACTGATTCCATAATAAGTAACAATAACTATAAAGATTACCTATACAGGATTTCTTTCAGGATCTTTGAACCATCTCAGAAATACTTCTTCAGATAGGAGCTTTCGATATATATAACTCAAATGGGATACACTTTGCTCCTCCTGTATTATCAGCAACTCTTCAAAAAGTACAAGTTTCTCATTTTATTCTAGAAGGCACCTCCAAATCCAGGATTAAGGCATTAATATTAATAGCCAGAATATGACCCTATCGCATTAAATTCCTGAAGCATCTTTCCGCAAATTCATGAAAAGAGATTTTATTGTTTCGGAGATAAAAGATCCAGTCTGGGGAAAAAATAAATAAATAAATAAATTACCAACCAAAAAACCCAAACCCTCAAAACCAAAGTAAACCAGCCCTAAAACCCAGCTGAGTGTCTTCACCACTGGCCAGCTCTGTCTTCTTTTCCTGACAAAGAACGGGGAGTGCTGCAGGACAGGAGACCTCCCTGCCCGCCTTCAGCATCCCGTCATCGGGATGGATCGCTCGGCTCCTGCGGGCTCACCGTGGCTGCGCTCACGGCACACCCCGCACCCGGCCGCGGGCCCCCGCTGCGCCATGGCCTGTCTCGGGCTTCTCAGATCCTTCACAAGAGTCCGAGGGTTGAGATCATGATGGGCTGCACCTTCAGACGAGCGAAAGGTCTCGGTAGTTTTGCTTTTACGCACCGCGGGGTGTTGAACCGCGTGCTCTGGGTCCACCTCACCCCCCCGAGCACAGCAGGAGTCCCAGATCCTTCCCACGGCGCAGCGGGGAGGTGTCAGCTGGGGGGTGCTTGGCAGCTCCGATGAGGGAAACCGCTACAGAAATGCTAAAAAATATTAATGTTTGCACCAGCTGACACAAAGCTCCAGCGCAGCCAGGGGTGGGGAACGGCACACGCTGTCCTCCCAGTTCCTGCAGCAGGATTTCATCGCGCTCCTGGAACGGCACGGCAGTTGCGGTAGCACATTGCGTTAGTTTTACCAGTTAATGAAAGACCTAAGGCAATCTAATTCAAGCTTTTTTTTTTTTTTACTTTTTTTTTTTTTCTTTCCCCTGGGGAAGCGTGCCAGCTATATTCCCAGGCCAATTATTGCTTTCACAAAGTGCTCTATATCTGTCAACAAGCAAAAGTGTGAACTACAGTATAAAAACACAGTTAAGAAGGTGACCCGGCTGTTATAAGAGGAGTATTTCTTCTTGCAGTGGGAGCAGCGAAAGGTGGCTGCCTAACAGCCAGCCAGGCCGCGGCACCAGCGCGTGATTAAGTGATACGCTTATATACCATTAGCACGTGCCAAAAAAGCTTTTACTTTTTTTTTTTTTATTATTTTTTATTTTAAGGCTACACGGTTTGGTGGTAAATAAATGCTTACGGTTTGGTGGTAAAGAAATGCTTATTTTCCTACACATCAACATGATAAACACTTTGCAAGCTATTGTGGGAACACCCAGGAAGGTTCGAATAACTTGTCTGTCTTACTGCTGGGAGTATGACCAAAGGTAGATAATACAGTTTTAGCTGCAGAAGTAACAACATCTGAATGTACACGGATGTATTTTTCAAGGCCAGGCTGGATGGGGCTTGGAGCAACCTGGGCTGGTGGGAGGTGTCCCTGCCCAGGGCAGGGGGGTGGAACTGGATGCTCTTTAAGGTCCCTTCCAACCCAAACCATTCTGCGATTCTAGGAAAATAAAATAAATTCCTGAAACGAAAGAGTTGCAACCAATTTCCCTAATAAACCAATACCTGTATCTTCCTCGAATATTCAACATTACTGCTGGGTAGATAGTCTTCACAAAAAGAGGTGAGAAAGCTGCTTTGCAATGCTTATTTCGATTCAGCGTCATACAGGCCAGGATTTGAGAAATCACCCTCTTGTTTTATCCAGAACACGCGAAAGCTTCTTCCCGCGTACTAGGTAAATTTCTTTTCTCCAAACGTATGTGCAGTAATTAAATGGAGCGTAATGTTGCTCCAGCCCCCTGGAGGGCTGCTGGCATGCGCTGAGCAAGCGCAAGTGCTTTGGCTGCACACAGTTCCTCCCAGAGGGACTGATTTGCATCTGAAGCTGCCTAGGTTTAACTCTTCTACAAAAATAGCCATGGTCTGCAAAGGCCGAAAGCTATTCCAGATTGTCAATATCCCCCAAGCTCCGGCTCCAGCCTGAATCTCAGGGCCGGGTGCCGACCCACCACGGCCGTAGCGCTGTAACTGCGAAAGTTATCCTGAGGGCTCTCCAAGCAAAGCAGAACTGCAGCGCAAAGCCCCAGCCAGCACGCTGTATTTTGTGGGGTGCAATTTCGTAGGATGTTATACTGGAAAAGGAGACAAGATTTTATAATGATATGAACTAAAAGTACAGGATTGATGGTGACTGTCAACCTAATTATGAGAATGAATCATGTCTGGCTCTACAGTTATTAGTCAAAGCAATTCATTATTTGCTTAAAAATAACATTAAAATTTAACCAATAAACCCACTTATTGATGGCTGGCCTTACTTTTTTTTTTTTTTTTTTTAGTCTAAATGTCATCCCTGTTAAGAAAAAGTAGAAGAAAAAAAAAGTCAGAAAATTATCTTGGTCATAATAAACCATCTTTCATCATTTAAATAAATAGAAAAGTGAGGCATTATCTGATCCAGATTTAGGTATATCATTTATGCAATGAAATATTACAGCTTTTTTGCAAGGGCCCTGAGGGACTTACAATTAAATAAGACATTGGTTTTTTACTGAAAACTTGGCCTTATTTAAAGGTAAAAAAAGATCTGAAGCCATGAAGTCTCCCCATATTCTTTCCATTTACATACCTTAGCCTTCTCCCTGTGCCAGTAACGATTTCTACCCCAGACAGAGATGCTTTGGGTTGTGGTTTTTTTCCTCCTGTGGATTCTGCCTTTGTTATTTGGTAATTTCTGCCTTTCCTGAAGTGGTAAGCACCAAACGGAGCAGGCTTCCAGGGCACCTGGCGTGGGACGCGGGAAGGTCACCCCAGCGGGCATGCCACCTACACACCTGATGCCCCCCAGACTTTGCACCCACAGCTGTGGTCACACCTTGGCTTCTTCTCAGCAAACCTGCCAGGAGTTTACAACATCTGGATTTGGAGTAGAGCAGAAAAAAAAATAACAGAAGGGGAGACAAAGCCAGCAAATCGGAAAGTTTGCCTTTCCTGCCAAACCAGGTCCCTGGAGATTTGCCACGCAGTACTGATGATAGCAGTGTCCGCTGTTAACGAAACACAGGTTCAGAAAGATATATGGATGTTTTTTTTTTTCCCAGTTAAACTGGGAAAATAGACGAAAAGAGAAGCAAAAGGAGGAAGAAATACAGACAGATGCATGGACACCGACAGCTCAAATTGAGTCCCGTCGCTGGGCCAGAGCTCAGTGTGGATGGATTTTGATTCGGCTGTCAGTTGTCTGCGTGATGCCTTTACTTAGAAAGGGGCAGAGCTAGTCAATTGCTCATCAGACAATAAATAAGCCTTGCCTCCAAATGAGTTAAACATCTTGAAAACTGAACTCTTCAGATTTTATTAGTGATTGAATAGCTCTAGGTGTTTCTAAGCAAAAATCAATAGAGAGATTAGCTGCAACAGCCTGCCAAGAGATTATGGAGAAGGTGTCCATTGAACAAACAGCCGATGCACTCAGAGACTGAACGCTGCCCTCCGGGTCACAGACCAGGTGTGCAGGAGCCCATTCCCCCCTTCCTCTCCTCTGCAGTGGCGTGGTGAGGACCATCGATTGCCGGCGCTCTGCAGCGCATGGAGCATCATCCGACGCGGCCACATCAATGATTAGCAACTGCCGTGCCCAGGCATGGCTCACGCCATGGGGTGTTCAGGCAGCATTTAATCAGGTCAACAGCTTACCTCCATGAGTTTCATCAGCCATGATTTCATCGCTGGAGCCACTGTTTCTGCTGGGGCTGCATCTACGTTCTCCAGAGGCGAGCGGCTCGGATGCAAAGACACCGGGCAGTTCTTCCCACCACGCTCGCGGGGCACCTGATGCAGAGCCAGCACCTGAGTAAATGTTTGATTATTATCTAGGACTAAGACTCTTCCTTCAAAAGTCCAAAGGTGTTCTCCTCATGGATGAAACAGGGCTGTCCAGTGTGGGCACAGGAGAAATTCATAAGCCTAAAGCCACAAGCTTTAACATTTGTCCTCACAAACGTAGATCTGTTTTCCAGGCTCCACTCTCCAGCTGGTTTAAACCTGATGAATTTCCTATGAATTGCTAAGAATAAAATTCCACGACAAAATTAGTTGAGGAATACATTTGACGAGATTGCGTTTTTACAGTTGTTACACCTTTGGGTATGAGGAGACCTGCAGTCTCTGCACCGCAGTATCCCTAAGGGGATTTCTGTACACTTCCATTGCAAATACTTGTACAAGTTACGCGTGAAATACTTCCATGGATGGGAGAAGTTACAGCCTGCCATTCAATTTGATTTAAGTATTGATATTTTTTCTTTCACTCGTGTGTCAGTCAACAGCCCACGTTAGGAAGTAAAATTCACTGTACATTTTCAAACTATGCTACAGGTTTTTAATATATTTTTAAGCATATTACAACAAGTCTCTTATTTTCAGATGAAATCGAGTTTTTGAATATGTTTAACAATCTCATTAATGGCTTGTCAGGTACCTGTGTCTCCACAAGTAGTTTTACACATCTCTAATCATATCATTTCAGACATTTCCCTTTTATATTGTTTTGTGAAGGCTAATGAGGCTTCGCCTCTAAGCAGAAATGATTTGATTGTAAAGAAACTGAGAATCGGTTGCGCTGACGAATTTGAATGCAACAGCAAGACACTGAAAATAATTACTTGCAAATGTGTCTGAACTGGTGGAATTAAATTTGAAACAGGCTCACAACAATACAAGAAAGGAGTACTACCGTGCAAAGTTAAAGCTTCGGTGCTGGTTTTTCCCCCTCCTCTTTCAGAGTCACCTCTGCTGCATCACTGTTGTCTCGGACCTCCATCTCTCCAGGGGAGAGGCAAAAGGGTCAAGAAGCTTTCCACAGCGAGAGCACCACCTCTTCTCCATCAGGTCCCTTGTGTCTGCAAGTCTGATGGCTCGTTAGGGGTATAAGCTAGATTAATTGGTGGTGTCAGTCTGGTGGCTGGCGGACAAGTGGCCATACAATAACTGAGAGCCTCAGCAAGGACAGCAAGAAGTCACAAGGACTGAAATATTTTCTTGCTTTGAGAAGATGCACTGAAATACTGAAAAGGAAGCTTGGGATATAATCAAAACAATAATGCTGGGGTTTTCTTTGCTGTTTTACCATCCTTCTAACCACAAGTAGAACAAAGCTGGTATGCTTTTAAGTTAAGTTAAATATCGAAGCTGAATTTGAGATTAAACTAAATAAACCTAAACTAAAAAGGAGGTAAAATGAAATGTCCACTCTTCAGTGTTAATAAAAATAACATCTGATGCAGGATGGCTCCTGTGTGGGGCACCTAAAGTGAGTCTGAGCACAGATCGCCCATGGAAAAGTAGATATAATTTACCAATAACTTATTCAATGTGATTAAATTCATAAAGTATTCATAAAGTTCATAAAGTAACAGTTATACTCCTGGGAACAGAAAACATAATTTTAAAGCTGATTCTATGTGAAAATGTATCTCTAAAACTCAATATAAATATCAAGTTAATACAAATAAGAAAGGTGTCAGTCAGTTTTCTCATCTCTCCCAACATGTAGGCACATTTAAAATAAAACATAAGAAATCCACTGATCATTTATTTATACTCATAAAGCATTTTTCTGCTTATTTAATGTAAAAGAACTGGACCTTTATTTTATCTTTACCAGGAACTACTTCAAGACAGGCAATTTTGAAGGATATTTCAAAAAATACTTTGAATTAGATAGAAAGGAAACTCATAGAGCTGCCAAACTTCCTGCCCTTGGTGAAATCCATTTGATTTTATAGCTACCATTAACATTACTGTTAAAAATCCTTGGTAAAGTTAAGATTTCAAGTGAAATTCTTCAGAGAGCACACCCATAACTATGTGAGGCCTCAGGCCGGGTACCGTAGTCCAGTCGAGAAGGGCATTGACTCTATATACAAATATCTTGCACAAGCCTGAAAAGTTACAATGCGTTTACTTCCATTTCACCAAAATCCTCTTGTTCCCTCTGTGATCGGACTATAATTTAATGACTGGGATTTGAAGCTACATTTGAAAAAGCCTGTCTTCCTTTTCTTACCTCTTCTTGCGATGATGGACTCTGTATTCACATGCACAAAACGACTGGTTCGGAGCTGCCTCCTCTGCGGGCGCTCACAGCTTCCCTGCTTTTATCAGAGATCCTGGATGTGAAATTTTGTGACAAGAATCCGCTGCTGTGGAGGGTATATAAAATGAAGTGTCTGGCTCCACAGTAATATTTTGAGAAAGCATTTCTGTTCCCCAGTCCATTCACCCTCTAGGGAATCTGTGAACTCCACAAATTAACTCTACAAAGCAGAGTGCCGTATCGGGGCTTCGCTTTGTTTTCAGCATTTAAAACAACGTCCTAAGGTTTTGTTTGATGGATTCAGACTTCTAAAGGAAGGAGCTCTCCTCCAGTGTCCCACCTGCTCCTCTCTTCACCAGACTCCAGACTCCTCCAGACATCAAAGGCAAGGCAGTTCTGCGCAGAAGTGAGGTCTTGTCCCAGGGTTAAATGGAGTTAACTAACTCCCCCGTGCGCTAATCCTCTCCAAGAGTTTTCATCCACTCTGTAGATAACAGGCATTTAAAAAATAAGAAATAACAAGAATTCATCACTGTACTTTATTACCTTCTCCAAAATATTATGGTGGCCAATATGTAGACCTGCCATTTCTAGACCCATATGGAAGTTCACAAACTCAGCCCTTACAATCTCAGGTCAAAACTGTCTAAGGGGGACGAGAACACTTCGTATGGTAGAAGGACCAGGTTTCAACAACCTACAAACATTAAGTGATACCAGTGATCTGATCCTGCCTAAGACTGGCTTGTCCTTCCCTGCTGCCCCGGCCCAGCAGAGCAGACGGTGGGTCGGTGCTGCCCCTCCGGCACTGGATGAGGCTGATGTCCACAGTGGGCACAGAGATGTCCAAGCGGCAGGTCACCATGGGGTGGATCACGTTTCTGGCTCCAGAGCTGCTGGACTGTGTTGCTCATGCAGAGCCAGCCCCAAAACCACAGTGTGACACTGCATGCCTGATGTGGCTCCATCCCCGGTGGCTGCGGGGCTGTTTTCTGCTGTACAAGGCCCTTACTCTGCCGCAGTGACCTACTTTCATATTCTGGTTTGACAAAGTTTAAGAAAAAAAAAAAAAAATCCGGACAAAACCCCCAAGCCCCTCAACAACAAAAACATCAACAAAGAGACAAGTGACTACTTTTTAACTTGTGCTTTAACGTTCTTAAGCTGTTACGGAAAATAAATAAGACTCAAATCCTGCCATTCATTCTTATATACCTGAGGCAATACAATATGCATTTTTGTACGTTGGATTTTTGCTTCAAATAGTTTTGTAATAGTCTTATCCAAAAGATGAACTGCAAATGCTTTTTTTCTTTCTTTTTTTTTTTTTTTTTGGCATAAGATACTTTCCTCTATTGTAAACAAAGATTTAAGAAACAAAGATTTTGTTTTAAGATCTCCAGCAAATGGGACTTATATTTGAATACTTACATTTGAATATTAGGGACTCCAAATAATCTGTGTGTGAAAGACAAATAAATTAAGTCTTCAGAACAGCGAGAACATAGTTTTAATCGTGTTTTCTGAGAGAAAAAGCACAAATTCTAAAACGTAGGTTGTTTGTTCTGTTCTTCAAAATGTCATCACAGCTGCAGCGTGAGACGATGTAATGGTCTAACAAGTATTGGGGCATTTGAAGAAAAAGTTGAAAACATGTAAAGTACCAGATAAACTAAAGGCTTGTGGCACAGGGTACTCTGGAGAAGAAAGGAGGACATAACCATCTGGGTAAGTCCCATAATCACAGGACATGCCCCTAGCCGGCAAATGAGGTGTCTACACCAGCAGAGACCTGAGTTGGCGAACCCAGTGCATGCACAGCACACGGTATTTTGACTATACTGCCCTTGGTACGTAGCCCTGAACTAGTAATAAACCATAGACCGAAAGAACAGTTCATTGAATTCAAAACAATCCTGGCTATCCAATCGGTTGGTTCAACTAACTGGTTACGAATACTGCTCTATCATGGGTCTAACTCCCGCGTCCCAGACATCAGCAATGTGGAACTTCACCAGTTTGAGTGGCTTTGCCGCAAGGTAAGAGAGAAATCTAGCCCGCAGAGCAACGCAGTGGGAACATTTTCGATGACAGGACATCGATCATCTTTGCAGAACAGCACTTCATACCGTCCTACTGCTGACCAGATCAACAGAGGTGCTTTTTTGAATGTAAATGATACGGAATTTACTTCTGTTCTTATCACTTTTGTGGTTTATCAGGCTGTTGGCGGGTTAGTATTTTATGTTAGTTCTTATTGCACCACCAGAGTACCCGATTAGATGAAATGAATCTACTGATAACTATGCCATTCCTCCACAGGAAGTCTCCCTTTTACGGACTGGAAATGGGGAAATAGAAATGCTGAAGTCTTATTCCCACTGCAGATCTCTGTCTGTGTAGCTATACCCGCACAGCCTTCCCAGTGTAGCTGCAAACTGATTATACCAATAGTTATCCCGGTGATCATTAATTATTTTGATCGGGGAAGTCACTTATTCTGTCAAAAAGGCGCACCGGGATGCCTCAGTGTTTGACCATCGTGGCTATGTCCTAAAAATCACTGTCTCTCTCGTGAGACGCCTGGCAAAATTTCTTGTGGTGAGAACAAGCCTGAGACATACAAGACTGCAGCGAACCCAAGATAAGAGTTCTAAATTAGGTATCTTATATCCCAGTCCACTTAAAAAAACCCAACCCTGCATGAGTTTATTCCTAAGGAAAGATTTTAGGAAACTCAGGACAAAGAAAGTATGCAAAAATCCGAATATTTCTAATACTCTCAGTCATTATAAGAGAAGCAGATGTAAAAACTTGACAAATCCTACCTCAGAGGAATCCATCATGTTCCAGGAAAATTTTTTTGACATTATTCTGTGGAAAAAAAAGGACTTTGACAAAGGGATTCATGGGAATTAGAATAGAAATCCAAAAACCAAATAGGATTTGATGATGAAGCTCCTACACATAACTTACAAAATAGTCTCCCAGTTTAAGTCTATTCGAATGCAATATACAAGGACATGTGACAGATCATCTATAATCTGTATAAATACAATGCCTGGAGCTCTGTTCATAGAGTGGGAACACGAGGAATTAGATCTTTTACAAGGGAAGTTCCCCAGCCCAGAAATTTGCTGCAGAAATAGAAGACAAAACACAAGACAGGAATACAGCAAAACAAGGAAATAAAGATCGGAAAGGATAAGCAAGTCAAAGTGCGTCAACACCCTGGCTCCTCTTTTAGATACAAATATTATAGTAAAAAAAAGTTTTAAAGAGTTTTGGGAGAAGATAAAGAAGGAGATTTGCACACGACCAAAGAACTGCGTGACTGATTTCATGACAGAATACCTATTTGCTGTACATCGGAGCTGTTGTCCCGGTGTGATCATGGCAGGAATCAGACTTGGAAAGTTGAATGAGAAATAAAATGATGTATAAGCTCTATAAGCTACTAACAGCACTAGAAATGAAGAAACCTATTTCTGAAACAATTTAAAATAGAAACCCAAGCTAAAAAGTCATAGAAATAAATTACATGTTCCAAGAAATGGACTAGGAAAGTCATTATCAGCAGGTTCTTTCAGCGGGTAAGACAGCACTTGTCAAGGCTGGAGAAAAACAAGTGATTGGGACAAAAGACGTGATGTGGACAAGACTTAAGTGGGGAGATGTGTATTAAAAACCTAGTATGGAAACTACGCAAGTGAAGCCTGGATATTAGATAGCTTCTGATTAATGTCTCTTTTTTCACTGTGCCTCCATCTTTGCATTTAATTTCAGAATTAAAATTTCCTGATAATGGGATTCTGCCATTCACCAGCGCAGAAATTTTGCCGAACTTTGCCTTGCAAGCAATATCTTCAACTTGAACGTGTCCCAACACCCTCTTAATGCATTTCCACTATTCCCTGAAAGCACTGCGAATTGTTCCATTGATTTCAACAGTCCTTAGATCAGACCCATGGGACCGAAAGATAAATGTATTACATACTCCAGAATGAATGGTTAAAAAAAGAGAGTGCAGTAAGATTAATGCATTTGTAACTATTGTTTCCACAGCGCCAACAAAGAATAAGGAGGATAACAGATCACTACCCGAGATAATATATCCTCACAATGTATTGCTTGAAAAGGGATACATTGCTCTTAATTACATGAATATTTTTTCCATTCGCATGACACTTTTCAAGAAAGCGCATACGCGCTCTGAAGGCCCCAGAAAGAGACACTTCCTGATGCCCTAAACAGCTGTCCTTAACACGAACTCGACAAAATGTAGAGCTTGATATGGAGCATATTTAAGTATTAGCACCGTTATTAGCACTTTGATTACAGGCCTTCATTCTCATTAGCCATTATGCGTTTGTAATTAGGAGACAAATTGAGTATTTCTCTACCCTTCCACCCACCCGCTGCCTGCCTGGTGGAGGCAGAGGCAGAAGATCCTCCTTCAATCCAAAGTGCCACCACAACTCAGCAGCCAGGCAGGGCTTTAGTGAGAGGGTGGACGGACCTGTTCTTCACAGAACAAACAAGGTAATTACAGCAATGCTGTCAGTGTTGGTTTTTTTCCTCCTTTTTTTTGAAAAATATTTTAGTGGGATTATACATATTTCTCAAAACCACGATACAAAAGATATTGCACTTTACGCTCTTCTGGCAGGCACGCTTTGCTATTCATTTTACTTGTTTACAAAGAACCAGCGTGCTGCAGTTCTGACACAGAGCCTTTGTGTTGGGTTACACCAATTCACTGAATGAAAATTCCTCAACTAATTCCGCTCAGACTCAACACACACACGTAATGAATCTTCAGCTGACAATCTGTCAGAAACGTAAAAATACTCCTTAGTTCTTGCCTTGAATCATCTTACAAGTCGCGCTGCAGCACCGGTTCTGCATGCTTTTGAGCACCCTATCTCAATTAAACATCAGGTCCCCAGATAAGCTTAATTGCCTTACCAGGAGGTGCAGCGAGCCCCCATGTCCTCCAGACAGGTCCAGTCTGTCCACAGCTGTGGCAGGAATTAGCCCCAGGTAATACTACTGTGGGTACAATCAGAGGTAGGAATTGGAAAGAAACGAGTCCTGTTGGAGTCACTCGAACCTACCTTCGAGCCTGGTCTGAAAGCTCATGTGCTCTCAGAATCACAGAATGTTTTGGGTTGGAAGGGATCTTTAAAGACCATCCAGTTCCGCCCCCGACCACGGGCAGGGACACCTCCCACCAGACCAGGTTGCTCCAAGCCCCATCCAGCCTGGCCTTGAACCCCTCCAGGGATGGGGCAGCCACAGCTTCTCTGGGCAACCTGGGCCAGGGGCTCACCACCCTCACAGTCGAGAATCTAAATCTCATCTCTTCCAGTTTAAAACCATTACCCTTCAGTCCTACACTCCCTGATAAAGAGTCCCTCCCCATCCTTTCTCTTGCCCTGCTGCTTTAGCTGACGCTGTTCAATGGGAATCCATGTTTTTCTGTTTTCGCACAAAAAATCATTAACATCTTCGGAAACTCCAGCTTGGAGCGGCAATCCATCGAGAGCAAGATTAATACAGAGATACAATTAGAGATACATGCTGTTCATAATTGATGCTGCCCAAGCATCCAGGCATCCCTTAAGCAGGTGGCACAAACTTGTCCTCAGCAGCCACAGAAAGTAAAATCTGGAAATGCAAACGGCAGAAGCATTGCAACATGACAGAAGCAGGTCCGTGAACTGATCCAGCCAGGGCTATTTTGGATGCCTTATTTTGATCCAGCTCTAACCTGATCCCATGGACTGAGTGGCCGGGAGAGGCTCCTATGCTCCGGGGACGACGCCAGCAGCACAGGAGCACTCCTGCGTGGCAGCCACTGGACTGTTCATCCAGAGCTGGACGAACAGTGCCCAATCTCTTGCTGAAATCAGTTCACTTCAGCCAAGCTTCAACCTGCTTTCCTTTCCTCCTGCGACTAGAACCAAGAACTATTTTTTTTTTGTTTTTTTAAGGCTTATTCATGCTTTTTCATCAAGTATTTGCAGGGAAGAGCTGTGCTGCTGATCCAATCAGCCAGGCAGCACAAGGTGACTCAGAGCTGGCAGCTCACAAATAAGGAGCAGAGCACAAATAGCAAGTGCTTATTTAAAATTAGTTCCGGTCAATGTAAGAACTTAAAAATTTACCCAAGACAATAGTCGGATAATATCAAGTAATGGGTGTATCTGAGAAAATTGTTCTCTGCTGGTGAATACTCTCTGAAGTAACATTCATCAAATGACTTATGAACTATTTATTCAGCTGTGCTCTTAAACCTTAAAAGCAAACATTATTGATTTTGCTTCATATATCATATTATGGAACCAAGAAATAGGAAAAAAAAAAAAATACCATGTCTAAAGTGGCATGGAAACAGCCCATCAGCGTGTTTATCTGTCCTGTAACGCAGAGAACGACGTACAGAAGTTGCAACGGCAAAGTCAGAAAGTGATTCTGGCCTCACTGGCATCTGCAAAACACTGTCAAGAAGATATGCCTTTAGCTACAGAATGCGGCGTGGAGTGTGAATAGAAAAAAAACACGTTTTGAATCTAAATCAAAACATAAGTGCCCTACTCTTGTGTAGTTGCTTTCGAACTGTTTGTGTATGTATCAAAGTTGAGACTTAAATATCCAAGGTGAACAATAGCAAAATGAAATATTTACGTTGCTGGAGTGACAGAGAGAGTCTGAGGGAGAATACTCCAACTTGAAACAGAATTTCCTAGGAAGAGCTGAAGATTTTGTGGGTTTTTTTCAGCACTGAAATACACAGAGAACGGTACACTTCGCAAGGGGAAGAAACAACAGTATCATAAATAAAACTTACAGTCAAGAAAAACAATAAATACTAAGTGCTTTGTTGCACACATGAGTTATTAAGGTTAACAACCCCATCTATTAGTATTTTTTTCTTATTAGTAGTACATTAGTACAAAGAAAACACTGTGATCTAGGTGGACAACACCAGCTCCTTCCATGAGGCCAGGTACCAAATGAGTGCGAAGCCCTTGATGTAAAACAGGTAGCGATTTCCCCTGCGTTTCTCGGTCCATTAATCTCCCTGTCATTCCTATCCAGCTTTTTCATATCTTCCTTGGACTTGGTGACAACGGAAAGCTTACGAGACTCCAAAGTACCATCATTAAAATAACAGATTACAAGGACAAAGCTCAGCATTCACCTTGCACCCAATGATATCTGATCAGAAGAGTTTCTTAAAAATTCAGGCTTCAGAACTGTACTCCAAAGTATCATGAAAGAAAAATCTTACTTTTAGCTACGCGACTTCTTTTGACTTCAGAGAGAATCACAAAACCTGTGACAAACGCTTGCGCTCTTTAGATTTAGTGGCTTCACACGGTAAAATCTGGGAATCACCACACTGAAAGCATTCCCCTCTCCAGTTATCAACACAACTGGAAAGTACAGGAAAACAATTATTAACAAAAAAAAGGTTTAACCAATGGTGTCTTTCAAATATTTCCATCATGCTCCAAATTAATGCCTCTGTTAACTCAAAGTAAGTCCCAACGGCCCTGAAGGGGGGACTCCCCATTGCATGACACCCAACCAAAATGTGATGTCTTCCTCTCATGTTAACGCGTTGTGCGGATGAATAACACAGCTGTTGCCTCTCACAACATATTCGTTATACGGAGAAAAATGGTGAAACATTTGTCAAGCTGTTCTTTTCTTAGCAGCTCACTTTAAAAACTCTACCTTTAAAAAGAAAATCTAAAGTTAAACTGTAATGAAGCTAAATGACTGGATATTACAGAAGCCTTTGGCTACGGTCAGGGTTTATTAGGAGATAGTTCATGACACACAATATTATACAGCGTTTAAAAACAACCGATTTGGCAACGTTATGGAGTTGTTGCATCTATGTAGGAGAACATCTCTGCTTACAGGGAGCCCTCGATGAAGTATTAATATGGGAGAAGAACTGAGTACTTTTTGGAGTAAAATCTACCCTGTGTGGGGAAGAAAAAATAAATAAAAAATCAATAAATATATTTCTTCTTTCAAATCACAGTTGGCAAATTAGATCCACATTTCTTTGAGAGAAATCGCTTTAGCGAGAAGCGTCTCTATCAAATGAGATTTCAAATGTCTTGTGTTTCAAAGTTTTTCATGGTTGCTTATATAATACATTTGCTATATGGGAAGAGTTATCCTCTGTACTATATTTGTTGACATAATCTAGAGGTATCTTAGTAGCATATTTCACAATTTGAAAGATATTTTTGACTACATATGCTTATTTGGTGGAGTTTGGGGACTTCAGATGTTGCATTTGACATGTAAACAGCTATGACTGATGACCAACCTTGCAAGTGGGATACAGAAAAATAATTACATTTTCCGTAGCCCCAGCTGATGGACGGCGGGATATGCGAACCCTTAACCAAACTCACTGATACTTGAAAAGATGCGGGCACCTCGGTTTACAAAGATCAGGAGACTACTAGAAAAAGGCTCATTATTTTAACTGTGGAGCGAATAGAGAATACTTGGTGCTGTCCTGCAGCCTAGAGATGCTTGCAAAGTGTCACGGTGACATAGCAGGGAAGCAGCAGAAATAAGCAGGCCAGCCAAAGTCATACTTAAATCACTTATAACGGGATCTCTCAGCATACAGCCATTGAATTTCCCAGGCATGGGTGAGTAATTTAAGATTAGGTATCATTTTAGATGCTTTGTCCTATGATGTGGGATCATTTTCAGCAGGTATGGGGCTCTGCAGCTATTGCGTTTGGTAGGTTTACATCTTAAAAACGCTTCCTTTCTTTTTCTTTTGGTAAGCGGGTAGGAAGGCTCAGCGTGCTCAGCTGGAGAAGAGTGGGTTCACACTCAAGGGCCAAATTGGTAAAAGCAAGGGAAGGTGTAGAGATAAGTGCTGTGGCTGGCGCTGCACTAAACGACCTGAGCAATTCTTGCCCACCAAGGGCTGTGAGGAGCGTTCGTCGCTGAAGGAGGTTGACAGCGCTTTCATTTCCATGCTCCTGCCTCCGTTCCAGCCTGTGCTCCTTGGTCTTTTGCATATATGCTACCAATATACTGTTATATTCAGCTTTCTGGGGAAAGCCGATAAGGTCAGTTATCGTTGCATCACTAACAAGTTAGCATCTTGTGTCCCTAAAGACCTATCAATGGAGGCAGGGCTAAATTTCTTGATCTTATTTATAAAAAGAAAGCATTACTTTTCATTTTAGTATCAAATTAATACAAGAATTAATATCCTTTGATAAAAAATTCTCCACTGGTGTCTTCGGCCACAACGCACATTTGCTGAAAGCCAATCTATCTCACACTGGGTATTATTAAAATGATTTCACATCATTTGGAGGCAAGGAAGATAAGTGAGTAAAAGGCTGGCAATCTAGAAGCGCTGTCTTCTATGGGCTGTACTAGGAGCAACTTCTTGAACCATCAAGTAATGTTTTATAGCTTCCGAGATTATATTCCTTCTGCTTGTCAGTCACAAGTACAGGAAAAAATGGAGCACTAGTAAATAGAGATAACGGGGATTTATAGGGACATGCAATGAATAAATACACAGGGAATAAAGTGCTGTATATGCATATACCATTATTTCAGAAAATATTTTTAGATATTTTAACAGTATCCCTAAATATTTACTAGTATCCCCCTAAGTATTCTGCTTACCTTTCCTAATATCTCCTCCTCTCTGTTTTTCCCTCTTTCAGGTTGTTTCTTAATATAGCGTTTGACTAAAATGCCACGTCTTTCTCCTATCGTTAAACCATTTTATTTTTACCTGGATGTTAAATTTCAAACCTTTTTGGAAAAATTGTTTTCAGCTTATCCTGCAGTTACCATAGGTGAGAAGCTGCCTACAAACAATGACAAGCTTTGTAATGTGTGTTAATAGAAACATCTGACCTCTCGTGAAGTCTGCAAACAGGAAGAGTTATAATCACAGCTGCTTCCTGCTTTGGATAAACAATTTTGGAGCATGGTGAAAACAGGCTGCCTAATTTCAAACACTAGTCTTAAACAAAAAAAGTTAACATTTCTTATTGTCTTTTCTCAATTTTAGTTATAAAATCTTTATAGAAAAAGTAGCATTTTCAAAAGCACTCACCTTTGGGGATTTTCTACATTCCTTAACTTGTGGGCATCTGTTTCCAGTGGAATTGCTGTAGAAGGAATACAAACATATCGTCAATGGGTTTTAAAATAGCCTGTAAATGCCCAAGGAATAACAGGTCTCTGGTTGAAAATAACTTGTCTAATTTTTTTCCCTGCTACAAAAAAAGCTATTTAGTCTTAAGAGCTACCAATGCTTTTTATCCAAATAGTATTTAACCCAAACACTTCGCTGACTATTATACCCAGTAATTTAATGGCTTCCTTATTAATGTGGACTTATTAGCACAATAAGGAACGTAACTTCAAAATGCTTTTGATATTGCCTGCCAGTGCATAAACTGCGTAAAACCAGCCATAAAATAAAGTCAAAAAAGTCTTATCAGTCCATAAATATAACAAAGCAAGTTGCTGCCCTTGATTACTTAAGTCCAATTAACAGTGGTCACTTCACAACTGAATTTGCTGTTACAAAATCTTGAATTCACCTATAAAGCTAAACCCATTGCTTTTTGAGGAGCAAACAGTACATTCAAACTTGAACTTAATGGAAATAAAGGACATGGAAGCTGGAGTTCAGGCTCAAGGTCAACATTATTAACAATCAGAAAGCCAAAACAAATTCCTGAGGAATGAAATCTGTAATAACTTTTCATTAGTAAACCAATTATGAAATGAGGACAACTTTCTAAAAAAAGGTGGTCATTATAAAGCACGTTGAAGGTACTATTGTACCTTCTTCTTGTGAAGAAAAAAAAAAAATCCAAAGAATTGCAATTCCATGACCATTTTACATGCAAAAAGACAGCAGGACTTAGGTTTTATTTTTGCAGATTGTCATAAATATAAAAAAAGAATCTTTTTTCCCCCATAAGACAGGAATTATCCCAAAGTGGAAATGAACACATTTTCAAATTTACGATGCCACAATATTTAAGCAGAGTTGCTTCTGAATCAAAACGTTGCTGTTTGGAGCTGTGTGGTTCTTTACTTAATTTGAAATCACTTTGTCTCTGTAGCATAAATGACTTTCCATTCTCTCCAATAGGTGGAACGCAGGCTGCTAGCAAAAAAATTCACCTATTCGACAGCAGCAGAATTTGTCAAAGCTTGATCTATGGCTTACCCTCCCTCTAAAAAACATCAGTTCATAGAAAGTTGATGTGGTTTATCATTTACTGAGACACTGCTATATTTAATAACAGCATTCCAACATTCGTTATTGATCTCTGTATTGCAACAATTCTTTCAATTCAGTCTGTCACATGGATGCACTATACCTTTACCGACTTTGCTGTGATGGTTTATGGAGCCCAGGCCTGGACCATTTCCCACAACAGCAAGGCCGTGCGCACGCATAGATAAAGCAAGTGAAATGTAAGGGAAACATTCTATACGGTTCTATGTTACTCAAATCTGAGAAATATTTAAAAACCAAAAGAATATATTTATTAAGCAAGTGTACTTATTTAAATCACATTACATTTGGGTTGCATTTATACTATGAATCTGAATTTAAATTCAGATTTAGAGTTTGAAAGCCAAAATAAATGTAAAATATCTGACTGACTTCAGTCTGACTCCTCTGGACACACCCACACAACTGAGAAGAGAATTTGCCCAACTGGAGACAATTCTGCGCACAGTTTTTATGTGAAAGATTTAAGGGTCTCCACCTCGAACAAATTGAGACTAAATATGATGAGAGCTCTGGGAACTAAAACTCTTCAGTGAAGGACAGAAAATTCTATTATCTATGTAGGGAAAAAAGAAAAGGAAAAAAAAAAAGGAAGAAGAAAAAGCACAGAAAAAGCTAGGGGGAAAAGAAAATAATGCAGCAGATTCACTTCAATTCAGAAAGGTAAGACGCTCTTCTAGGCTGCTCAGCAAGACAGGAAAGAGATTCTGAAATATCAGCAAAGTCATAAGGTATGTCACGTAGCCAGAATGTGTCCCCAGCCTCCCGAAGAGAGATAAAACCTGCCAGCACGGTTTAGTTGGCAGACGTGGAATTGCACTATAAAATCACTACCGCGTCTTCTTAAGGACATACATGTCGGACTCATCCATCCTGTGTCTCAGCAGTCGAGCAGTGCTCGCCCCAAGGCAAAGGGAGACAAGGCGATGTTTTGGTTGTATGCACATCTTTGGAGCGCCTTCTGCCTCCTCTCCTGTGAGCACTTCGTCTCATGGGCCGCATCCTTCGTTGTGGTCTTATCTCCTCGTGAGCACTACAGCGATGTCCTGGGCTGTACAGCTACTACGCAAAAATGGTCTGATATTGACAGGGACCTAGAAAGTAGGAAAACAGAGGTGGTCCAAAGCCATCTTCCACCCGCCCCATCCTTTCATGGGTGCATGAATATGGAATAATCATTACAGAAAAAACCCTCAGAATTTCGCAGGTCAGCTTGGCAGATGTTTCTTGTTCTTGTAAACAATTTTTGAGGCGCGTGCTGCATGTGAAGAGCTGTAAATGCCTCTGCTGTGAATCAATGCCTCTCAGGCATAAAAAGATATATTGTCACAGGATAATATCTCTCCTTTTCCTGTTTTTTTTCAATACTGTCAAAACAAATGCTTTGCTTGAAAATAATTCTTGCAATATTTTGGATTCCCACTTGTTTGACAAATATGAGCAAGTCAAAATTAAAGGGATTTGTCATCACAGAGTCAACTCCAGAAACTAAACGTGAGCCACATCCGATAGGAATGCTTTGTGTGCCGGAGAATCATTTCCCAGTCAGAGAAAAATTGCCCATTTGGGGATGCTCCAGGTGACACGCTAGACATAAGCATTCAGATTGGGTACAATAACAGAATCCCTGCTAAGCGTGAAAACATTTTTGTTGCTTGTAGATGTTAAGAGGAATCAATATCGAAAAGCTTTATTACTACGACTCCCTTTCCTCCTACCCTACTTTGCGAGGCCAATTTCCCAGGCAGTCATGAGCCCGCTGCCCCTCTGGCACGGTGCTGGCAGTGGGGATTTAAAGGGTCTGATTCTTCCACTGCCTTTTTTCCCAGCATATATGTTAAATGCAGAATTATCAGGTTTCCCTGTACAGAAACTGCTTGAAAGAGAGGAGAGATTTATTTCAAAATCAAAGTGCAATCCAAGAGTCTAGTCTAGTGCATTAAACAACAATATCCCATAAGGGGAGATTGCTGGCCTTTCATGATTAATAAATTCATTTTTTTTGAAAAGCGTCAAGGAAAATGGATGCACGTGTCTCAGAGTTCAGAAGAAAGTTTAAGCGTGAGTGATAACAAGGAATAAAAGCAGGAACCACAAGCAAGAAGAAAAATCGAGACCTGCACAAGAAATTATGTTGCCATAAGAAGTCTAAAACATCAAGAAGCCTGCCAAGTGCTTAAAAACAGTCATTCAGTGCCAAAGCAAGCTGCAAACTAAAGAAAATACTTAACCAAATTTGTTTACCCAGGGTCATTTTTTAAATGGTATTAAAGTAGACGAATCATAACAGAAATGAAAGTCTGTAATTTTAGCAGATGATTACTAACTGCACTAATTAAGTGGCTTTAATTGGCTCCATCGAAGTCAAGAGACAATTCATGTGTACATTGCTGCAAGACTCAGTAATCATAATTTCTGCAAAGTAACTTTTAAATGAGTTATCCTGCAGCTTTTATTATCTAGATAGCTGGTTTCAGTCCATGATTTGCAGATTCCCAGGGGCCATGGACCGAGGCACTAAAGGTAACTAAGAAAAGCATGTTTACTGTCAATACGCTTTCCCAGGAAGCTCTGAAGGATCCCAAAAGTGAGAAAGATAAAGAAGAGAAGGGGGGGCAGAGGGAATACATTTTTTCTGCTTTATTACTTCATTATTGCTCCCTAACTTTCTGAGCGCTTTCAAAATATGGAAAGATATGTTCTTGCTTTCCCCTGAAGAATTCCTATTTTGCTGCCCTTCTTAATTAAAGAGAAATAATATTAAAAATTAATTCTAAGGCACAAACCCCAAACATTTTACCATGTGCGAGCACTGCTGCCAAAAAACAGTTTCTACTTCTTGTAATGTTATTTAATCTTATTATTGAAAGTGGGCAACCTCAACTAAAACTTGGGGGTTTAGATAGCCTGAACCACACAAGTCCATCAGAAAATAATTTCCCCCATGGCATCACTATTCAGCAAAAATTTTAATAACTGAAGAAGCAGTCCTAGAGCAGGAAGCATCAAGGCCTCTTATTTTATGTTTTCTCATTTAGCCCCATAACTCTCCCGTTTCACCTTGAAGTCTGACAAGAGCAATTAGTCCCTCTCCTTCCCATGAAATCACTTTATGGATTTGCAGCCTGTTGCTTTATTGTCATTCCTTTTCTCCAAATTGAGTATGTTCAGCTTTCCTGCAGTCCGACATTATAAACCTTTCACTCTTTCATTTGCGCTCTTCCCAACTCTCTTATTTATCTTTCTTTTTAGAAATACCATGCTCAAAAGCTTAATGTAGCATTTTAAATGTTACCTTCCCAGTTCCAAATTGAAAGGACTACATTTTTTCATTTATAGCTAGTGTTTTATAGGTGATCAAAACCTCAAAAACTGGAGAACTGATCTAAAGATGTATAAAAGCCTTTGTACTAGAGCAACTACTTTAAGACTATTTTAACTCAAACATATGAAAAAGCTGAATTAAAAGTATGTGTATATAAAAGCAGCTCAGTCATTTCTGAATCTCCGAACGTTGACCATGACTACCTTAGAACTTTTAAAACATACTGATTTATATTTATTTCTTGTGCAGTCTCCCCTAAAAAGGAAAAACTTATTTTTTTTAAAAGCGTAGTTATAATTTTTTCTCAATTACTTTTTTAATACCTTTGTCTCCATTTTTTCCAGAAGATATCAAAGAAAACATTTTGTAGCCAACATCCTATGATAGGTTTCATTTGTCCTCTCCTAAATAAATTGAAGAAATAATTTAAGCTGAAGTCTACTTTTCCACCCCTGGAGAAGGTTCTCCTGTTCAACTCCACAATGTTCTTTCTCCTTAATCATTTTTTTCTGTAGGGAAGAACAAACTCATGAAATTACGGTCACATCATTTTTAGCTTAAAGGTCAGCATCTCTCTCTTTTTTCTCTTTAGATATGAGGATAAAATTTACATGGGTCAAGACTGACAACATTTTCTCATTTTTATTTACTGGCTCTGTGAAGGGAAGGTAACAGTTGCAGAGTCGGCTGTGAGCTTGGCAGCGCAGTTGCTATTTCGAAAAGAAATAAATACATGAAAGCACTGTCCACATTTGAAATCAGGCTTTGAGGGGTGGTGTGCCTGTACCACAAGCGTGATGCTTTGCACCCTTCTTTCTCCTTACCTTATTTCTGCCCAACTCAGCCCGGGTGAGCCGCGCAATGGTGACAGAGCAGCAGGTGAGGCTTCCTTCAGTACGAGGAACTGCACAGAAAAGAAAAAAACTAAATCTACAGGGAACAGCGGTGCAGCACAAAGCTAAAATGAGATAGAGACAGCCAAGAAAACTACTGAAGCAATGAAGACTTGCAACAGCTGCAAGAAGGAATAAATAAATATAGGCAACACGTAGATATCTGTCTGAATTCTGCCAGCCCCGTGGAAATTAATATAAAGTGACAGTGCAGTTGAAAGCAAGACAAGGCAAGAGAGCAGCCCTTGTGCAGCACGGAGCCTGCGGTAGGTAGGGAGAAGGTTCCCGGCCAGGCAGGGAGGACAACAGCCCTGCTCCCAGCACCAAAGCAGGAGCAGCAAAACCCGTTTAGTCCCTCCATCAGCACCTGCTGCTCCCACTTTTATTTTGCCAAACGTGATACTGCCCCCGTCTCCTGGCAGGGGGAGAGGCACGCCTGCTGTGGGGTTAGCAGGAGGGTACACGATCGCTTTGTGGATGTACATAATCCAGCCACGGGAATGACGAGCCTCCTTCACACCACTTAAACATGAGGAAAACAGTGCTAACACGCGTGTCCCCCCGTGCTACATCTACCCCTCTCTGCAGCCTCTCTCCAGGCCAGCTAAGTGGTTAGACAGCCTTGGGTAGACATTTTTCCCCAGGACCTGTTGGAAGAGAGATAAGCAGATATCGAAAGAGCAAAAAAAAAAAAAAAAAATCACATTTAGAAATTACAGCTTGCATAAATGCCTGTGGGTCTCACCTCTTTCAGTACATTACCCCAGTTCCCACAGGGAGCGCAGCTGAATGATCACTGTCGCCACCCTGGCAGCACAAGAACAACCAGACAAGTCCCCCCAGGTCTTCCCCAGCTGCATGTAGGGATGAGGGTTCAGGTGATGGCGTTTAAATAAATCTGTCGCCAGATAACTTGTCCTTGAGCAGCCACTAATACAGATTTAGCTGTGACAGGGAAAGATAAGTTTGAGCTAGGTCCATAAAAATGTAGCCTTATGTCAAATAAAAATAAAAACAGGAACACGGTATATATCAAAATACCCTTGTAAAGCAAAGGGGTGAAGATTTTATGCAGCGTGTGAGCACTTTATACTCTTATGACCCTGATTATCAACAGAGAGCCTAGATTTCTTTACTCTGTAGTTTGTACTATCCCTCCCCTGGCTACAAAGCAGCGGTTCCCACCACCTCACTGCCTTGTTCTGCACACGGGTGCAGGATAGAATATATTACATATATAAATAAAGAGCAAATATACTTGAAATATACTTCAAAGACTGGGCATATAGTTTTAGAAAATTCACGTTGTAGTTGGTAAAGTAAATTAACCTCCTGGAAATTATCAAGAGTTTTGAGCTATTTCTGGAGGAGGAAAAAATGGCTGAAAAAGTTGTTAAATTTTTACAGTTCTTATAACAACTGCCATTTAAAATTTATGTCACTGTGTGTGCATTTTTGTTTATGATTTTCAAACAATTATTCACTTGGTTGTTTAATTAAGGAAATAATTCTATTCGAGTATAAGGTCGGTGCCTTTGCTCGGAGGTGTGGGCGCTGGATTGTCCATGGTTTTGGCATATTGTGTGGACTGTGACAAACTAAAAAGTCTCAGGCTGCTGCAGCATTTTGAAGTTGCTGGGCACAGCCTGGAGGCTGTGAAAAGCTACCGGGACTCGCTGGGCTCTGTCCCGAGCTACAAAATGTGATTTATCATATGTGGGAAGGACAACACAGTGTTGCAGAAACCCAACAAAGAGGCAACATTTGTGGTAGCTCCCCTGGCTTGGTAAATTAAGATGTCGTATGCCCCATAATATGCTTTCCAGCTCATTCTACAAGATATTCTTGGAGATATATTAAAACTGCCGCGTGCCTGAAAAAGTCATTGATTTAAAATCAGAAATAACTGACAGAAGTTTCTTCCCTTCATCCCGAGAGGCTTAGACTGGGGTTTCAGCAACGCATCTGCCTCCAGGCAACGCTGGCAGATGGCCTAGACACCACTTCCCCCAAACGCTTTTCCATAGCCAAGAATTCAGATTTGCAGAGTTCCAAAGAAATAACACTTTTACTTCCCTGATCAAACACAAGAAACACTGGACCTGAGAATTGTACACGTCCCCTTCACAGGCAGCTATACAAAGGTCCCGCCAGTTCAAGGACATGAATAACTTCAATAAGTCGGGCTGCTCAGCACAACCCTGTGTGCAGCTCACACGCTGCTGAAGTCAATAAGAAAGATTTCCTCTAATAGGTTTCGAATCGGGCTAGAGCACAGCACCGGGCTGCCACGCTCATAACACGGGACGTGCATCAACAGAACATTTTTAGCACCTATAAAACAAGAAAACAAGGCAGAATGCATGCATTTCCCTAGCTGCAGCAAAACGAACACAAAAATATTAATGCAATGGTGTGAAAACCACTCATTATTACTAATTTCTCTTTTATACTTGATCCTTTCTCTCAGCGAGCAGCTCTCTACCACCCATATGTCTATACACGCATGTACACAGAGACAGGCATGCAGAAACACGAAGGCACTTTTTTATTTCTGCACCACAGACCAACATTACTCCTCTGCCTCTTCAATAACGAGATGCCGAAGAAGGAAATAAGCCTTTGCAAAGGCACTGTATTCTGGCTCACCGCTCTTTGCTGTTTTTCAGCTGGATGTCACTTCAGATTACCAAATGCTGTCCAAAGTGCAACACAAACCCAACAGACCAATTTCTGTACTTATTTAATACTTCTGAATTCACTGATGCTGCATGAGGTATAAATAAGTACGGATATTGCCCTAATATGTTTAGGGTAATATAAATCTGAAAAAATAGTCTGTCTTCTGCACTAGCAATCAAATCCCATTCTGAGCTAAAATAAACCTTAGGGAAAATATTAAAGACTGAAGGATGAGCTAAGTATGTAAAATTCAGCTAAGTAATGAGTAAATAGGTACATGAACTACATAGAAACATTTGATGAATGAGCTGAAGTAGGAAAAAATTATGTAGGGTAACCTAAGGGGGCATAGCTTAAAGCAATGTGAGGAAATCTGCTTGACAGTGAGACATATTAGACTGTGGAATAGTCTCTCAGGAAGAAGTATCAACACTATAATTTGGATAACTTAAGATATGATTGGAGAAAACACCAGAAAACTATGACATGTAGCAATATTCCAGGATTTGAGGATCCAGAAGACAAACGGTGGCAAGAGTCATCTCTCTACTGTCAGCTCACGTTCTTTAAGCTCTTGCCAAATGACCACAAGATAGAATTTTTCTACCATGAAGGAGCCCAAAAAGGACAGCCAAGAGGTGCAGCAGACCTTGCCACCAGTTGTCAACAGGACATCAAGCTTTGCTAAGGGTGCACAGAGACTGCCTGGGGTAAAAGCACGGAGACACAACAAGCGAGAACACTCAGGGCCCACCAGTGAGGTCATGCTTTGAGGCTGGACCACAGGTCTCCACAGGTCCCCTCCAACCACCATTGGTATGGCTCTGCAATTCAGTTAGAGGAATCAACATTAGAGTACACACTCTACAGCTCTCTTTCCACATCAGTGATATTTAAAGGATGACCTGCTAAAACAAGCCATGCAAAGTTATCTGCCACTTCTCATCTTTGTGTCTCTCCCCGCTCCCCCCTCCCCCGCCCCCGACAGTAGAAGATGCCATTTAGGTTCAGGTCTAATTAAGCTTATCTGACTAGCATAGGAAGTCCACTATTTCAGTAGTAGTGGCTACGCTCCGTGAACACATTTCTTTAACCAGAAAACGTCTACTGAGCTCAAAAAAGGTTTTTTACCCATAACACAGCAGTGAACAGCATGTATTGTCCAAGACCGTTGTTCTTTCTGTGCAATACATGGCTCATCATCAGAGGCTCACGTGATTTTTTTGTCTCCTCAAGTGGATAGCCTATGTTTACAAAGTGAAGATTCATAACTGAAGTGAGAGCTAGTACTTGCCCTGGGCTAATGCCCACATTTTCACCCAACTGCAAAAACAAATGATCTATCTTTTGTACCTTTTAGAATTGCCACATTATTAAATATACATAAATAAATAGATGCTGTGTCTACATTTAAAATATATATTTTGTATATATACTTTTATATATAGAATATGAGTATATATATAAATTGAAGTGTGCAGAGGAGAGGGTTCTCAAGCCAAGCTTATTGAGATTCAAAGTACAGCAGACCTTTTTCTCATCATATGAACAAGAATATTTTGAAGCAAATTTGCATTTTGTAGCCAGGGGCATCATTTGCAGGTGACTGAACAATCAATTAAAATAGCTTGAGCAGGTTTTTCTGTAGGTTTTTCCATATAACCAGGTCATTGCTGCTTATTCACATGGTTGGGAGCATTTTAGTTGTTAATAACACAAGGTTTTTTTAAAGATTTCCGGTCTGTTTTATAGATTTACTTTTTCTTTTCCCCAAGCTGATGGAGGACTGAACATGCACCTTTCAACACGTTGTCACGTTAGTCAGCCTTAGCAGTACTATAGATCCGTGCTGCTATTACAATTTTTCTACCTTACTAATTAAAAGGTACCGATTCAATGCAGACCACATAGCCATCGCAAAATGCATCAATGGCTGCTCCGTAGCCTTAAACCTTGGAGTATTTGGGCTTTGAATAAAGCGAAAGACAAGTCGGCAGAACTGAACTGAATTCAGAATTGGTAGTTTGATGAGGCTTAGGATAGTCCTGTTTGACTGTTTCAAAAGCCATCAGTTCTTGATCTACGTGTTGTTTATAGCCAGTTGGCTGTAGTTATTTGCAATTTCTCTGTGCGGCTCAGTTGCGTGTTTTGATCAGCTCCAGACTCATATTTCAGCTCCAAGCCACTGTTCCCTGTGAGTGTGTTATAAAACAGGTGGTGAACTCCATAACCACAATTACCACGGCTCTTTATTTCCATTAGTGACTGATAATTGTTTTTTCTTAGGATAAATATTTTTAGTTGTCTGAACAAATGCACTTATGCGTAACAGGGTTCAGCACTTCAATCGTAGCAAAACAATTTTGTCATTGGTGGTGAGTCAATCATCTTATAAAATGCATAGTCAGTTTTGGGGTTGTTTGTTCTTTTTCATAAAGTGTTCATCAAACACGTGAATAACGAACGCATAACTTAGGATCAGACACGATATGTAAATTTAGGGCTCGATTCATTCAATGATTTATTTAGCAAGAATGAGTATTACTATCTGAAAGCATCAAATTAGTTCTGTATTAACAGCCAACTGAACTTTTTGACTTTGTGCACAAGTGTTTGCATGCACACACCCTACCCTACCCTGCCACTGAGCCAGATTCTGCCTTGCGCTCACCTTCACCAGCCTCAGGGAAGGCAAAAGGTTCCCAGTCTCATATTTCTATTCAAAAACCGTCCAAAAAAGCCCACAATGCTACAGCTAGTGGAAGAGAAATGGCATATTTTGCATACCCCTTATGACTCTGTTCAGTATGCATATGGTTTTCTTGACTTAAGATATAATCTATCAGAGTATATTCATACCACCACCTCCAGTATTGCTCTGGTGTAGCTAAGGTTCAGTTATCATTTTCATTATAAACATTTGCAGTGGGTTGGAATAATTTGTTGTAGAGCATACCAAGCTGTCTGCTTGGATGCGTTGGATTTTTCCTCCATGCAATTGATTTAAATCATATAAGACGTTTTTGTAGAGAGGCCAAAAAAAACCACTGCATCTTTCTCAACATTTTTTCCTTTTTTTGTTTTGTTGGGGGTTTTTTTGTTTGTTTGTAATAGTTAGGCCTCAGAAGAAAAACTGAAAGAATTTCGTACATAACTTATTATTTGGCAGTTCTCAGAAAACCAATGCAAAACCCAATACTGTCTATGTAAGTTTTATCAACAAAATATTTCAGGTTGTGGATACGGTGATAGTAGTGTCTCACCATGGGTAAAAATGCAAAATCAGCAAAGTCACCAAAAAATAGCTCTTCTAGAAATGTAAGGGTAAGCTACTCTGCTTTCTACATGAGATCGACCAATGTCAAAGAAGACAGATTTCACAGATGATAAAGAAGACCAAGTAATTCAGCCTCAAAACACTACAATTTCGGTCTTGAATGCGCAAACCTTTACTTAATCCCTTTGAATTCAATTGAGCTGCCTGTGTATTTAGGGATATCTCACATGAAGGAAGGATTTCTTTCTTAAGAAGTGGTCAGGAATAGGGATAAAGTGAAGCCACAGATTTCACATGTTTGGGTTTTCTATCCCAACAGACGGAGTTTGTTCAGCTGATCCAGGAAACTTGTCAGACTTCTGAATTTTGTAATGCATATGCTCTTCGTTGGTTTAATAATTTGAATTTAATAATAAACACCTCATCCTTGCACTGACAAAACATAAGTAATTAAAGCCACCTGATTAAGTTATGTCATATATTACATGTGTAAAGCAATCAAGTGAATCAGGGGTCCCTTAGATAAGGAATGACTTGTCTAAAACTATTCCCTTCACGGTTCTTCAGAAAAATCTGGAATTGAGAACATTTTTACAAATCAGACATCTTGGTTAGAAATGTCAGTCTGTATCAACTGAAATATTTTATCCAGGATTTGACAAGTTTAAGTAAGATTTGTATGTCCGTTGGGTTATATTTGAAACTAAAATTCATTTTGAACCTGAAAAATCAGATTACAGTTTTTTGTAGAATGTCAGAGTATCTTTCTTTTGCAACTGGGCTGCCAAAAAAAAAGGAGAAAAACTAAAGAAATCGTCAAAGCAGACTCTTTTGTGCAAAGAGTCCATGGATTTGAATTTTTTAAAAGAAAAGAGGAGTGACTATTTGATGTGTTTCACCTGAGTACATTGTCTTACTTATAAAGACTCAACAAAGTGCCTGATGGTCCCCTCAGCCCTGTCTGTTGTGGAGCCATCTCAGGTACCCAGCTCAAAGACATTGTCACCTCTCTGCATTATATGACCTATGTTCAAAGCACAAAATGTAGCTACATGAAGTGAGAACTAATAGTGCTGCAAGCTGTTGTAGGCAATAGAACCTCAGTCTTTCTTTGGGTGGAGGAAGGAAGAAGGAAATCCTCAGAGTTAAAGTTGCTATAATTAATTTTCTGCGTGTGCGCTTTACTCATACAGTCAATTTTTCATTGAAGGGTATAATTTACTCTCCTCTCCACAGAGCAGCAAAGTAAAAGACTTCAGATATTGCAAAGTGTGCAATACTGATGATAAGGCAGAAAAATCAACGCTCTTGTGAACCCTCCCATCACTTTGAGTCCTTTCTTCCAGCTGGGCTTTAAAGGAACTTTCCATCAAACCCAGAAGAAAACTACATACAATTTTAAACCTTTATCTGACCTCTTGTTTCCAAAGGGTTATGCCTTAAACCTCTGGGTCCTTCCAGTTTTCTTTTTTCCTGTTAGAAGTTCCCTTTCAGGCGTCCTCCATACCCCCGCACGGCTTGGAGTGGGCTTTCACGTCAGCTATCTCCTGCTCTGCTGGGAGCCCGCACAGCCGAGCGGCTCTCTGACCTTACCTTCAAACACAAAAGACAAAAGGAGAAGGATTGAAACCAACTGAAGCAAGAGAAAGAGTTGTACTAGGCAGCAGAGGAGAAAGTGAAAGACCGCGACGATGGAGTATCGGTGGGAACTGCAAGTTACAGGAAAACGCACTGCGCAAAAAGCATTTTAACCCTATCTCTGCAATGCAAGCCAGAGGAGCTTCTCTCCTTGTCGTGTCTTGTAACAGATTTCTTACCCTCAAGTGGATGTATTGTAAAGCCCAGGCAAAACTGTACCGGAACAAAGAGAACAACCAAAATCCCAAGCCACTGGTACGTTAAGATGGCCTTTAGAAAGTTTGGTTCGCTAAATAAGAGGCGAACTGACCTTGAAAGTAGCAGAATCGAGGAAGATTGCTAGAACTACTACTAGAGAGAGAGATCAGTCAAGGTATTTTCATATCTATTCAGCTTTATTGTGTGAGCCAGATGACAAATTTTTGAACTGTTCTTTAAAAAACAGAGCTTCTTGGAACCAAGATGAAGTACAAATACCAACCACAATATTAAAATTGATACTATATTTAACATAAAAGTACTTCTGGTATATCTCAGAAGACACACACACACAAAAATCTTAGGAATAAAGGTCTTAATAATGTTTAACTATAATATGAGGGCAGGAGAGAAAGGATCAAGAAGATCTATTGAATATTTGTGGGGATATACACATATAAAAGTGAATCCATTTCTACAAGCACAGGTTTATGGGCATGTTTAGAAATCACATCTCACATCTGAACACTTGGTAACGTTCAAATATGAGCGTAACAACCCAGCTCACGATGATGAGTTCTCTCTGCTGTTGACTGTCTTTTCATTTTACAGCCTGAGTTAAGCACCGTTTCTTGGATCTGAATGCAGTTTGATGTTTTCTCTGCAGAGTTTATTTTCACAGTTATATTCCAAGTTTTTCATTTGTAACATCAGTTCATTACCGAATAGGGAATATTACAATAGGATGTACAAATGGGATGCGTGGAAGTGCATTTTAGTTTTCAATTTATTTGTTTACTTTTAATTTCTCAGAAATTTGTCAGGAGAGAAGATTGTTGAGGGAGAACAGGCTTTTCCAGATGTATAGCAGTTTTGAATGGGGTTACTTTGAGCTCTGCACTATTTCCCCCCCGTCACCCTTTGAACCATGGGAGCCACGTTCTGATTTCCAGTCACTCTGTTCTATACTGCAAAGCACGGCCTCTGTTGAACGTTGCTGGAGGAGCAAACGCTGGCATCAGGAGGAGCCCCACGAAGGGTGAGAAGGGCTTTGCTTCACTCAGCACAGCGGAGCTGTGGGCAGAAGCACCCATGTTTAAAACTGCAAATTTGTCTGGAAGAGCTCTGGAAGAGCTCACTGGCTGCGTACGTGTGCCTAGACATGCATGTGCACAGGCGTGCAAGCACGTATTTGTCTGTTTTCTCCAGTCTTGCCTTAAGCACGCAAATCTTTCATGTTTTTCTATTGAACAGGCAGGTTGGTTAGTTATCAAAAGCCCTTTTAAACCAAGAGGAGTCTTGATTCGAACTAATATTTGCACTTAAAATTGGATGTTGTCCTTTTAGGGCTTTTATTGAAGCGAGACCATTCAGAGAGAAAATGAGCTTAAGATCAATTAAATAAATTTACTGAAAACAAAGGTGAACAAAGTTGCACATCGCATGAGTATTCAGCTGAAGTTTTCTAACCTCCTTGAACGTCGACCTTCCAAATTACATGTAACCATCTGCTCATGAAATCTATATATTTCTTGAGATCAGGGAATAGGAGTTCAGAGCATGAATTTCCTAAGGGCTAGATTCTTGGGGGAAGCATAACCAGGGAAGCATGACCAATAATTTCCCAGCCTGAAAATCTCTGGAGTTATCAGCAAAGATAGTGAGGAGAGGCTTTATGATGTGGAGGGCATAGCTGATTAGAAAACTCACTTTAAATGGATGCTAAAACAGGGAGAGATGGATCTTGGCTGGCACTCAAAATTTAAATAGAGCATAAAAAGCTGTTACTTTATTATTTCACAAGGAACTAAAAGAAAGTAATCAAGAATACTTGTATACAACTTATTGTAGTAAAGAAAAATAAAGGGACTGCAATTCAGATTTTGGAATCCAGCAGTTTTATGAACTAAAGCAGTAATAAATCCAAAAATAACAAAATGAAATAGAATTTAGGAAGCTATTTAAAAACAATTTGAATTAAACAGTGTATTATTGAGCATTTGAACAAATCAATGTATTTTTATATTGCCACAGCTCTTGGTTGGGTATAAACAGCAGGATAAAACAGGAAAGTAAAACTCCTGGAAACCACAATTACTGCATTTTATAATGGCCATTTACGTTTACAGTATTCATTGCTCAAAGTTGAAGTGATGGCAGCTCAGTAACAACTGTTTCTTTGAAACCTGTTTACTATAAGGCACGTTTACTGAAAGCTTACACCCAGTCCCCATTAAACGCATCACACACGGACGGCCTCGACATTTTATGAAGACTCACAGTTGTGTCCCTCTTCTCCAAACACAATGGTATATTTTGCCATCCCCGCTTCTGTAGTGCTGCAGGTTACGTTCGAAGGGGAAATGTCTTATATAGGATTATCTTTGCTATTATTTATGCAGCAGAGCAGACAGGCATAAAGAGTGGTTAAATGAAAGGTCCCTCTCAAAGGAACGTACAAGCTGGAGTTCCCATGTTACCCAATGTGCTTAACCCTTAACCACTGCAAAGACGTCGATGAGCTCGTCTCCACAGAAAAGGGGTCCTGACTGCACATTAAAGAGCAAGCAGGAGAAAGAAACACAGGGAAGGACAACAGCAGAGCCAGAGAGAATTTAAATCTGCTCTAGAGCACTAAACACTGGCTAATACACCATGTCATGGAGGCGCAACAACATGACTCTGGCTGTTTATTTTAGTTACTGAAGGAAATACATCAAAAGGGAGGTTTTATAGCAAAAATATTAATTATTTTTTTTAATCAGTGAAAAAAGTAATCAAGATTACTTTAAATATACATGTTTTCTCTTCCTCTCGCATCTTCCACAAGGATAAAGAGGCATATCACAACTCTTACTGAGCTGAGCTTGCAAACTGCCCTTAGGTAAGTGCTCTGACCGCACTTCACAGAGGTGAACTGGAAGAAGAATGGTTAATCGACTTGCCTGTATAAACTTTATAAAAGCAGCACGTCAAAAGCAAGGCGTGTATCACAAGCGCACTGTTTCGCTCCCATATTTTAATCAGGAAGCTTTCCGTCAAGATAAACAGGTAGGTAGATCGGTAGGTATTAGTATGTCTTGCACCTCTGGCAGTGATTTCAGTCTGTGGAGGAAAGGTGCAAGACATCAAACAAAACTCTCCTCTGATGTTGGTAGTAGCAGTCCACACCTAATTTGACATGTGTAATTAGTATCTCAAGGTGCAAGGTAGCGAAGAGCCTTAGCTACAGCCTTTGTAAGAAAGAACAAAGAGCTGGAGATATGCTTATATTTAGCCTTGATGTGCTTTCAGTTTTTAAAGCAAACAGAAGTGATAAATAAATCGCTATGAATAGAATCGAAAAAAATAAAAAAAAAGTGGGAGGCCAACCAGAGCTGGCAACTCTAAGCCAAAAGGCTGAACGAGATAGACTGAGATTTAATTTTTTTGTGTTTGATTTCTTCTTCCTTCATCTCTCACTACTTATTAACTTCTTCCTACCTCCCATTTCACCCACTTTTCCACAATACTACTGTCCATGCACAAGGCTTGGCTTCTCAGTCTGCTATAACTGGCCTGTCATTTGCTGTTCCTTCCTGGCCTGGAGAACCACCTTCTCGGAAGGCAGCTCTGCTCCATCAGAAGGGCACTCAACTGAAAGTCTCACGGTTGAGGGCATGTCCTACAACTCTATTTTCCAGAAGCATTAATGTTTATTCCCTTTCACCATGATAAGGACCTGTCTTGCCTTGTATGTGAGCTTGACAGCTATTAACCCTATGAATGACAGTGAAAGGAACAAGGAGGATGGTCTAAATTTTTCCTCCACTTCTTTCTTTTATACTGTATCACTAGATTTGCTAAAACTAGTGGACAACAAATGTTTATCCCATTATCCAAATATCCCAATATCCAAACGTTATTCCCATTGCTCAGCGAGACACAGCGCCTAAGAGCAATCCAAGGGACGACAGGATCATTGTCTGTACTTTCTTCCAGCAGTTCTCATGTTTTGTACCTACGAGGAAGTTGGTTGTGTCTTAAGATTAGGAAATAAAGCTTTATAAACTTTACACAAAACTTCCACAATTAGTTATCATCTTTCCAGAAATACTTCTTTCCTGTAAGTATTAATGGCATTTGATTCTCTACTTTCAAGCTGCATGAAAGTAGAAAGAGGGGGGAGGGAAAAATTGATGAAATAAAGACAATGAAAATTTAGGCTGAATAACAGGATAAACTTCTATCTCTTAACAGACAGCTACAATAAACTTTGAAATAACACATTGGTCAAAACACTGGAAATAAGCTATAGAGAACAACTTTTGCACTGACAGGAGATGAACTTGTAATTGAGTAGCTTTTATCCATCTCTAACTTCTGATTGTACCAACAGAACAAGGAGAGGGTGTGGATATCAAAGAAAATTGCTTTAGGGAATTTAGTCTCACTGTTAGCTCTTTGTCCCTGGGGATGTTGCTATGAAATGAAAAACACCTCGTAGAGCTGCCATAATGGTAAAATGAAAAAGAAATTCTTATTTGGAAAAAAATGTATGTCAGATGTTTATATGATAGGAATAGACAATTACATAAGAAAGATTTCAGCAGACAGAAATGGCTCTTGCGTAACTGGAGACCAGCAGGAACCTATGACAAGCAATATATCTTTGTTTAAGGATTAATTGCCACCTTTCAGCAACACAGGGTTTCCATCAGTAGGAAGCTTAAAGAGAGAGATTTCTTGAAAGGGAGCATTATCCTTGTGATGTCCCAGTGGTTTCAGAAAGGTAATTGAGTCTTCTTAAAAGAGAAGGAGCTTCTGTAAGTGGCACTGTACTGCCAGCAACAACCTTTTATGCATCAGTAGTTCATTTCTGTTGAAGGATTGTGTCATTAGCATACAGGGATATTTATTATGTACAGGATATCAAAACAAGGCGACTTCTAAGAGCTTACCTTGGAAAAAAAGGAGATCTGTTTGTCTGGAGGGGGAAAGCAGTGTTGGCTTATGTATTACAGTGCCTGCTAAAATATTATGGTGTTTGGAGAAAGGTGGAAAATCACCACGGAGATGTTCCTGAACATCTTTTGCGTATTCGATTTTTCTCTTCTACCTTAGGGCTAGCTGGTACCACCTGGGGACAGGCCTTTGTGAGGGATGACACAGATTTTCCCAGATTTCCAGTGTATGGCCATACAATAAACAGTCTCACAGCACTGAAACCTTTGCAACACCAGTCTGGTCCCCTAGCAGAACCACGAGAGCACATCTTTTCCATGTAGGTGTCCTTGGTATGCAGGGGAAGCAGACCCTGAAGTTGCAGGACAGCAGGAAGAAACACTCATGCAAACGGGAAAACTAACAAAAATATTTCTTGTTCTCATAATGACAGGTTTTTAAGAAACAGACCTCCCATAGAGGTGGTGCAGAAGACAGGAGCTTCAAACATAACGTATCTAAGCCAAAGCCAGAAACCTGAAAGTTAAAGAAGGAACCGTAGAGGAAATCTACTTTTAGAATTTCACAGTTAGATGATTTAATTTAGAAGAATATCCCTTTCAGAAACATCTCTAAGATGTCTCCTGACTAAGAAGCGAAGTCACGCAGGCACCCAGGGAATATCAGTAAAACAAGTCATGCCTCTCCTGCAACTTTTATGACTAGAACCATCTTCTTTTCACCTTCTTTTTATTCCTTCCTGCTCCTCCAGTGACCTCAACTCTGTAATCACTTAAGACAGCACCAAATGCAAGAAGATTATACAGACCGGCGCGACAAACTTCTCCTCCTCCTCCCTGCTGCCCCCAGTATTCTTGCTACTGGGATTTCCACTCTTAAGAATATTCTTTGGATGAAATCTAAGTGTCAACTGTGTCAGCTTCCCAGACCTTGAAAACACAGTATGTGTTGGGTTGAGATTAATATCTCTCCCTTGACTCCCCAGGGAAGGCAATTTAAACCTCACATCACAACAGATGTGTGTTAGATTGTCACTGGTCATGCCAGCTTCCCATATAAGTACATTAATTCACTTTCCATATGCATTCTTCCCTGCTGAAATGAAAGACACGATAAAAGCCACCGAGCTGCTGCGCGGTTTGGTGACCCAGGCCCCTGTCAAGAGCAAAGAACTGGACCAAGACCACAAACTCATTTCACATAACCAAATGAACAGCAGTCATATTATAATGATTTTCACAGCTGCTAAGAGCCCTGGCCTTCAGATGGTATATTGAATTTAATATTCCCTTATGCAGATATGTAATCAACTTTTAAGTTCAGAAATTTAATATCCCCCAACACTGGAGTAAACTTCCTGTATTGCGAAGACTGCAAGGATCAAATATGCACCTTGTATTCCAGGCACTCAGCTGTCGTTCTGTGGCCCACTTTATTGAGTTTTACATACACCCAAATTGAACCAAAGTCTGAAACCCAACGACTTTTAGTATCCTGTTGGCTGCGAAGCTAAACTTTGCCATTAACATAATCCTAATTGGAAATACCATATTTGTAAGGTGATATACATTTTAAAAAATAGTAAAATATTAACAGTAACTTTTTAAGCAGGTTAAAATCATGCTCTAAGCAGTAAAGCGGTAATCAGTTTGTCACTCCACAAAAAGCCAGTGGGCTAGAATTGTGCTCATGGCCCCAGAAGTGAAACAGCTATTAAATGTCTCAGCTTTCCTACACAGTAAGATATTCTGGAAATGTGCATGAAGGCTCTAGTACAAGTCCTGCGATTCTTCCAAGCATTACGCATCATTTCAAGAAACTATAACCCTCCCATTTTAATTCTTAGAGTTTTCATCAAAATAGTGATTTGGAGTAAAACACTGAACAGCCACACAGGTCCTATGGAAAGAGAGTTTTCAAAAATACATGGTAGAAAACCGAAACGTAAGATATAAACCACTAAAGCTGTGAAATATTGTACCACGTCTTTAGAACATGGAGCAATGAAGCAGTAATTTACAATTAAATACCACATTTAGCATGCTGTGTATTCAGAATAACAACTCAATAATATAATGCAATAATAACTCAATAATATAATATCCAATACATTCCTTGGTAATGAATGTTAATGATTAGCCTGTTTATTAATGGCTAAAAATGAAACTGCTATAAACTTTCGCTCTGGTAGTCAGTAATGATGCATTACTCATATTATTTCCCATAAAAAAATTAATTGTTATTGTGCATTGTACCTGAAGTAACCAGAGGTGTATTTTTGTCCTCAAATGGATGAGTAGAAATTTCTGGAAAAAAAACACCCAAGCTTTGCCGTATTCTGAATTCACGTACTGCACTGCTTTGTTTTAGAAAGAAGTTATTTCCAGAACTGCTCATCACCCACATGAGAACCAACTGTTCAACATGGCTCCCTGGCTGCTTCCAGCCTGCTTCTGCTCCCACCTCGGAAACCCTCACTGGACCCACACCGAGGATGAAATTTTCAAAAGCTTGTTTTGAAAAGCATTTTACTGAAGTGTTTCAATTCCAGTTTCTGTTTTATATCCTCACCACCAGAACGCGCAACAGCCGAACAGAGATTTTATCAATGACTAACATCTGCCCAGTGCCTTTAAATATCATGTAGAGCCTTTGTTTCTGCAGCTATGTACCAGCTGTAATATTGTGAAGTTTGGTGTAAAATCTGTGTTTTGGTCTAAGAAGAGCAAGTGTTAAGTTCTGTAGTCATTTCCCAGCACTGTTAATGTGTACGGTTTCGTACGTAGCCTGTCTATATCATATCCCATTGCCTGCAGGTCTTCCTGCCCACACCCTTACAACTGTGAACACTCATTGCAACCCAACTGATTGCTAAAGGGCAGAGAGAAATCCTAAAAAGGATCCTACTGATGTAAAGGCTGGAGCTGTGAGAAAATTCACATGAGAATGAGTCCATAAGATTTTTCCAGCCGTGGAATAAAAATTAATTGGGAGGTACAGTTGCACTCTGCTTGATGTTGAAATCAGCAGCAAGAAAGGTAAGTCTTTCCTAGTCTAGTTTTTTGTTATTGAAGAGTAAGGGATACTTGGGGGAACCTGATGTTTTCATCTTTGCTGAATTACTAACTTCTCATGCTTTATACCCTTTCAATTTTTTTCCTAAATAACGGAGATGAATTGTCATTTTAAAGTCAACTGCTGGAAGGTGCAGCTGGAATTGAAAGCACAGCTGTAAAACTGAAGGAAATATTCTATGGCACAAGTAAGGGATATGCTACAGATTTCAAGATACCTTTCATATATGCTGGTGTCTACTTAATAAATGGGAACTGCCGTAGAGCCTTCTGTTTGAGCCAACCAGGATGACCACCTCTTGGTGTGGGTATGCAGCAGGATGGGGGGAGCGCAGACCCCACTACTCTTCCTGAGTACAGCAAAATGAGGTTCAAATTTGGGCTCTTTTTCAGTTCTGAGGCATATACCTATTGAGGAAAACAGAGTTTGTGATTATGGTGTACCACGGTGTGCGAGGCAGACTGGCACCTTTCCTCCCGTTCCTTGTCTGTATCAAGTCAGAGACTGGCACAAGTGATATTGCGTTAAAAAGAAGTTTGAATTCTACACCCTGTGTATTTTTGACCTGAGTGCTCATGTCTTGAGTTATCCCTGCTTAGAGTTTGCTACAAATCAGTCTGTGCTCTTCATGTGAGATACGCGAAAATTAGGCACAAGGCTGCAATGCCATTCTTCTTCAAGCTCCTGAAAATCAGAACTTTTTCTATCACATTTTTTTTTTGTTTTACATTTTATGCAACAGTAAATTTATTTCTTAGGCAGCAACTGACGGGGGAACTGAAAGCAGCGTTTTTGGTCTTTAGACTAATTACGTCACAAATAAAAACCACAAGCTAGAGCTAACAAGGGAAATACCTGTATCACCAAAAGTACAATTTTTCTACGATGGGAAACTCTGTTTACAAAATGCTGAAAATATACCAAAACTAAAATTCAATTTAGTACAAAGACATTAAGTTCAATGAAAAGCTGCAGTTAAGAGCACTTCTGCCACAACTACGTTGCCTCCTGAAATCATATGAACTGCATAAAGAAATACAAGGATATAAAGAAATACAATCTAAAAGATAAAATCTACCAATAGTCTATGTTACTTCGATCCAAAATGAAATCTGAACATCTGATTGCAAAAGGCGAACATAGTTAATTATTTCAATGACTAGAGATTAGGCCCTTACCTTAGCTTTCAATCAAAGCTTCTTCCTGCCCCAATCCTCTCCTCCATGCTTTTCTTCCAAAGATAAGATGAAAGAGGTTTTGATAGATGTCCGGGTACTCCCCAGAGCCAGGTCAATCCTCGCACATGACAAGGCTGACCAGAACAAAGAAATATCAATATGAGGAAGGCTGCAGTCATGGCTGACAATTCATGAAGGGAACAGCAAGCTTCCAAGAAATCTTATTTAGGGAGTTTGTATGTGAGGGGTCAGAACGACCTCCCCACCCCTGTATCAGCTTGCACAGCTATGCCAGCCCAGAAAGAGAAATTTGCCGTTGTTATAAACATAAAGGAAACCAAGGCACCCTTTATGATATGTGGCAGCTCTTCTGTTTAGTTGCAATGTAATAATTCCTTGCCCCTTTCTGAAGAACACCTCACAATGCAGACCAGAGAGAGAAAAATACTTGCAATAACTGTCCTGAAAAGACAGCTTTATGTATTTTAATACAAGCTTCCCAGAGCTCAAAATGTTGGCCCTTACTCACACTGTAAGCACTTACCTACAAGAACTTTTCCATCGGCTCACCCATGGGAACACGAGCACCATGGGAACCCACCATGGGTGCAGCAGCTTCGTTCCTCCTGCCAGGAATACCAACGCTTTTTAGTTAGCTAGGAACACCACATCTGCCTTCTCCCTCTAGAAATGGGGTGCTGCACTTTTCTTTGCTGGAAGCACCCATACTGAAATTCCACATTTTCTGAACATTTGCTACAATAGAAATCCTCATTTCTGTGAGCCTATTCAAATTTTTCTTTTACGGCCTTACATTTAAATAAAGTCCTCAGATTATTCCACTGCAATAGTCTCACACTTCTCACTTCATTCCTTGTCTTCCCTTCTGACTGCTGCACAGGAGAAAGTACTTGGAATTCAATCTTTAAATTTTTATTTCCACAAACTCCTTTTTTGCTGAGCATGTCATTCCATCGCTTCCAACTCCCTGCGCTATTTCTGCAGCTGGCAATATTCATGTTTTTCAATAAGGGCATGGTTTCTGTACAAATAACCATGCACAGTTCCAATGATAACGATGTTTTCCTCATGCCATTTGGGGTGAAGGTGAGCATGTAAACCAGATGTTTTTGGCAAAAACAAATTCCGAAACTCATGACCCAGCAAAAGCTACTTCTGCCTATCTTAGAAGCCGGAGGAACATCCTGCATGATTTATAGCTGCAGATACAGAACAAACAGAACATTATATAAGAAAACAGACTATTTGTAATTTAAAATTGTTATTTATGAATACCTATACAATATTCAATCTACTCAAAACAATAGCTCTAATAACTTTAACTGCTCCATAACAACTCCTTTTCTTTTTCTTTTTTTTTTTTAATTCGGGGATGCATTGCAATTCAATCTGGTTTTGTGACCCAAGCAGGGAAGGAAGAAAAGAGATAAACAGTCTTTTTTTTTTATGTGTTATTTATGCAAATATATTAGACTAACCAGTAGACCCACTGTTTACAGACAATGCCTTATTCTTGCAAGAATGTAGTCAAAATGCTAGGAAATGCTTGTTTATCTCATCTACAAGTCAGATCAAAGCATCATCTGTTTAAAACAGCTTGCTTAGCTCAATGAAACAAATTATATGTAGTGCTTCGGCACTGTTCTGATCCATGCTAAAATATAATAGCTTTTTACATGGGAGTGCATGGTGAACACATCTAAGTGCAAGGAAAAACACTGCCTTTTAAAGGATTGCAGTAATCTCTTTCTCTGTGCCCAGGGATCAAAAAGAAAGGATTAAAATACTCTCAGTCCTCCCTTTCACACAGAGAAAAGTACAGAAACATCATTGCAAATGACAGCGAGCCCAACACAAGCCCTTAAGGCACTGTTTTGTGCTTGACCAATGATTTTTTTTTTTTCCCCCCTCATTTTTTTCCAGCACAGTGCTGTCTCTTGCTCAGGCCACTTGTAGGATTTGATTATATTCTTTTGGACATTTTAAAGAATGGAAGCAGTTTTCGGCAATAATACAAAATTAAACTGCCATTTTGAAGAGTTTATAATTTCAGGTCTTAATCGTGTTAAGACTAAATGCACATAAATAAGTTACACCTCTTGCATTTTAAATCACTGGAAATCACCACATGAGAAATAAGGTTGTAGGCTGCAGGCTTTGAGAAACCGCGGCAGATGCGTACATTGAAACCACACAGCTCAACAGCGGCATTACTGCTGGTGGCAGCCATCCGGTGCGTTCAGGAGAGTTCACGGATTTGCAGGACCTAAAGCAGAAGTTGGCCTTGAAGCAGAATCTTTTTCTGACTGTTGTCATCTACCTACAAAACGAGCGTTTTGGGAATCTTTTTTGGTGAAAAGCGCAGAAAGATACGTGTAAGCAAAAAGGGAGCTGGTCATAAAAGAAATCTGTAGAAATAATAATGCATAAAATTTAAAAGCAATAATAAATATAATTTGTACTGTCTAGGGAAACAACTCCACCCCTCACAGCAGACGTAGTCCAATTACTAAGGAACCTGAGAATAAAGAAGCTTCTAGAGGAAAAATAAAAGGTCTCATGTGATAAGCAGTTCTTACTTACTCAAAATTCTTCTTCTGAGTCTTGCACCATGTAGTAAATGCAAACGTTATTTGTTGATCTTGCCAGAGGATAATCAAAGGTTGTCATTTATTTCCCCCTTCATCCCCATTACAGAAATTGCACCAGTACCCACAGGGAAAATTTGTCTATCCTGATCTCTTCTGCCAATTGAAGAGGCTTCTGAAACCTGCCTGAGAGGATTAAAAGAACCCTTATCTAATTCAGATGATGTGTTTTCATACTCAGAAAGGTCCAATTCTTTCCTTGAACATCAAAACCACCAAGGAGAAGCGTCCTCAAAGGGCAAACAGTCATGCAGACCAGGACATAAACTTTTTTTTACATTTCAGAAAACAATCAGAGCACGAGCTATCAAAAGGGGGCCTTGCTGGAGAAAGGGGAGAAAAAAAAGAAAACTATTTTTAGCCCTCATTTCACTACATTTCTAACTGAGGCCCAAAACCTAACTGTGTTCAAAATGCTTTTATTCTGTTAAGGCTTCAGGACAGCTCTGCCCACAGAAGGCAAGAAGCACACCTTAACCTTTATCTTTAAGAAGGTCAAGACACAGGGCTACGTATCCAGAAGGGATTATATCCCCTGTTTCCTCGACTGAATGCCTCATTAAATTACAGAGGAGATCTAGGACTACACATTTTAGCAAATATTCCAGAATATCTGTCCCTTCTTCTCTGTTTTCACATTTTATACAAATGAAGCATGGAGCAGTTTCCCAATAACTAACACCACAACAGACTTAGAGGCTTTAAATTCTATTTTCTACCCTTCACAAAAGATGAACTGTTGCCTTACTTTTACGACTCCAGAGAACGGGATGATTAACTGAATCAAAACATGTTTTATCAGGTGAGTCTTGGCAGCTGTAACGACAAGGGTTATTTAGGAGCATCTGAAAGTAGCGTCATGGAACAATAAAATTCAATCGTTTGTCAGGTGTGTCACTTTACTATAGACAGGATGAATGACTGACACATGAAGGGGTCAAAACACTTATTTTTATGCAGCTGCACATTTGTCTTCACCCGTTAGGTTCCTCTTTCTGAGACTGGTGACATTCCAGATCTGAATGACAATCCCTCATAGTATCTGGTTTTGTCTCATATGTTTTGAGGATTACAGAAATGCAATGGGAAATCCATATTTTTAAATAGGCATTTCAAAAGATAATGTGTACATAACTGTAAAATACATAATAGTTTTACACTTTCCTCTGGTTATGCTGTATTGTGCACAATTGTATTTATGACAATTTTCAAAAGATTATAAAGCCAGAGTGCCCAGTACAAAATCCAACAATTTGCATTCAAAGCACCATGTTTTTTATCATTACTGAGCCCCACTGAAAGCCCAGAAAAATTTGTTTCACTAGTTGAGAAGCATGGCATTCTGCTAAATATAACTTGGTGAGTTGATTTAGCTGGGAGGAGACACCACAATGAGATTTATTCTACAATTTTACATTCCTCCTGAAATACAGGATGTCTTTGAATGGAGCTCAAAGATTCAATGAAATAAATCAGATTAATCCCTTCTGAAAGACAGCTCAAGGGGAAAGAGTATCAGTTCTTTGTGTCATGCATTCACACATCTCCGAGCATTAGGATGGTCAAGGGGCCTGTGAAACTTGACTGATATTAATTATTTCACTGCTTGTATTAAGTTTTCACTCTCAAATCCTCAAACGTGATGGAAGACTTCGATTTACTACAAGAATGCAATATAAACCTGCTGATTCAACACCCATATTCAGAACCCCACATGTTGATTCATATTCCAGAGGGATCCGCTACTACACTACCGCTAGAACAACACAACCCATGTTTTCATGGCTTTCAATGCATTGATTTAAAGTCCCTTAAATTTGATTGGTAATAAAGATTATGACAAGAGGCCAAGGAGAATACAACCAGTGGTAGAAATTTTAGTGCGTATCCGTCCCCTTTACCTTGTTCTAAAATCAGTTGATTCTGCAATAATAAACAAAACAACTAACACTAGCTGTCCAGCGGTAATCAGGTGTTTCTAATAGCTGTCCCCCTTTAGGAAAGAGATGCCAGGGAATGTGTAAAACCACACAGAGTTTTCACCAAAATTAAAGAATAACCACTCAACCCAGTCAAAATTAGTAGCAGAACAATCTGATAAAGAGCTGTCACTGAAAATAATTATCCGCAATGTATTAAACATAGCTTTTCCTGGTACTGACAGATTAACTTTTTGGTTTGAAACATACTTCTAGTCTATATTTACAAAGCGCATATTGGCATTGTCTGTATTTGCTTTCCTGACTCTCTAGGGATGTTCCAGGATGAACCCTAAAGTCTTTCAGAGCAGTCTGAAAATAGCAGCTGAATATATTGTAAGATCTCAAGTTACAGTATATCAGCAAAGCCTTTTTCACTTGGAGTTTAAGCCTGATTTCTTTCAAGGGCTGATCTCAAATAGCAATGTTCACCCCAACCACTTCAAGAAATGGCTTTTGAAAAAGCCAATTTTTTAAGCGCTGTATGAGAAATTGCAGTTCTGACATAGGAGAAAGTAGTCAGGAAAATACCAAGAGGTGAGTCATGACTCTTATTGATTGTTAAGTCTAGAAATCTGGTAAGCAGGATCATCTGGAACAATTGACCACAATAGCGGTTAGTAAGTCTTCAGAAATCACAGGATCACTTTATCCATTTTTACCGGCTGACTGGAGGAGCAATCATACCTTGAGATCAATTGCCATTGACCAAAGAACAGGAGTAACCGTAGCAGCTCAAGAAACGTGGTATCTTTGCAGCCTCATCAAAACAAAGGATTTCTGGGGGGGTTTTTTTGGCAAAATATGATGTCAAGGCATGTAAGAAATAGTCACGCCCACAACACCAGATATACTCACATGTCCTTCATGAAGAAGCTTGATCCAATTAGTGTCTCTTCTGACTGGATCCCAAAATGACCCGGTGTGCAGGTGGAAGTTACTTCTTCAAATCATGAGGTCATGACAACTCCTGGAAGAGATGGCTGAGGCCAGAAAATAAAATAAAAAAAAACCCAACTAAATAAAAACCAAGTGCCGAAAATCCCACACCTAACCAAAATTGGAGCCTTCCCCTGACCACCTGTGATGTTGCATGTCATCCTGAGAATGTCTGCTTGTCATAGATTCAAGGGTGGGTTTTAGAAACTAGGATTATGAATTTGTTTCTGACCTACATCTCTTACATTCCCCACTGCTGTAGCACAAGTATATCCTTTAATCAATTTTACTTTGGCTGCCATTCAGCTCGGGTCTCCCTTGACTCCTGAATTATGAAACACAGCAAGTATGAGAAACTTCACTTCTTTGTACCACAGATACCACCAAAATCATCTCTCTCATCTTTCTTAGTTGTTTCTGATTTAAACAGCTCCAGTCATTGATTCACGAGTTCTGCTATAATAATTGAGGTATTATTTCCTTTCTGTAATTTAAAAACATTTAATCCTTTGTTTGTTTTTCTGAGCAACACTAAAATATACAAAAATCCTTGCTTAGTTTTGCACGCAGCATTGTTGAATTTTTTTCCCCTTTCCAAATTCGTTAACCATTTGATACACGTAGTCATGCACCTGCATGTTTTATCTTTTATCATCCTATCATTTCATCTAACTCTTCTAGATCCCTCCAACACCTTTTCCTCTTCAGCCAAGTTCAGTCTGAATAATTTTATAAAATCTGCCTATTTTTGCTCCTCTTGTTTAGCACTTTCCCTTAGCTCATTAAAAACATATTGAAACCCAGCTACCCCAGAACAAAACTGGAGGCTACCTCCCTGAGAAGCCTTCACCACGTAGAAAAATGATCACTTCATTCCTGACTTGTTCTCTCTTTTAGTACTTTCTTAATCAATATTTTTCTTTAACCATCTTTGACACGATGCACTGAACACCTGGAAGCTTGGCTGAATACAACAAACAAATACATCAGAAGAAAAAAACCCCAGACTTTCAAGTGCTCGAAGCATGCATGTTATGCAAAATCTATTCAAAGACTTCATTATTTTATTTTCATAATCAACTAAAATGGATATTTAAGGAGAGCTGAGCCATATATTAATGTTTTCTATAAATAATTTGAAACTAAGAGGCTTTCATATGAAAAATATGAAAAATTTTAATTAAAATAACTTCACTTAGTGTTCCTATGAAATAAATGAGATCCTTTGTCCTTTTGGGATATAACGCAAATGAAGTTTTTTGAGGATAAAAATGGTAAGTCACTTGAAATGCACCACTGTACAGCCACCACCTACCGTGGAAAAACATTGTTTTGATTAGATTTAAATACTCTAGGCATCTGCATTCAAGTAAAGATTTGGACCTTCTAGTTCGTGCATTATATTCTGGCATAAGACTAAAATCTTCTGAGATCCAGTTGCAACTGTCAAATTTGTACTTCCGATTCATGTAATTTTGCATTATTTTGAACAGTTTTTTAAACTAAAGTTTTGAAAGACATATATTCCTAGCTTTCCATTTTTCAATACTTACATACAATTTTTCTTTTTCCCACTCTAAGAACTATCATTCCTATTATTGTAGAAATTATTTTGTTCCAAAACGCCACAGTCCTCCCTTTCCAGGTTTCACATTGGAAACAGTCCCTAAACATTACCTATAGATTGCTGGGATTTCTTTTGGTGGTGGTACTAGTGTTGGGGTTTTGGGGCTTTTTTTATTCCTTCCCCCCCCCCCTTTTTTTTAGGTAATACACTCTTTGGGTATTTCTTATCCTTTCTTTCATAATGGTTAACTCAATGAAAAAAAAACCAAACATAAATTACATGTCTATGACAAGCTCTTCCTCGAAGATAAAGGTGACACTACCTCAGTTCTCTTAGGCTGACACCACATTCCTCGCCAGTATTCAACGTTTTACCTGAAGTTGTTTTGAAAACTTTGAGCTGAAAATGAAAAATTGCAGGAAAAAGCTATTTTACAGAGAATCTAATCCTGATCTTCTGAACAGACCAGATTCCCTGCTCAGAAAGTAATCTTTAATAATAACAACAGCAATAATAATCCTGACATCAGCTGACACTTTGGGTGATGTACTTTGAGTCCAAAAAAACCACCGCTCTTTTTTCATAAAGCTTGATTCATGCCCATTCACCAACATCTAAATTCACTCATCATTTTCCTTGATCTCTTAGGGTAGCTTCAAAGGGTAGAGCCTCAAAACCTGCAGAAAAAGCTGGAACACCTTAAAGCCAGCCAGAAACTGATCATCTACGTACTGACATTTAGGATGTAAAGGTACATATCATTTATTCAAATACAGACAGTACACGTAAAATACGCATGAACATGAAACAGAGGGCTAAGATGATTTTCCTGGTATTCCTATGTGGATTCTTCTGGTCTCTTCCACTTTCAATGATTTTAATGAGTCAATTTGTATTTTACAATAGCCAGAAGCTTGGAGAAGTCCCTTCTGTTTGCTGCTTCTTACCCAGCTGCTTTAATGCTACGATCAAGCCTAATTATCTCTTGAAATATAGGTCAGAGTTTGGAATGAATTTCTGAAATATTTTTTAAAAGCCGTGCGTGCTATGGCTAGTAAATACTTCTGAAAATTCAGAACAGTATGATTTTCAGTAAAAGGCTTTCTCTTCTGTGAGCCAGCAGAAACTGAAGGTCTTTGAGAGCTAAATTTGATCAAGAAAAGAAGCTTAATTTAAAAGCGACTTTTGCAAAATGAATGCCTTCTTCCCATACTATAGATATTTTTAAAGGCTCGTAGAAGGCAAAATGAAAAGCATGCTGGGGGAAAATGCAACACTATATATTTTTTAACTTAATAGTCATATGGCTTTTACCACATTTCTCATACAGAGGGAAGTGAAGTTACCCAGCTTTCTAGCAAAAGAGAAAGAAGTTTAAAAGAGAATAAAATCAGATTTAAAAAGCTAAAATAGCAATAGTAGCTGCAAACAGTAAGTTAAAACGCATACATGCACGCACAAAAATCCAAGTTGGATAGACAAGGAAGAGCCTTCCAAGAATATTACGGAGTAACTTGAGCACTTGTGTGCAACAGATACAGCACTGTAAATCTTTTTTTTATAGAACGGACATTTATGGGTTGAAGGTAGGAACAAACTTTTCTACAGTTTTATACGTTCTCTGAACATCATAACACACTGCGCTTTTCACAGATGTTAAGACCAAATTCACATTGATTGATATATAAACTATTTTTATGGGAGAGCAGTAGCCACTCTTCCCTGCTCATGAAAAAGAAGGGGAGAGAAGGCTAGCAAGATACAACAAATTACAGGAGATAAAAGTACATCAATCAAGGCAGGCAGTGGTACGCTGATGACTGACAAATACAAGGTATGTATGCTACTACAATCTCAGCACCAGAAAAATCTAAAATATAAAGTAGAAAGTTCCTATCTTATGGAATATGACAAAGTTATCACTGGCAAAACTTGAAAGTTGTAGAAATAATCAACTAGGAAAGGAACAGTGAAACCACGCATTGGAGGAAATGCTGGTACCTAAGATGGCAGGTGCAGGAAGAGATGGGATTGGTATTTGCTGATAAAGTAGAAAAAAAAAGCCTATCGAATCCAGCATCAGCTGTCTTGTAAGAGTAACTCACTGTTATATCATTATGTTTGTCAGAGGCATCATGCGGAATCAGAGCACCAGCCTGCACGGCACCAACGTAGATATACCCACTGAGAAAGGGACGAGGAAGGACAACAGGGAGTTACTGGGAAGTCACGTAGCAGAAACTCACTTTACAATTACATCTGAAGAAAACTTTCTCACCCTGCTGCGCCTTTCTAATTCCCCTCTGAATAGTCAGCCTGAACCCCTAACGTTCTCTTCTTCAGAAAAATCCTCAGGAGAGCTCTGTTGCAAATGAGGTGAAGATCTCTCTCTTTAGAGTTAATATTACCTCCTTTTCAGGAAGATCACATAATGTCCCAATGTTATTAGTGTCAATTGCTTACATCATGAGTCCTGAAATATGAAATTGTGCAGGTAAGCTACATCACCGGTGCAAAGGACCTCAGGCCTGGGCCATTTCAAGCTCTCTGCTCTATTACTGTAATTAATACACACGTGCATCATTTCAGCCTCCGTGCTATGCTTGTTCTTGAAGAGATTCAAAAGCATATGCTCAGTTGCACATTATGAATTGAAACGAGAATTGGAGGCATTCCAAAATACATGCCTGACCAAGTTAACTCAGGGAAAAAAGTCAGTGTATATGAAGCAACATAGATAATTAAGTCTTGGGAAGACGGTGTCAACTCGAGTAGTTACTTCGCAACGTCCTGAAGCTCACCCACGTCTAACACAGGTGTGTCTACTCCAGAGAGGACACCCTCACCTCACTGAAACCAGGAACAGAAATTTCACCATCTTCAATGGGGTGAAAGTTTTCCCAGTAGTTGCTGGGGCATTTGCGTTCATGGTCTCTAAGGAAAGAACACACCATATATGTGGTTTTAGATAGATAACACTGATCTTCTAGCAAATGCAAAGTGTTTTTCTTGAATTACTACTCACATCATTGTTAATGCCATACCTGCATAAAACTTCCTAGCCTATTCCCATTTAAGCACAAACAAGAAGTTTCTTTTACTAAGTGACTTCTACTACTTGTATGGAAAGAATTGCTCAGTGTATGCTCATATCCACTATCAATTTCATTAATCATAAATGTTTTACGGAATGAAAGTCAGGTATTGTTTTCTGTTGTCTTTCAAGCATTTGCTTATTAAATAACCTCATTGCAGCTAACCATCAATAAATTGGGGATTTTTTTTTTTTTTTTTTTTTTATTATGACCTCAAAACTTGTCCTGTGAGCCCAATTTGCTGTTTGTAATTAATCCCTTGCTGCTTGGAAGAGCAATGCCCCTTGTCCCGAGAAGAGCACTTGCGTGCCTCCGGTGCTTTGCAGACACTTCTGTCCTCCGTCTGCAGGAACATTCTGCTCATTTCGATGCATTTCAAAAACTGGCGTAAACAGCGATACCATTTCCTGTCCTGGCAAAATTAGATTTCTCGGTCCAGTTGTCAAAGGAATAACGGGAATCCATTTGGCACATGCAAAGACCTGCCGGTGTGGGAATTACCTGTGGCTGTCACAGATGACAAGTGTTAATTAATGGGTTTTTCTGAAGGAACTATCATACTGAATGAATCCTTTACCTGACAGCTTTAGGATAAAAACCTTTTCACTCTTGACAGGTCTCTCCCAGATTTCAGCTCCTTCTTGGTCTGTAGGAGTCCTACTTCCAGACTCAATGGCTATGACTTCAAAGAGAAATCAAAAAAAACCAAAACAAACCAAAAAACCACTACAAGAACGTAATGCAATGCACCTTTATAAAACACGTTGGCAGTGAAAGAGAATTGAAATGAGATGTACAATGCGATGTGTAAGAGTTCAAAGGACAAAGCACAATGCAATTACATTTTAAAGTATGTACTGAACATCTTGCATCAAAGCACTGACTAAACGCCTTTGCAGCCCCAATGTCTTCCAGTCAAGCCCAGAGAGATGATGGATAGATGAAAACAATATATTGCCGCTGTTGCCATGGCAGCTTTCCTATCAACTGGCTGATCAATGCAGGGAGTCCAATTTCCCCACGTTGTTAATCTTGTCAGAAGTGTTAGCATCCCTCAGGTTTAGCAGCACATCACCCGCTATAGCTTTTTAATGACATCTAAGCTATGCTGACATGTTATATTAGGTAGATGTACCTCTGTGAGTTATCCAGCCCTGCAGTAAGAAATGATCACTCTTACATGCACACGTCTGTAATAAATGTGGGGTTCACTCTAGGAATGACTTAAGAGCAATGAATACGTTATGAACTTATAGGTGGGTGCGTTCTCTCACACGTTTTCTATTGGTCCTGAAGCATCACAGCCTGGCGCTCAGTAAATGGGTCTAATTCCCAGGCAAAGTCCAACCGAACTGAACTGGAGGAGCAGAGAGTCCATACTGGCTTGTACGGGACCCTCTTACTGACTGAATAACAGCACAGAAGAGGGCTGCAGAAGGGGCAGAGAGCAAAGGGCTGCTGTAAGAAATGGCATTAAATATAAAGGGGAAAACTTCAGACACAAAATCAACTACAATATTCCTAGTAATTGCACAAATGCTGAGTTTTCACCTAGATAACTGAAGCTTTAAAAGTGCTTGTGTGACTAAAGGCTTTCTTTTCAAAGCAACTGAGGATTCTGAAGGTACTCGTTAGTTGTCTGGGGAGATTTCCGGTGGAACGTTGGCATCTTTTAGATGTGAGGTTCAACTTCTGTTACAATAAAAGTCCCAGGTTTCTGACTTTGTTTCATGTGAAGCCCAACCTGGTACTCGCTGGTCCAAGAGATACTTATGCATTGCAGGCACTGCTTAAAATAGGTTATTGTGAACTGTATCCAGCATTTTTAGAATCAGTTCAAAACCTTTTTTTCCTTTACAGGCAGAGGGATCAAGATGCACATGCTCGTTTTCACCGCAAGAGGCATAGAGTTCCTGGGCATGATCAAACGAACTTCCAGTAAAGTTATTTAAGTTCAAGAGTAGCTCCTTGTGTAACCTTAGTGTACAATTTACTTATGTGTGCCGTTATTTATGTGGTATTTATCTATAAAAATACCATCTATAACACGGGCCCCAAAACTGCATCTTCTGACATATTTCTGGAACAATACCAATCATGCTGTTTAATAGTACTTCAGAGTTCAAAACGCATAGTTTGCCTTTTCAAAGTTTCTCCAGAAATACTTCTATGAATACATAGGAGGTTCTAAATTCTAAGTTTAACAATGTTGAATGCTCGATTTAACCCCTTTTACACCGTCACTTCACCACCTGCAATACAGCAAAGCAATGAGGCCTAGGGTCTTTCTCTGTTCAATGCTATCTTTGATTACCTTTTGAAAGCAGCTACAGCTGAGATTTGAAAAGAATAAAGGAAAAATAAAAATAAAATCGGAGAACTAAGAATGGACGTGTAATACAAAATCAAGAAAAAAATACTGAATAAGGAAATTTTTTTGGAGAAAAATGCATAAAAGGGAATTTTTCAGCTTTAAGAGAAGGCTAATTTTTCAAATGAATTTTCAAGCAAAAGTAGATTTTTGCTTATAATTTTGGAAAATAATTGTCATTAGCATACATGACGGTGTGAACGCCTACCAAGCACTGACTCAGCATCCTGTACGTGGGACAGCATCACACTCCCTTACGCACTGAATGAACCCACCTTCAATCCCTCTACGACCAAAATTACAGCAGCAGACAATTCAAAGACAGAAGAGACACGTATTTCAAATGAAAAATTAAGAGAGAAATGCTACAGTTGGCTACGGCAAGTGGCCTGCACATCCTCCACAAGTTAATGCTTGTAGCAGACGATACAATATGCATGAGCAAACTCAGCAGAAGAGCCTTAAGCCCACTCAGGACATGAAGCAACAAAGATAACAAGATGCTCTTTCTGTTAACAAGATACCGTTTAATAAAAAGATTTGTCATGGTAATAAAAAAATATAAGGAAGAATAGACACAGCTTCAAAACTGTAGCCAAAATGAGCAATTCTCAAGCAAAACAAGATAAAAGCAGGCTGTAAGTGAAGATGCATACAACAACAAGCTGAAATAGCAAAGACAACAACAAAACATAAAAAAGAAAACAAGAAGATTAGCTTAGGAAAACAATAGACAAGAAAATAAAACCAGATATAATAACTCTCTTGGGGAAAAGAATATAAAATCAGAACAAAGTGCCTTACCAAGCACAAACAAAAGATGATGGATGGGAGAAAGAAAAAAAAGACTCCAAATGTGGAAATATTAGATCCTTCCAAATAACCACCCAGTCAAAATAATTCCAAGAGGTACTTAATGAGAAAATGTTATTTTGCAGGAATATGCGTAAGAACAAAACGCGTCCCTCTCTTGCAAAAGCAATTAGCCAGTTCCTGTGTCTTTTACCAAACTTTTCTAAGGGGATTTGAACGTACGGCTTTATTTTCCAGACACTATTATTTGGTCTTGGTTCCCATCAATATCATTAGTCACAATGCTTTTGTATTTTTCCCCGCAATGGCATTTTGTGAGTCAGCCAACACAGCAGCCCAGAGATAATTGACAGGCGTCGCTCAGAAAGCACATTCCAGACTCGGAAATAGCAAAGCAGACCACACAGATGAGTGCAGGGGCAGGCAGACATTATGTTCTACCCTTTGTAACGATATTAGAAGAAGGCTGACTTAATATTTAAGAACAGGTCATTTCTTTTTGCCTGAAAGAATTATGAAAGTTGGCTTCCTGGTGTGAAAGTCTAAGGCTCTAATTCTAACATCTATTGAAATCACTAGGAAAAAATAAGGTAGGTGGCATTTTTTGTGTTGATTTCAGAGACCTGTGAATCACTTTCCAACACACTAATCAAAGTACAAATAGAAATTTCTTTGTTGTATTAATACTTTTTGTGGAAAGTTATAGAAAAGCCAAACAACAGGCTCAGCAACAACACAAAGTTAACTTTCCAAAATAATCTTTCTCCCTTGTCCTGATGTGAAATATGTAAAAAGATGGCTCACAAAATACTAGAGCTGAACAAAAAAACCTTACACTTTGTGCAAAACCTCATTGCTTGAACAAAATTTAGGCTTATTCAATGCTATATCTAAAACATTTTCATGGTGGAATACTGTGTCCACACACACACAGTTTTAGGAAAATGACCTCAGTTAGCAGTTCAGAAAAGCGCTGTCCTGATGGTTAAATTGGAAAAAGACAGAAGAAATGATGCCCCCCCCACCATGGAGCCATGTGTGAGAAATGGCTCCTGCAAAAACTGGCAGAGGATCTGCCCTTTCCACCTCCCTGGAGATGGCCCAGCCAGTTATGCTTCGTACACCCCTTCAGAGTGCAAATACCAGGAGAATATACATATACACACACACACACATATATATGTATATTCTTTACTATACTCCTCTCTCTAGAAAGGCAAGAAATATCTAAAGTACCCAAAACTTCAAGCATTTGCATGAAATGAATGGAGATTTTAAAAAACAAAACAAAACGCAAAAAAGGTAGAATTATAAGACGAGACAATCAGCTTTCTTGCACCTCTCTGCAGATTTCCACAGCAGGCATCTAGTTCCCCCAATACTTTGTAAAAAAAAATAAAATATATATTTTTCCTACTAGAATAACAAGATGAAGTACACCTTCATAAGAATTTTCCCAAAGTATACTAGAGTCAAGAATCTTTCGGGTATTTATTTTCTGTGGATTTCTTATTGGGCCAAGAAATGTTTCAATTGCTGAAGGCAACGTATATTGTAATAAAACAGGTATTTTACCCTTCACAAACATCAGGAGAGAAAGTGCTGGTGGTGGGAACGCTCTAAGCAATTGATGCCAAACTCGACTGCTGTCTCCAGACAGACAACTCCCTCCCAGGACTATACAGAAACGGACTTTCCTTAGAGATGTTTTTGGTGCTAAATTCCTTTACTAAGCCTAGCACTTTAATTTCTTTGAGGCTGTCTGTTCTAAACAGCTGGATAGTCCTAGTTTAAAGGCTTTAGTTTCAGCTGCACAGCCTCTCCTCCTCAGACTCAGAAGCAGGAGGACAGAGGTTTCTTAGCCCCTCTGTGGGGCTCTCTGACGTCTGCTCCACAGCTCGATGCCCTTCAGGTCCTTTCCCATCTCTTTCTGGATGGCAAATAAACCATCTCCTCCCAAACTGATGCATGTAAGGAAAAGGGCCATTTACTTTTGTTCAGCCACCTATTTCTGCACAGAACAATAGCTGAAATACTTTACATTTACAAAATTAAAACATGGAGTCACGCATAAATCCTATATTTAAGCACCTTCTGTCGTATGTACAATAAACTTACCAAAAATATTCTTCTGCAGAGCAGGGAAGTGAATTAAAGTTGTTCCCAGATTTGAAGTGAAAGCCCTGGGACTAGGACTGTGTGAATAATTGATTGTTTTGGTTCACTGCCCATTGTGAATTTTAGCAGGTGTTTTGGTGAATATCTTTATCTCTCCTCTTTTGCCTTCTCTTGCAAGAAAAAAATAAAATAAATAATCTCCAGTTCTTATAAACGTTGGTGAAAACAAGAGCACGGCATTGCCTCAAGTTACTGCAAGGTATGCATGACCCCAGAGGCTGCTGCCAGCATCTTCCCGGTCTCATTTCTAAACTTTAATGACCATCACAGTCTGCTTTTGAATTTTGACTGTCTTATTTGACAGAGAAAAATAACATAGATCAGGGAAAACGGATGGTGAACTTTCTACCACCTTATTAATGACCTTGTGATTGGGGGAAGGAGACAGCAGAGAGATGGTCCCAGGAAAAGAACTTGCTGTGAAAGAGGGCTCTGAGGGACACCCCGACTGCCTCATGACAATGCAGATAACCTCTACTGCTGACAGACGGAAGGAGAGGTTTTGCTTTAACTGATAATCCTTGATTTATAATATAAAACCACAGCTGCTAAGCTAGGGATTTTTTGGGGGGGTGGTGTGTTCTGGGTTGGGGTTGTTTTTTTTTCACTAAATGGTTATCGTTTAATGTCATTCATAGGACGCAGGTTCTGCTTATCTCCACCAAATTCATCCGTTTAAAATTCAGGAGTTACTCACTCCTCACAGTTCTCCCTTCCCCCTTTGCAAAACAGCAATTTTGTCCTGTGCAAGGACATCTTCCTCTGAAAAAAACCTGCTTCATCCATTCTAAAGGTGGTTAATTTTAACTACCAGATTTGATAAATTACATATTAAGTGTTCTTAATGACTGGTACAGAAAACACGTACAGAAAACTCACCATCTCTTCTCGGGTAATTGACTGAGTAGGTTCTGTATGTAGTAGATGCTGGACTCCATGAATGCGTGCAGTCCACTGGGATTGCGCCTGTTCTGTGTTCCGTGGTCAAAAATATATAAATTAAAAAAAGACCATTGCTTTAGGTCATAAAAAGAAATGCATACTTATCGGAACTAACATCAAGAAAAAGACAGGGAGGAGCTGAGTTATCTTTAGCGTGATAACAGCAATGGAAAAACATTATCTGCTGAATTTCAAAAAAAGCATCAGGCATTCCTCAGGCAGTGAAAAAGCCTCAGGCTCTCCTAAATATGCTGGGTTTATTCTGTCCCACATTGATCTCAGAGTGAGAGCTAAAATTAGCCACTTTGTTGTTTTTTTTTTTTTAAATTTAGTTATTCACGATCTTTCTTAGTTGTGGTGATGACAATAAGTGTGCAATAACATGGTGTTTTTCCATGTTGGCTACTTTTAGGCCTCAGATGGGCACTTCTTTAACCCTACTGCTCAATGGTAGGTGGTGCCATATAGAAGCATGTAAGAACAATATCTCTTGGTCCAGAAAACTCCCTCTGCGCCACCTTACAGTGGGAGGTCTGGGCAAACAGTCCTGTTTCAATGGTTATCAGGGCAATAAACTCAATTCTCTCACCTACTTTTCTATTCCTCCTCCCTCCCTCAGTCTTCTCCTTCCTTCCAGCCTTATCTATTTTTCCACGCCTTCCAGGAACATCTGTATAATCCATCCTAAGTGGTTTTTTTCTCCAGTTTATTACTTGTGCTGCCCCCTGTTTCAGTCAAGTGCCAAACCCCTCCTTATTAGTGACAGTTTTGTTGATAGCATTCAGCTGTACTATGTTCTTGCATTGCCCCAAATTACAGCTTCCACCTGCAGCAATCTCTGTAAGTATCTTCATTCCCAATCTCTTTTAATGGTTGCCTAAAACAAGTAAATGAAAAGCCTGCTGGTTGACCTAATTGGCTACTGTTAGGTTGTCACTCAGCTCCACCTCCCACTAGCCATTAAGCTACAGGGCATCATTTCCTGTTAATTAATAGGCTCAATTACAGCATTTTTTATCTGAGCTTCCTTCCACTGCATTACAACCAAGCAAAACACACCGACAGACCCAAACACAGACTCTTGGCCAAATCATGATCATCAGTTTAGTCTACTCTGTAGCCTCTTCTTGCTTATGGAGATCTGTTTCTCAACATGTGATTTCCTTCCATATGGCTTGCAAAAAAACTCGGGGGAGTAGTGCACGCAGAACTGCCTGGTCAACACATTTGTTACTTCCATCGCGGTGGCCCAAAGCACCAATTCGTCATGAAGTTAGACAAGCAAGGAAGCAGCCAGCCAAAAAACAAAACTGGAAATACACAAATAACAGTGGAAGAAACACCAAAATACTGTTCAGCAAACTATATTCAAGATCTACTTTCATCTTGTTTCTTAATTTTGATGTCCAAAGGGCCTAAGTTGTGACTTATATAAATTAATTCATATAAATATATATATATCAATGGTGCTGGGACAACCTTAAAAAAAAAAAAAGAAAAAAAAAGAAAGAATTTCCCTGGGTAGAGCTGCTGCTTTCTAAGGGTTATTGAGCACTCCCTTCTATGCATGAGTAGACTTGATTTGTCTGCCTTCCCTGATGCCCTCTTACCTCCACCTTCAATCAAAAGCCTAAGAGCTGTTGAGGCATGCCTAAGAATAGGCTGCAATTAAATCTTGACGATGCTCTATTCAGACAAAACTCTTCAGGACAAAGAATAGGCTGCCACGTACCACAAACCGTACTCTCGAGTATTAATTCCTAAGAGGAAATAACTCATCAGTGAAACAGTGTAAAAAAAGGTGCTTATTCTTTGCCATGGAAACAGGTGAGGGGAAGAATTACAGAAGAAATTGTTTCACTGGAGAGGCTACAGAAAACTGGCAAGAGCAGCAGCCTGGTTTGAAGACTGAAGGCAAGCAAATGTGAGAAAAGTGCCATCTTTTGAAAGAGTCGCATGCAGTAGGGAAAAGACATCAGTTCCCTGAGTAGCTCTTCTCTGAAGCATTCCCAGATGCTCAGACCATGTACAGTTGTTTTGCCCTGAATGCCACTAGCAAAACAGACATAAAGCAATTTTCTCAACACCTAAGCTTTTGCTTTCATGATTAGTCCATGTCTTTAAAGAGATGAACTCAAATGACAATGGCGGTGCCCACCAGGTTGAAGCACCCCCCCACAGGCTGTGCTCTGCTCATGCGAAGGACCATCAGCAGTCCTGAGGTCTGAAGTATAGGAGCCAGGAGTTTGCATTTCTACAAGTCAGTAGACAGAGGAGCAGCATTCACAAAACATATCAGCGAGGCTGAAACTAAATTATGCTCATGGGACTGTGCTGAGCCTCCCAAAAAGGTGAAGTGCCGGGTCCAGCTGGCCAAAGGCCAGCCAGCACAGCCCAGAGAGTAGCCAGGCACCATGCTCCATGGGGATTAGTTATCGGGGTGCTTCTCCCAGTTAGAGAGAGAGATCATGGCCGTAACGTAGCAACGTTGGAGACCATCTTCGCAATAAATTGGCCCTCACCTGGAAGTCAGGCATTTTAAGTACAAGACCGCGTTCTTTTTCTACTCAGCAAGAAAAAGAACCATCAGCATGGGAGAGACATGTACTCTATGGTCTGGGTGTAATAAGAGCAGCAAAAAAACCCACAACCAAACCACCACCCAAAACAAACCAAAACAGAAGAGCAGGCAGCTTTGGGAAGCTCTGTTTTCCCTAAGCGCTGAGCTGGCTGGATACACGGACCATGACTGCGTCTCAGCTGGGGCAGGGAGGGCAGGGGACAAGTTTCTCTATGCCCTTCTCTTCTCTTACATGCTCATCCCCAGCTTAGCAAAATCAAGCTTAATGTATATCCCATTGTAAATGTAATATGCACATGCTCAATCTGTAGAAAAAACATAAAAGTAAGAAGCTGTGTATAAGTAGCATTAGCCCATTTGTTGCTTTTCTCAGAAGTCAACCCCATCTATCCTTTTGTTTGCTTATTGTGGAGCTTCAATCTGTTTTTGATCAAGTATTTTCTGTCTGCTCTTACTGCACATTTTAAAACAATTTGCCTTTTTTTTTTTTTTTTAACTGTATCATTTAACTCAAAAACTTTATACAATAGGAATAAATGCAATTGATCACTATGCTGAGTTTTATGGTTGGGTCAAGGGTATGTCTGCATTAATAGATATCACAGACTTTAATCCCAGATGACGAACGTATCTGAAATGCTATTCCCATGCATTTGCAAGGATTGCACTGAGAGCATTTGCCTTGAAGATGACAGAAGAAATGCACATGCACAGACACGCGCTTGCACAACATGCCCGGTCTGCCTGGCACGCAGCGTTAATAAACCACATATTAACACAGGTCAATACGGATTGGGGAACGCTAAAATACCGTATTTGCAGCAAGTCTCAACTCATAAGACATAGGTGGCTGCCAAAATCAGGACTGCTGGTCTTATTTGTGCTTCATGCTCTGAAACAAAACTTTGTGATCAGGAATCAGGACACTGTGGAGCTGAGAACAGCCTTATCCCTGGCAGCATAATCTTACCGTTATTACCCTCAGCTTCCCCCCACCCCGCCTGCAACAGCACATGAGCTTCACAGACAGAAAAAATATCACCGAGATCGGTCCTGTGTTCAACTAATCCTCACGTTTTCAGTCGTCTGTCACACTATGGTATTATTCAAGGTTTTGATGGGCAGCGACTGCATGTGCAATTGCTGCATCCATGACGCAAGTTGCCTCTTCTCCAGCTGGAGCTGCTGGGTGCTGCCATCAATTCAAATGAATGATGCTGATGTACACAAGAGCTGGCTAAGTCAACTGGAAGAAAAGAGCATCGCTGAAATAATTCAATCTGCATACAACACCTTTTCTGGAACAGCAATATACCCACTTGAAGTCAATTATGACATCTTCAGCAACTCCTTCATTGATTTGAAGGAGGGCATCATACATTTGGGGTTCTCGATCAATTGTTCTCCTTTCGGTACATTTAACTGCTGCATTCTGCAGCAGTACTTTGTACAGCTATTTTGTTGTTCAGAGAGAAACGCTCCTTGAAAAACACCTCAGACTTCAATTTATTTCAAGTCATTAGAGCAAAATCTTTCGAATGGACAATATGATTTATAAAGTCAGAGAGATACTTTTATGAACTATCTTATGAATTCTAAACCTTCAATATTTGTTATAGCTCTTTATTCATTTGGTCTCTGAAAAGAAAGAAAAAAAAGCTCACCACTGAATAAAGAGGAAAATGATTCCCAGATTTCAAACAATAAGCACATCAAATTAAAAAATCATTTATTTCAGTGCCTCTCATGCTGCTTAGTCACAAACGCACACAATTGTCTAGCCAGGCTTTTCAGCCCGCACACAGCTATTCTGTGTCTTTGAGGCATAAATTGGAAGTGAGCGACTCTGACAGAGCGCTGAGAGGAATACACAAACTCTGAAGTGGAAATAAAACAGCAAATTTCACATTTCTCTTCATGACCTCTTCCTAAGCCTATGCACAGTTTGCATTCGTCTACCTCCATACTCTTAGAAACAACAAAATTTTTACCCATTTGGGTAAAAAGATAAAGGAGTGAGTCCCACATATATCCAAACAGTTCTATCCCTCTGAAAGCAGAGCATCCATCAGCCCAGATATTTTGACGACAGATCCCAGCCACCTAATTGCACTGACACTTGTCTTCTGGCACAAAGCTCGAGGAAGGCAGGTCCCTGCCCCAAGACGTGCCACCCTGCAAAGATAAAGGTCCCAGCAGCCCTGAGCTATTGCTGCTGAAGAGATGGCACAGCCTGTTGAACCCTCGGCCGATCTGGCCTTCTACAGGAATCCCTGCTGGTGGGACAGGTAATCCGGTAGCACCTACAGTTTGCAAACAGCCCAAGGACACCCTATTCTAGAGCCTTGGAGCACGGGCGAAAACATCACGTGAGCCGAGAAGAATAAAGGTTCTTATCATTTCTCACTGTATTACCACAGTTTTTCATACTGGAAGAGGCAAAAATAATACAAAAAAGCAGAAAAAGGGAAAGGATGGAAAGGAATATCAAATGAAAAACTATGCCATCTCATAATACAACCTCTGCATTCAACACATCGCAGCCAAAGTTTTCAGACTCCAAACATCTCGAAAATGCTAAACCACGGCCACCTTCTCTGGGAAAGGGCGCACAGCCACACAGCATGCTTTGGTACTCAAATTCACATATTTATTCTGACTCTTTACAGACCGAAATATCCCAACCGCATCCACGTTTCTCCAGAGACCTGTGACAACTTGTTAAGTTGTCACAGATAGATGCTATTCATTCTCCCCCCCAGGCTCCTGGACAGGTCATATTGCTGCTGCGTGAGTCTAATAGCTCTGAATCCATCTGGTTCTTTGCTGTTTACTTTTTGTTCTTTGCCATTCATCCCGCTTCCTGTATCTCCTCTTTCATTTACTGGGTAACTCTTACTCACCCTTTTCATCCATCCAAAGTCATGACTTTTTCTAGTGTTTTCTATCTAAGCTATTTTAATCTAATCTTTCATGGGACTGCTGGCTCAGAATGATAGCTCTCCTTTCAGACCTCATTTATAACGTTACCATATGGCAGTATTACTTGATTACTGGTAAGGATTCAAATTTTCTCTTTATTGTCATAAAAAAAAAAATCTATTATGAACCTCTAGACTCTCCCGTATTGTGCAAAGAGAAATAATTATAAAAAGTACCCGCTCTCTTTAATACCAATAATTTGTCATCGACTGAGCATTTTTTTCTGGGTATAATAGTAGTCTGACTAACTCATTAGCTTCATACTAAATACAGCAATTTTGCTGTCTCCTAGCCAAATATTTCTAATATTAATGATACAGTTTAGATAAAATGATTTAAAAAGTTGTACATACAGCCATTTCTGTGTGCTTATGCAATGATAATTAATTATCTTGAAGTTTTTAACTCCAATCTTTCACTTCCAATTATACTTCAATATTTCTGGTGATCATTCCATAACAGTTTTCTTTCTCAAATTTCATAATCTAGTTTGACATTAAACCACTTTTTACTGGAAGGAAGGAGAAAGGAGATGCGTGCCTGGGAACACATTCACCTCTCAGCAGGCTGAAGCAGCAAGTTGCAATGTGGAAATAGGTTAAGAGCCTCGCTGGGTTCACAGGGGGTGCCAGGAAAAAAAATTATGTATACTATCTGCACAACAGCGGTACTTCAGATGCTAACACAGAAAAAAAAAAAAAAAAGAAAAAAAAGAAAAAAAAAGAAAAAGGATGCAGCTGCACAGAAGCACAGGGAAAGTGTTTCCCTGCTGATTGCAAGGGAGCTGGGGGGATGCACGGCAATACTCTCCGCCGCATCCCCACCCTGCACATCTCGCCCTCCGGGCCACATCAGCAGGGCCAAAAAGGCCATCTTCTCATCTCAAAGCTCTTGCCTTCCTTTGCCAGGCAAAGTTAGAGGCCTGGTGTCCTCCCACACGGGTGAGCTGGCACGGCTTTAAGCTCTTGTCATCTGGGATAGCCCCAGGCACTGTCAGCAGGCTCTGTCCCTCTTCAGAGAAGTTGTGCGCAAACCCAACAGCAGCAACACACCTTCATAATACACACAGCTGCACTTCATTATTTTTTTTTTTTTAAGATATTGGCTTCATAATGTAATACTTTTAAAAAAACTATACATTTTCAAGAAAAATAATTCTTAAAGATTTTTTTCCCACGGCCTTATTCAAACAGAGCTGAAACCAGGGCACTCCCCTCTGCCCTCACTAATAGCGCATGAGGAATCTCTGCAGCTCTTCCCTCTTTACTAAAATGGTATGAGGTCTCCTACCAAAGATGAGAGCACGGTCTGGAGCTGTTTGCTCACATGGAGATGAGGTCCAGGATGAACACAGGAGTCCCTGGAAATGGTCGTCTTTATCTCCGTCAGGAAAAAACTGCTTTTACTTCTTTGCAAAACCTTTATGGTCATGAGCATGACAGAAGCAAATTAAAAAAAAAAAAAAAAGTCAGCAAAACCCTTGACAACCCTTTCTTCTAAAAAGTATTTTTTTAAAAAATTGTATTAATACACTGTGATTACATTTCCTGAAATGGTCTTAAACCTTACGAATACACCCCCACAAAATTAAAACCTTCAAGAGCAAATCACCATAGACTAAAAATCCAAGCAGTATTTGTCTCCGGTGACTCTCCCACACATATTATCAACAATTGAACAAGACCAGGAGAACTGCGCAACATTCAGAAGTTATTCTAGACTTTACTCGGTGCTCAACAGGGATGACTGTATTTGCAGCACTGTGGATTCGTTTTAAAAGGTGAAATTCTCTAGCACATTTTGCATATGAAGTAAAATTTAAGAACCGTCAATAACTGCAGATGATGAGCACTAATCTTAGCCTTCAGCCTCAGTATCACTGGAAGTTTTTCCCTCCTGCTTGAACACCGCATGTTCAGAATAGATCCAATTTTTCCATCTTTTATTTGCATAGGTAGGGACAGTTTATTCAAGACAATTATCTCAGCATGATTCATCATCATGATGCTCTAAAATAAAAGCAATCATGCTAGATTGGTTGCAATTAAAAAGGTATTTTTACACTTGGAAAAAAAATTACCTGTTGAACAGACAACTTTTTTCCAAACAAAATCAGGATACCTGTTGAACTGGTATGCCGCATTTTTTCTCCCTCTCTGAAGCTCAAACATACAGCGCCCCACTCTATGATTTCCCCTTGGTTACATTTTCGTAAAAATGAATAGAAAAGCTCTAGTCCGTCCACTAAGCGAGTGTAATTCTTTATTGACCCATTTTAATCAATAAAGCTACCCCTGCTTTGCAGCATCACGAAGCAGTGCTCACACACAGCACTGCCAGCGAAGAAACTAAAGGAATCAGGATTCGGGGACCAATAAACTGCTCCAGAGAAGAAAAAGGGAATGGCTTTCATCCGACGAGATTTTTCCCAGAGCCTCTCTCTGCCATGCACTTCCAACCGCTAATTAAATATTGCCTAATTGATACACTCAACCTCTGGCAGACTGGGAGAGCATGTTTGTGGTGGGGGGCTCAGCTCAGCACTGAAACCTATTTTTATATTTAAGCCTGTGACCATTGGTCTCTCCTCTTCCCCATCTGAAACAGCAGCGTGACGCTCCGCATCGCACCCTCTGCTCTTGTAACCACTGCTTCTCACCTCCTCACCTCTTTTGACTAGGAAGTGTTGAAATCTTGCAGAAATAATCTGAAGACTTAATTAATTTCTACCAACCTGGGATCAGAACATACAGAAATAAAGATGAAGTAACTACAGAAATTAAGAATGGCCATTTTTAGAGCTTATGCCTCACCTTTATTCTTAGTGACGGGAGAGGGAACATGTAGAATCATTTAGGTTGGAAAAGACTTTTAAGATCATTGAGTCCTGCCATAAACTACATTCTAATTCAATATAAAACACAACATTTCAGTTGGGAGGGACCTACAACGATCATCTAGTCTTAACTGCCTGACCAATTCAGGGCTGACCAAAAGTTATTAGGGGCATCGTCCAAACGCCTCTTGAACACTATCAGGCTTGGGCCGTTGATGACATCTCCAGGAAACCTGTTCCAGTGTTTGACCACCCTCTTGGTTAAAGAAATACTTCCTAATATCCAGTCTAAACCTCCCCTTGCACAGCTTTGAACCATTCCCACGCATCCTATCGCTGGATACCAGGGAGAAGAACACGGCTTATATGTATATATACATATCAGATGTAAATACATACATATTATGGGTAGCTCCCTGTTGCTACAGACAAGTGCTTCTGCATTCTTCGCTAAAAAGACTTTGCAAGTGCGATGTCCAGAGAGGGCCGCAAACCTTAAGGCTGTAAACAGAAGAGGAAAACAATCATTGCTCAAATTTCCCTTTGATTTACAGTGAAAGCAATTTGTAGGGGCACTAGGCAGAAGGAAATGCCGACAGCAGCCTGCACAAACTGAAACGTGAGCCTCTGACTACATAGCAGCAATGGGCAGCCCACCCAGCAATACAAACAGCAGCTTATGTAAAATTTCCTGAGTGGGAAACATATTTATAGTCGAGACAATATGCTTCAAATGGAAACTGATGTTCTGGTTACAGAGACTGTCTCCAAACTGAACTACAGCCGCTGTATCATCTTTAAATACCGGAAACGTTCAAATATCTGATGTTTTTTAAGTGTCACTCCGTCTCTGATCTTTGCAGAATATGAAACCCATTATCGTTCCCACAGATGATCCTTCAACTCTATTCATTTCTTCTTTAAAAGTCCTGTTTCCTAGCAGAGCTGAAATAACTTCTAAAACAGGATGAAAGCCCAAACTTTGCAGACTGCTGTATCTGCACAAAGGAAGGTACGTACTGCTCTGGAGAGCAGACGGGTGCTGCTCCTGCGCTGCCCTGACGCAGCACAGCAGGCTGCTGCATCAGCGAGCATCCCCGGTGCGCTCGGCGTGGGGGACGGAGCCATCCATCCAAACTGCCGCTGCTGCACATTGCACAAAAGCGCTTTGCCTGCTAAACAGCAAAGTGTTTCGGCAGTGAGTAAAGTTACAAACCACTTCAGTCGTTCTCCATGGCATTCCTACAGACCGAATCCAGTTTTTATCAAAGAATGGTTAGAGTTGGAAGGTACCTTAAAGATCACCTGGTTCCACCTCCCTGCCCTGAGCAGGGATACCTCCCACCAGACCAGGTTGCTCCAAGCCCCATCCAGCCTGGCCTTGAACCCCTCCAGGGATGGGGCAGCCACAGCTTCTCTGGGCAACCTGGGCCAGGGGCTCACCACCCTCACAGTCAAGAATTTCTTCCTAATATCTAATCTAAATCTCCCCAATCTCCCCTCTTCCGGTTTAAAACCATTCCCCCTCGTCCTATCGCTCCACCCCCTGATCCAGAGTCCCTCCCCATCTCTCCTGTAGCCCCTTTAGAGACTGGAAGGGGCTCTAAGGTCTCCCCGGAGCCTTCTCTTCTCCAGGCTGAACAACCCCAACTCTCTCAGCCTGTCCTCACAGCAGAGGGGCTCCAGCCTCTGATCATCTTTGTGGCCTCCTCTGGACTCGCTCCAACACGTCCATGTCCTTCTGATGTTGGGGACTCCAGAGGTGGAGGCAGCACTGCAGGGGGGGGTCTCACCAGAACAGAGCAGAGGGGCAGAATCCCCTCCCTTGCCCTCTGGCCACACTGCTGGTGATGCAGCCTAGGATGTGGTTGGCTTTCTGGGCAGCAAGCACACACTGCCAGCTCATATTGAGCTTCTCATCCACCAACACCCCCAAATCTTTCTCCTCAGAACCGCTCTTAATCTATTCTCCACTCAGCTTGTATTTGTGCTTGGGATTGCTTTGGCCCACGTGCAGGATCTTGCACTTGGCCTTGTTGAATTTCATGACGTTCACACACCCCTACCTCCCAAGGTCCCTCCGGATGCAATATTTGCTTGGTCTTCTTTTAACCACACTCATGACAGAAAGCAGATTCAGGACATTTCCACATAGCAGTTTGTGCCCTTTGCCTGTGTTCATTTCATAGCTGGAAGCACCAAGGGTCCCGTGGAGAAGAGCTGAGCAAGGCCAGCTCAGGTCTGGAAGCTGCACAGTCATGTGGAAGCAATTAGCAGACTCAAGCCCTACCTCTGAAGCCTTCACCACAGCACCACATTCCCAGAAGAACTTGGATTCTCTGTCTGACATGGTCAGATGCTCTCTGGCTCTGGCCATGCTCTCAGGCTCTGGCCATCATCAGCTATGACCCATCTCACTGCAACCAGCATCAGGCATTCATGGATCCAGACAAATAACCAACGGTGTTGGCTTGCAGCTAATCAGCAACCTTCACCAATATTTGAAAAAGCTGCCAATATTGACCAAATACATTTTTTCAAATTACAGATTCATAATAAAAAAAAGCTTTTCCTCCTTGATTTTATAGGAAAATTAATTTATGATGTCCCTATTTGCCATTTATATTATTTGTAGAGCCTCAAATTCAAAGGTGGTCAAAGGAAAAACAAATACAAGGGAAATCAATGCCATAGGTATGCTCTGTAAGCGGCAGCTGAGGCAGAACTCTCTAGAGGGACAAGAGTCCTTGTGTTTTCTTACCTGCCAGCATCAGGGGAAGAAAAACATAAGAAAAGCCTGAAATTTTCAGGTTTTCACTCTTGGGACAAGGTCTAACTCACAGTTGTCTTTTCCTATGCCAGCTCAAGGTTGGTTGAACTTGAGTTTTCTTCCTTCTCTGAAAAAGAGTGTAACACGTGCCCTGAAAATGGAGACTTTCTTCCCCTAAATATCTGTGAAAGAGTACTTTTGGGAGTCCAGCTGCATGGCGGCAGGCTGGGTGAGCACACACGAGTGCCCAGAGCTCCACCAAAGCACCGTGCAGGACAAGGATGCAGAAGCCTCATCTGTTCATTGAGCTCTTTAGATTTCTCCTTCATCTCCCCCTGTCTGAGCAAGAAAAGAAATAAGCTTAAAAATTAATGTTCTCGTTCCCCCTCTCCCCACCCCTGCTTTGTTTGTTCTTCGGAGCTGGAGAGAAAACAAAGCTTTTTCATTATTTACTGCCACTTTAAATTTTTGATAGTAGTCAAAGGCAGATGCACCACATTAAAGGGTACCAGCTTCCATTATCTAACAGAAAAGTTAATAGCAGGAACTTTGCAGTGTGTCAGATTCGCAAGTAAGCGTATGGACACACTTGGGTTTGTGAGATGAATCCTCTGCCACAGTAAAGGCTGAGCTTGTCAAATGAATTATTGAGGCAGTAACTGCAAATTAACACAAATTACACGCAGTTATCAGAAGGAAACTTTCTGATTTTTTTTACCCTCAAAGCTTCTAGAACTGAAGTGGGAAAAGCTTCAGAAATTCTACCTCCCAAGAAGTAAACACCAACACATGCTCTTACACAGCTTTGCAAGCAGTGAGTTAAAAGACACAGCTGAAAGAGGAAGACATACTTCAAGACTAAAATTATTGAGTAGTATTATACCAAAGGGCTGATGCATGCCGACTTCGGGTATCGTGCTGTGCCACGCTCAGTTACAACTCCTGCCTCTCCCTGAAAGTGCAAAGCCAGCGCTTTTTACAACAGAATTACAGTTCTTGGCAAAGCAATTCCTACCCATCCCAGCTCCAACTTTACCCGTGCTTGCTTTGTCCCACAGGGCCAAAGGAGTCCAAGCTGAGTGCACTGAGAACAGAGGTGTTTCCTGAAATCCACCTGGAAACGAGCGGCTGAATCTGCAAACGCGTTAAGAAGGTTGCCGTCTCTACTTTTAATGGTATCACTGGGCTTGCGAGATTCATAATTTGTGACTACCAGTTTACAAATAAACAATGAAAATTTGTTATTAAAAAGATTCTTCAAAACAGAAGACTAAAGACAATGTGGGGGTTTATTCTTCTTCTTCTTCTGGAATGCACAATTCTCCAAAGGTTCTTGTACTAACAGCCAAGACCTGTCTGCTTCCCAGACTACTAGTCATTACAAAAATCAGGTTTACAAACAAAAACCGCTTGGTAGTAATTCCCCTATATAAATTAAAATAGAAATTTATGTTTGTTTGTCCTATGTACGTCACCTGGGGCAACCAGAGAACTCATGGATATTTTTCACATTAACTAATCCCTCCAGTTTTGGTAGAATAATTTCATCTAGGTGAACTTCTCAGAACTACCTTCGGAGTCTCTCATGAGGGAGTTTTCTGTTCCAACCTGAGAAATACTCTGAATTTGCATTTATTTCTTCCAATGAAAGCTCATGTCTTTCTCTCATCACATCATATGCAATTTGCTCTATATTCCACTGGCCAGGTTTTTTTCCCCAGTTCCAATGGCACAAAACCTGTCACCTTGTGAAGAAGTTGGAAGGTTACGGTCCTATCTGGGGTGTTGCAGCTAACCCTTTCATTCGCAGAGGTTCCCTCCTCTGGGGCATCTTTTCGAAGTCTGCAGATCTTGATGCCTGGGTATGATGTGATTGATGTGGACATCTAAGCCCTGGTGTTATAGTAATTGCCATCTCTGTCACTGTATCTTCAGGGTTTCGTCTCCATTATCTCAAAGAGCTCTGGATGTCTGAAACTATAGGACTGTTAACAAAAAATACAGAAACAAAAAAAGAAAAAAAAAGAAAAAAAAATCAGTGCATCTCTAGGCAAAGAGATTGCTTCTTATTGCTCTGTTGAAAATAGTTCAAGATTACATTGCAGTCTTCAAGATTCATAGTAAAACCTCAAAAATAAGTTTCCCTTCTCCTTTTCAGTTGAGCCTCTTGCTTTCTTTGCAAGCAAAAACTTTGCCTGGAAAAGCAAGCTGCAGCCCCAGCAGCTCAAACCCTGCAGCTCTAACCCTTCCCACAACTGGGCTTTTCACAAGTATTTTTTTTTGTCTCTGTGGATAATCAAGGACCACTAGAAATGAGCACACACTATGTTTGCCGAACAACTGAATACAAGCAGCCTCTCCTCTAACAACGTCAGCTCTTTCACTTAAAAAAAGAAAGTATAGTGAACTACTGCTTTCAGCTTTATCTTCCCCTTTTTCAGATCCTTTCCTAAAAACTTCACACCCCAAGGTGTCTGCAGTTTGTACTGTAAGTTATTGCTTCAACCTAAAACTCATCACAGAAAATCTAAAATTATTAGCTTTTTTCTTAATAAAATAAAAAAAACCAAGCAAGATATAGATTAATATTTATAAGGGTTTTTCTGATGTCTCTAATTAATATTAATAAAACAGCACATAAACAGATAAACATATTCCAAAAATCTTATAGCAAGAACAAGCATCTGATCCTATTTGTTTTAAATGGAAATCTTTTCGCCGACAATAGGGTGAGTAAATTGCTAGCAACAATCCCAGCAGTTATAACTGCTCACATTGCACATATTTCCACTACAGAGAAAAATACAGCGTGTCCTGGACCTGTTTCCACCTAGTTCTAGATCTTGTGCAAAACTCGTCGCAACACTTTTTTCTATTTTTTTTTCTATTTCTTTGCCCAGTCTTTCAATGACTAGAAAGATGTATTTTATGTTACGTTACCTGTATATAAACCTTATGACCATAATTGCCTCTGGCCAGAGCACTCATTTTAGCAAGATGTCCCCCATCTGCCATACTCTCTGCCCTCCAAGTTGTCTCTTGCTTTTTCCAGGAGCGCAACTGTAATTCAAAATTTTTAGGAGGTCCTCAAAATTCACTTCACAACTGTTTTAATTTGTTATTATTGTTTTTACACTGATTTTAAGAGAAAAGGAGTACATCAGTGGATCCTTTTAAATCCATCTACGTGGCACAAAACCTTTGATGCTAATTAATTCATAAAATTAAAGTCTTCAATATGGTTTCAGAAATCAGTGACTGCAAATATGTTCATGGCAACTAAACAGGCAGGGACTGGTAGGGTCTGGTTTTGGATCTGTTGCTCGCTTTTTTGTGCAATCCCCTTTTGAATGTTCCAGAGCAATGAGCCTCCACGGCCGCCTGCAGCAGCAAACTGCAATGCTCACTTTGCACATCCGTGCTGTTTTAAACCTTATCCGTACGATGTTATTGCATTTCTTGCTCCCTGGTTCTTAATTGCAGAGTCTGGTGAGAAGCAGACTGTGCATCATTGCCTGGTAGACCAAAGTCTCTGCTACAATAATGACAAATCACAGCAATTAGTTAGCGTGGATCCCAGCAATGCTTTACAATGCGACCAGATCAGGTTGTTAATTTGCTTCAGGCACTACCTGACCTCTGCTTATCTACCCCCTGTTTCAGGAGAATTACATTTGAAATCACCATAATTGCCTGGACGACATGAGGATCTCATCTGAAATCAATTCATTCAGTTTCCCCTTCCGTGTTTCTAATATTGTTTCTGAAGTATCATGACAATTTAAAATAATTATATTTTAATTAGCGCTGATTTTCAGTGGAAGTCATGCACAGCCACTTAACAACTTCCACATTAGTACCCAAATAAGTTCCTTGTGATTATCTGGAGACTCAAAACCAGAAATAATGAGATATTGGTGTAATCTTTGTTGAGTTCTTTTTATAAAGATCTCTAACAGATTGTATAAGCAGCACATATATGTCAGAGGGAGAGAAATAGGCAAAATTAGGACAGACAACAAAAAAAACCCAAAACATGCAAACTAGAATTCACAATTGTCTAGAACATCTGCTTTAAATTTACTTTATCATTTTTAGTAAGAAATAACAGCACGTTAAAGGATGACAATATATGGTCAAGTATTTCAGCTCTTTTTGTAAAACACACACATAAAGGTTATTTGATTTTCTTTGTTTTTAAGTTTCTAGGAGTTATTTAGAGAATGTGCCTAATCAATACCTTCTTTTTTAGCGTTGGGTATCACCTGTTAGTCCCCAAACACCCAGCAAGGTCCCTGCTCCTGCCTTCATCACCGAAGCAGAGGTGGGACAAACCGGGTGAGTTAGCACAGCAGATGGGGACCTTGGGCAACGAGCGACTCGGAACTGCAATCAGTACTGCTGCAACTTCGAACAGATAATGTATTACCAGATTTTCTGAAGATCACTCTGAAAATTTATGAAACGGTCCTTGTAATTGTTTTCCTCCCTCAGGTGCGGTGTGCGAAGCCCTCTCTGCCCAAGCTTGGCAGCGGTTCCCAGCAGCAGCCTCGGCTGTTGCAGATCAGTTTTTCCAGACCCAAACCCACCACAGCTAATGTTGCTTTGCTCCTTTGAAGTGTTTTTTAACGAGGGATCTCAAAGCATTTTTAGCACCTCCTTTATGAGTTACCAGATATAGCTGCATTCGTTTCACCAATGCAGAGATTCACCAGTTACAGGTATTCACCGGGAATGAAAGTCAAATGTCCTAATTAGTCACGCAGTCCACTAATCACTTGATTATCTTAATTTCCTGAAGCCAAAACAATTTAATTTTAAGTTTTGGGGGTACTTGTGCACAGCAGGATATTAGCTTGAATTAGGATATGTAGTTAAAAAGGAAGTGCATTAATTTCCCTAGAAAAGCTTTTTGTTTTGAATACAATGGCATAAAACCCCACCATAGCTAAGTAGCAGTGGTACATTGCTGATGTATCTACGTACTTTCTTTGACAGCCTGAATTACGGAAGTGCTTTTGCACCCAAAAGGAAGAACAGTCATGTTGCTCCTAGACTAAAACTGTCTGTGAGCAATTCATTTTGCAGAAACAAAGCAGAGCTTTAGAGAGTGGGTATTTAAATGACATGGCATTACTCCTAAAGGAAATATTACTGACAACAGCATGCAAATGTTTGGTATAGCATTTGGCACAAAGAGAGAACATATGGTATTTAATGCAAGCAAATTAAACAGCTCTACGCTACAGTCAACTGGAGATGCATCCTACTGTAGCAATCCTGAATCCAGTATAAATGATTTCCCTCTAGATTTGCACCTGTATGAAATTGGTTGAACATATGCATGGTTCAAGCAAGTATCTATTGTTAAATTTCATCCAGGCTTTCCAGATGCATACAAATGATGGATTCTAAGTAAAATTTACAGTAAAGTATTTCAGTAATTCAAAGTTTCTCCATTTCTGTTCCTAAACTCAAGTGGCCGATACGTAATCTCAGACTGGCCATCTGCACATGTGATCAGCTGTCTCCCCTTCCATCGTCAGCGGGGTTTTTATTCTTTACTTAATCTCAGTTGAATGGGTTTAGATTACTCTCATTCAAACGCACCAGAACTATCTGCGGACCAGAACTAACTATTCAAAACCATATGCTGCCAGAAAAAAAGAAGTCCAGAAGAGCCTCCCCAACCAATGCCACTTGTATCACCCCACAAAGTCAAGGTTGCTCAACACCATGCTGCACCCTGGGTTACTAGGATGACGCAATCCTGCCCAAACCTCTTGGGTATTTAAGCCATGCAGGCTGCTGCATCGTGGCTGGGGAAGGCTCACCACCCCCTGAGCACAAGCCATACTATAGGCATGGAATGATTTGCATCAACCACAGCCTGGCTCTTACATTTCAATGGCATCACCATGCTGCAGGCTTCGTTTCTTCTCCTACTAAAATAGAGGCGTTTTTATCCTGTAATTTTACCTCTGTGGATTTCCTTCAGCTTGCTATTCCAACTCTACCTTGCTAAAATCTACCATGCAGTGCAAATAACCCAAACTAAATTTCCTGTGTAATGATATTATAATCACTGAATCTTCAGTTTCACCATGTTCATCAGATTTGGCTCCTTTTCTAGGATGAAACCCAAAAAATCTCTGTTCACATCGGCTGCTCAGTAGACTGTTCAGGGAGATAATTTTGTTTCACCTCTAGAAACACTTGAAGCTATTCTGACAATATTCGTGCAGTCATTGCCAATAAAGTAAACTAACCAAAATCAATGCTTCTGACTTCCACAAAATTCAAACATCTATATTAACTAACATTTTCTGTTCCCTTGCCCTTCTTGACAGACCTACAAACATCTAACTCATTTGTGGAAATCTGTATTACAATATTCATTTTAACACATCCTTGATATAACAAGCTAAGTTAAATATCACAATTTGTAGAGAAGTTGTCTTTTATTAATTTAAATTAGAGACAAATTTTGTTACCCTCACATACATATTTCATTACACAAGTTGTCCTAATGAAATTAAGGATTTATTTCTACACTTTAGTGTTGCTGAGGGTTCGTAACAGTATTAAAATAAGATGTTATGAACTATAGTCTCAGAATCAATGTCAAAATGTTTCAGCTATTTTTATGCTAAACATCATCTCTATGGAAACACCGCAGTTAAATTTAATACAAATTATCATAGACTTTTCCAGTAATACAGGCCAGCATCAAAGAGTCCAGACTAGTTTTTAAGGGAACAAAGTAAGAATTTAGGTGTCTGAACTGACTTACTGGATACCTTAACCATAACCATTTTCATGTCTGCGCATTAACTTTCCCTCCTGCAAAAAGAATTGCCTTTTTAGATCTAATATGAATTATCAGTTCAAGTCTCTCTGAGCTCTCCATAAAAAAAAAATAATAATAAAAATCTCAGAAAAATATTAACAGAGCCTCATCTACACTCTCTTTGATTAATGAATTAACTGCTCCTACAGGCACTTTCATCTTTAACTCTGAAAGACATCTCATAATAGCAAGTATTATTATTTCTAGCTTTCTGTATTTAAAAAAAATGAACTTTTTTAAATGGAGGTGTGGAGAGTTTGGCAAGCATGACAAAGTGAAGGGATGATGCCACACTCTCTTATCTTCATGTTAAAAGAAGGAAGATGTATAATAAGCAATATATTTAGCCAGTCTGGCCTCAAAATCTCTAAACAAGAGTTCCGCCGAGTAGAAATTCTGTGGAAGCTGAGCCATTTCCACTTACAAGTTCACGCTAGACGTAGCCTCGGTTGCGGATGACAATTAATGTAGTAAACGGGCGACACGGTTCTCTCCTCACGAGAAGTTTTAGTGAAGTTTAATAAATTCTTCCCCTCTGCACTGGAAGAGCAGCACCTTCCCAAGGACACCTCAATAGAGGACACAAGTGCATCTCTCGGCCATTGGGAATTCACCTGCAGGAGGTTGGTCTGAGCGCAAACATTTGCCAGAGCAACGGGAAGCCGATAGAATGTGATGTTGTCATTTAATGTATTCAATGTACTTACTGATATGTCGCATAAAGTGATTCTCCTTACTAAATATGTATTTTATATTATTTTATTGTTATGGTTTAATAAGTTTTTACCGTGTCCAGTCTGTTTTAGTGTTAAGGACTAACTTAAGGTGGACTTTAGTGAAGTATTGGCCCTTCACTGAAAAGGAAAAATTAAGTCTACTGAGAGCGTTCATCACTCAGAGCATCCTTAGAGTCAGCATAGGAAATGTAGCTTATTCATGCATTTCAAGCTGTGAGACATTTTGCACCAGGTTATGCTTATAAAAAAAAAAAAAAAAAAAAAAAACAAAACAAACCAAAACCCAAACATGCTGGCAAGAAAAAGGCACATTTCAGACTGAAATATTTCTAAAAGTTTAACCTGCCCAAGAATTGAACAGGCCCCCAACATTGTGGGCTTCCTGAAAAATGAGATTATCCAAGCTTGAGATGAACAGTCATCTCAGTGGTCAACTAAGAGCAGGCCAACCCACTTTTTACGTTGCTTTAAAATATTATTGAATTACTGCATTCACAAATAGAAGTCGCTCTCAGCACATTATCACAGCACATCCCAATAAATTGTATAGCAAAGCCTAAAAAAAATACACTGAAATGCTCTAAAATTTAAAATGCACAGAAATTGTGCTTGCAGTCTGGACACATGCCCCGGAAAACACTGCGGAACCAGGTGCAGGCTTTTCACGTGTCGAGGTGAAACTCAGTATTTTTGGCCCTTACTTTTACAGGTTAATTTGTACTTGAAGATTTTGAAAATTCACGGGGAGCGTGCGGGAAGCAGGTAAGCATAGCAGCTCCAGCCCATCCTTGGGGAACTTCTATTTTTTCATTATCATCAGTGTCTTCTCTCTCCTGATTTAATCAATAGGCATATTATATGTCGACAGTCAGCACCTCTGTGTCAGAACTAACACTAAATCAAATCAGCACTATAAATATGCTGAAGATTATACATGTCTGCCCAGTTTTTTGCTGCCAAGATAAAAATCCCAGCAGTGACAGTTAAGGTGCTGCAGTTTGCCAAAGGCACCGTATCAGCAATGTGAGTCCTGGGAAATGGAATTAGCAAGACTTTAAAAAAAAAAAAATTAAAAACATTAAAAAAAAGATTGAAATAGCCGGGGATTGGAAAGAGACACAAAGAAATCGTGGTGCCTGGGGTAAGAGTGGAAGGTTTCAGGACAGGAAAACACATGTTGGACAACAAGCATCAAAACCAAAAGATTAAAGAAAAAAATATATAGGTCATTCTTACACTGGCATGATGACTGTTATTAATTTAAGAGTATTTAAAGAAAGCAATGACTCTACATAACATTATCACAAGATACCACTATATGGACTGTCAGGTATTACACCCTGAGTCATAAAGAAAAAAAGCTCAACATAGGAAAAGTTTTAACATGCTTTTTCTGTGATAAGCAACAGTAAGTTCTACAGAAACTCCTTTTTTGGGGGGTTATAAATCATATCAGTGGAAAGTCTGTAAGAATCCGCATTCTGTAACCTGGAAACTTTCTACCCTGATACTTCTTGTCACTCAACAAATAACATTTATATCAAGATCAGCAATCTTGACAAAACCAGAAAAGCGCATTTTAAAATCATACTCCAAAGCAGCAGCAGCAGCGATTCTGTAATCTGCATCTCTGCAGAACAGCATCTCCATGGGCAGCGCAAGCCTGCACCCAAGCCAGAGCAAGGAAAAGGCACGATTTGTTCAACATCTGAGCTGTTCTCAGATCTTGGACTTATTTAGGGGCAAACATTATTTGCCTTTTCTCACGTGGGGTGTCTCAGTAGCAGTTCATAGGGATAAGAGTTGTTTGATAGAAACCATCTATCAAGTTAACTACTGAAAGTACCTTTCTTTAAGACTACGCCAATGCCTGCTGGAAGGAACCCCAGGTGAGGGTGACACAGCCACAGTGGGAGCCTGAACAAGCCAAGCAGCAACGGTGACAAAGCTTTGCCCTCAGCTGATTGTGTTAACTGGAGGGCATGGAGAGAACAGTGCATTTCCCTCCATTACATTTGGAATTACATAAATTTGCTGCTGTTATGGAGGGAGGGGGGACGAAGGGGGAAATCAGGTGGAAAAAGCACTACAGCTTACTGACAAATCTTGTACTTATATAAAACTATATGCTTTTGCAAATATTTTATGCAGTTTTAGGTTTTCAGATTATAAAAAAAGTATATCTCCTCCCCCCAGGACTATTCATTGCATGTGTTATTTTTAAAGTGACTGCTAGTATTCACCTAATAAGACACCTACACATCCAGCTAATGCAAGCAGCCTGGTGACATAAGATTATAACATTAGCATACAAGGCTTCTCATGTATTATTTATACGTACCATGGTTTAAGCTATTTTTTCCCCTTCTTGGACGCTAGGCGTAGTGTTCAATTTCAGCTAATCCTTTCATCTTTTTCAATCTAGATTGTGAAGGTCAAACTGAATGCAATATTCCTCACATAACCCGAACCAAGGTCAGCCTTTGAATTTTATGATCAAAATTTCCTTCAGGAGGATGAAGTAGGAGGTAGCAATCAGTTCACCTCCCAAAACTAACCCTAGCTAATTACTGAACCCTTCCATATTAAAATGCCTATGCTGAAAAAGAAAATAACACTTGTACCATATTTTTTACAGGCTCAAGGGCAAAGCTGAAGGAATCTCACAGAGCACATGATGGGACCTTCCCTTTAAACTGCATCCTGTATGATGTGAAACAGTGGCTATACATGCTATAAAACTAGTCCTTTTGCCTTTGTTTGCTTTTTCCCTAAAGATAGACTGATATACCTACAGGCCATACACAGCAATATGTTTGCAACAGCACTTTGTGTATAAATTCAACATTAGAGATCTTCCCAGAGGGAAAAGCATCCTCCCCACTTGTGTTCTCTTGCTTGTAGCTCAGAAAGTTTGAGAGGTGAAGGATCAAAGTACTTGACATTTGAAAATTTCACTCCAATTGCTTCTTTTAATTCACAGCCTGCAGGTACAAACACGCACTTAGGCAACGGAAGGGAAGAGACCCCTTAGGTTGGCTGGAGCCCATCTGCAGCCCCAGCCGCTTGCCTGGCTGTGCCAGGCAGGGAGGTGGTGCCACTTGTGGTGTGTCACATCCCACATCTCCTAAACTCATGTTTGCCTGCACAAAGCTGCTTTTTGCCTAATAGATGATTTTCCTGCATAACTGCAATTTCAGCATGAAACCAGAAGGGTTTCCACATCATGCTCATCCTGGAGAGCAGCTCCTCAGTCATCCCCTGTACGCTTGGCTTGGTCACGCTTACCATGTCCTCTGCTATTAAAGTTCTCCAAGTAGCTGCAAGAAGGGTTAACAAACTACTATCCAAAAATGAAGGCTAGCACTGCTTAGAAGTATTTTTCTTAAAATACAGCCTAAAGGAACATGATTCGGCTATTTAGCATGGCTAAGCCTGGGGGAAGTACTGAGAAGCCACCCCCTCCAGGCCACACTTCCAGACCTCCTGCTTTTTGTGTCCCTCAAAGATCTTCACATCGGTCATAACAGGAAAGTGTTTACCAAGTTCCTTGCATGTTGCAAACACAGACAATCACACACTCATTTGTGAACCACCTTAATTTAACAGGCATGTAATTAGGAAAACGGCACGCTAGTCAAGAGATACTGTTAGCAGTAAGCAGAGGATTTCCTGCTTTTTTCCCCTTCAATGAGCACTAGATGCGTAGTTACTTCTTCATATCACCTCCAGTCAATACTTTCCACGTCTTGGCCTCAAATCACAAATATCAGAGTAAAGATCATTTCACGTGGCTTGTATCAAGCACAAAATGTTTCAGAGTTACAAACAAGAGCAAACAGAAGTGAGAAAAACCTTTGTAACTTTCAGTAAAGCTTTTTTTTTTTTTTTTTAAACTTCAGTACAGGGTAAAGAATTTGTAAGCATCCCAAGAAGGTCCATACAGCAGATATAAAAAGGGAAGAGCTATTTTGCTGGGGTTTTTTTTGGTTTATTTTGTGGGTTTTTTTTGTTTGGTTTTTTTTTTTTTTTTTTTAAAAAAAAGGTTCTCTCAAAAGAGCATTTGTATAAACTGTTGTTAGACATGGTGGTGTAGGAGGACTGGAAGAACATTTCTATTTGGAAATACTGTTTGCTTATCACCAATGAATAGCCCTTTGTGTGCATATTATATCATGGCGCATGACTAATCTTGGAATCACTTTTAAAGGACAGTCTTTCTTTTCTGACTGGAAAGCTGGACAGGCTAAAATTTAAAGAGAAGGGACAAGCCACAGGCATGAGTCTGCTCTATCAGGTCCAAAGGCTGACTATTTCAATATTTCATGAACTTAGTTTGTAAAACCTCTGTGGAAAGGACTGTAATTTGGGTGAGCAGTTGCGTGGTGCTCACCATGAGGGTTCCTGGTCGGTGCTCAAGATCCAGGGCACGACAACAACCCAACGAAGAGCAGCATCAAACCCCGGCACCCAGCGATACAAGCAACAAATAAAAATAGAAACATCACACTCTGCACTCTCCCCAGGAAGCTGGGAAACCACACCGCAGGTACCAGTGCAAGTACTGCGATTTAGTTGCCAAGCAACCCCCCTTATCCTCCGAAATTCATGTTCAAGTAGCTATAAAATCACTTGTTCAAAGGAACCGGAAAACAAAAACAAGTTGTACCTGCGGCATCCTATTTTGCTAAGCAAAGTACAGGAGAAGCAAAATCTAAACGCCAGCCAAGGCTTTCTGAACGTAAACAAATAGAAATCACAATATTAGCTTCAGGATGCCAAAACTGTATTTTTTGCATCACGCAAACAAATAAGTGGAGCGCTGTGGGGATTAGTGCTCTCCAAAATGCAATTTGGAAAGGGGAACCCGCTCACGTGCCAGCACCCGATACGACCCACCACCTCTCCAGTGCACCAGGTCATCTTGACAAACTTTGAAATATTATTTTACCCCTGACTGTGGGGCAGAAATTGTAGGAAAAATTAGCAATAGTATCACAGCCAGCTGACCTACTAAGGCAAACAGTCTAATGATTCAGATAAACTTGGTCACAGGCACAATACTCAAGCATCAAAACTTGATCATACGCACGATATTCAAACATCACACATCCCTATTTGTGAAGGGGGGCGTTTTATTCTTTCATTACTATAATAAGTGAAGGGAAGTGAATTACATCAGTCCAAATACAATCTGACATGAAATCAAGTACTGGGTTTTTAATCCAGTCACTCACATTTGTTTGTCCATCTGCTATGAGAACTGAACAGAAATGCCAGCCAAGGATCACAAACTTTAGTGAACTATTTGCAGATTTCTCAGTTATTTCCCATTACTCTATAGCATGTATTCCACAAACATAAGATTTGTGTGTACGTGTATACTTGTGCATACATATATGTATATAGGTATACACACACATGAATATAGATATAAAAGGGTCAATGTTAACTCCATTCCCTTCGTGATACTTTCACAACTGAAACATTTCTGGACATTTTGGGATAGTAAACTTTAACGATAAGGAAAAAATAAAACTTTCCAGTTTGAACCAAATCAAATGTTTCGCTTTACTCAGTATATTTATTTTTCTGGCCACACAGATTTGGAAAATATAGTTCTAAAGGTTTTTATTTGAAATCAATTCATGAAGCAATAATAAATATTTTATTTCTTGCTTTTCAGTTGCTATATGAGGGTGTAACCAGACTCCATCAAGGCTTCTGATAGTCTTACTGTTATCTGCAGTTGCCAGGTTATACCATGCCCTTCCTTGAAGCCTTGGTCAGGAGGCTCCTCCTTCCCTTGTCCCCTTGAAATCTCCTTTCGGACACCGAGAACTGCAGTTTGGGGTAGCACAGCTGCAAGTGGGCATCCTCTCCAGAAACAGCATCCCTGGAGAGACAGCTCTTTGCTGCTGCAAATAAAAATTCAGAAAAACAAAACAAAACAAAACCAACAGACAACCACAAACTAAACGACAACAAAAAAAAAAACCCACCATGAAAAAAGTTATTTTCATGTCAGGAAGACTTTTAATCAAAACCAAAATTTACTACAGATTTGAGACAGCATAGGGAGTACTTCAGATAGTGGGTAAATTATTGTGTAATATTTCTGAAATGCTCCGATTGAAGGGTTTGATTTTTTTTTTCCTCTTCCCTTTTTTAAGGACAGAATCTTTTAAACTATAATCAGTCTCTGTCACTGTGCTGGTCCATAATACTGTGTCTTTCACTAATCTTATTTTCCTGTCTCCCTGTTTCGCCTTGCTTTTGAAATGTTATCTTCCCAAGGATAATAAAGATATACCTCCTGAAGGTCTTTCTCCTCTGTTTTTCAAACGTATAGTTTACAGCAAAGTTCTGGTATGGGAAAATAATTGCGTGAGAGTGAGCTAGGGATGAAAGACACACAGAGAGCAGAAAACAGGGGGGCCGGTTGAATATGCCACATTCCTCCACCCACAGCATCTCCGCCTGGGGAGCTGCAGGCGTCAGGAGAAAATGTTCATTACAACACACGAAATGCAAGTTGGGTGGAGAGTTAAATATTTATTGGGAAGATTTTTTCCTGAAGATCAAGAAACCCTCAGTTTCATTGTGAAAACTCAGCCTGCAGGGCCCAAGACTTAAGTTTCAGGAGTCAAACCTAAAATAAGCAACAAGTGCCTGAGCGTAAACCAAAGAGTCTGTCTGCCCTGACCTTCAGCAGGGAGCTGCCAGCTGAGCCAGGCTTTCACATCTAGCAAAAGCCCGGTCCTTAGCATGAGCAGACACAGTCTGGTCTCATTTATGATTTTCTTCCAACACTATACAACCAACTTGTGTGGATCTTTTTTTCCTTTTTTTTTTTTTTGGGGGGGGGGGGGAGGCGGGGAGGGGACAGGATGCTGGTAACCCTTGCAAAACAAGCCTGAAGCTCCAGGCTTTAGCTGCAGATTCAATTCATGAAGGATGACTGTGTCGTCCATAACACATTGTCAAATTCATGCAGTTAACTGCAAATAAAAGGTTGAGCAATGGAACTATGGACCCCTCGTGAGGAGGCAGGTAGCAAACTTCTGCAGAAGTCGTTCCACTTTATATATATATATATGTGTGTGTGTGTATGTATGTTTATATAAATTTGAAGAGATATAGATAAGATGCATAAAATACATATGTATTCAGATATGTATTTTATATATCTGAATTTTCAGGAAGTTTGAAGTCTCATGTTTTCTGTTCTTAAACCCTCCCCATTTTAGAGTTCTTAGGAGATCAGGTCACACCAGTACATACTTTTTCCTCTCCAGTTTCTCCTGCACTGGAGTTATAAGCCAGTCTTCTCTCTAACTCAAAATAATCAACAGCATCACACTGGCTTTAACTAACTGCACTTTCCATACATGCAATCCATTCATAAAAAGCATTTTCACTACTTAGTTTCTGCACTTCTGCAATCTTATTTTTTGGAAACGTATACACGCCAGTTTAAAACGTTTAAATGTTCATTTACTTGCCCTTGCTAAATAGCTGAATCCTGACCATGAATTAAGGTTTTACAGCTTCTATAATAACACACTAAAGTCATTTAATTTGCAAGTCCCAGCCCTGGAGGAGAGGGATAAAGATGGGACCTGGAAGAACCACGTCCTGCAAATCTTGATGTTCAGGGCAGAGGATCATGTCGAGCCTCCCCCCTGCTCAGACATTTCACTCCTCCTCTCTTCCAATAAGCAGAGGAAAGATCCATTGTAACGGACTTTCAAAGCCACAGGCACTTTACATCCCATCCAAGTCTTGATGGTTTCTGTCTAGGAAGCAAAAGGCTGGAAGTTTTATATGTTCTCATTTGCTTAATGTGCTCCTTTATTGCTACACTTGAATTAAGCATCATCCTTACATCTTCTGAAGCTCAGAAACCCTCCACTCCCTGTTGACTCACTACCACCACCTCTCTACCATAATCTTAATTATTCATGTGTCGTGTGTCATCCCCCCCCCGGCCTGCTTCTTTAGGTTGGCTTTGTTTTCTGCCATCTCTGCAGTCATTGGAGAAGTTCCATGGTCTTCAGCAAGTTTGGGTCAAAACTAGCATGTGGACGGTTTTCCCTAACAGTCAAACTCCGGGTTTCAGAATTAACCTTTCCGCACATTTTTATGCTCCTACATAATTTTTATTCACTTCTAGGTCTGGCTTGCTAGAGGACATGTTTCCAGTAGAAAAGCCTAAGCGTGCCAAAATTTTTCACTACTTTTAATGTAATGCATTTTTCTATGAAAGGGATACCAATGTTACTGGCAAGTCCCATGAAGTCACAGCCCAATAGAGATGGCAATCATTTTTAAAAGTCCCTGCTTCCTACTTACACCAAATTTAGTTACATTCAGAATATTTTTCCCGGCTAAAAAACCCTTAAAGTCTAATCTAACAAAGCAGTCAGAGTATTAATACTAAATACTGCCTTTTTGTCACAAGTTTACCTATTTTTTTTAATATTTTTTTTTATTTAATATCAGGTACACCACCAGACACAGAAGTGGGAAGACCACAGGCTCGCAGAAGGCTGTAGAGAAGATTTCTTTTCTGCTCACCTCCGGCACTGCAGTGCTGCCAGAACTCAGATACTGTGGATTATGACTGAAAAGACATTATTCAAACTAATGAAATAATCTAGATGAGATCCCTAGTATAAACAGATTATTAGGCTAAAAATTGCTCCAGCTGAAAAAGCTCCCTTCCCCGCACCACAAAGAGCAGTGCAGTCAGCTATGGCTGGAGGACAAAACACAGGGAACTGCTACACATAACTCAGTTTAAGCACACTATTACTCTGCAGTAGTTCTCACAAGGTGCCTGTGCGCATTCTCATTACATATTTACTTGTTATTCTCCTTAATAAAACAAGTAATTTAAAAAAATGGCAGCGCAGTTAGCAAGACGGAAGGAAAGCTCATTTACAGTATGTCTATGTTCCTTTCAGGTACAATTGTCATTAATGATCTATTATATTATTAATAAAATCAATTTAGTTAGTGTTCTGTCAGGATGTTTAGCTTTAATATAAATATTATCAGTACTAAAATTATTTTTATGAGCCAAGAATGTTACAAACCAAGATCATTCCATCAAACAGTATAGCCCATTGTTAACGTACACGGATAGTATCTACCTCACACCAGGTTTTCAAATACTAATTTTCCAAGGCAATATACCCAACTTTCACTTAGACAAAACTGGAAAACATAATTTGTCATTTCTGCAATAAATGTAGATGGGGATACATTATTCTTATATTGCAAATGTGTAGTGCTCCATTATGCAGAACATGGAGAGGAAAGAATCACAAGTAGTTATTACTCCTCAATGTTTTAATGAGCAGTTCTTTCATGGGGAAAGATATAGCTGTTGCTCTTTCTGTATATTATCCTTCTAACTAATACTTGTGTGATGATACCATGAATGTACATATAGTAAATATATTTGGCAATAACCTGCATTTTCTGTATGGCATAAGTTATCTAGCATGCTCCCTAACCACCGTATGCTTAAATCCAAACAAAAAATATGAAGGACTAAAAAATCACAAATGCCTCAGCAACATTTAAAACCATATGGCACAATTATATTTCCTACCAACTATTTACTCCATGTGTCTCTAGACTGACAATCAACCTTGGAAAACACAGAGTAAACCATATGTTGTACCGCAGAGGAGCTGGACAACACATGACATCTGCTTTGCAAAAAGCTACGACAGAGATTATTATTATTGTTATATGGTCCAATTATTAAACACATTTCAAGAGAACCATGAAAAAGAAAACAGACCAAATTTTCCAGACAATACATGGATTAGGAAAATAAAAATCCTCTTGATAATTTAATGGGAAGTCAGATTAACCAAGAATGTCTTGCTAGTTATTTGTCCCCATTGGTGGGGATTCAGGACTTTAAAAGTGAGGTAATAGCAAAGCCGTGGAAAAAGATTTGGATGAAACCTTTCCATAACAGCAATAAGTTTTTGAGGAAATAACTAAATCTCTATCCAATTCTATGTTAGGAACAAACAAACAAGAAAACCTGTGAAAACCAAATCATCTAAAAATCAATGGAAAGTTGGTGCAGGCAGCCTGGTTGAAAAATCTGTGGGTTTTTTTTCATATATAAACGAGGGCAGTTAATACTTCCCAGTAGTTTCACACACATGTGAAGGTCTGAAAACAGAAAAATGGGAATCACATTTCAGGCTTGCTGGTATTTTCAGGAGCACCCAAAAGCAGTAACAATAGTTCTGCTTCTGTTTTCACAATTTGCATCTTTCTATGCCATCACTCAATTTCATAAGTAAACCGTGCATACACGGCAGTTATTCACATCCCGCGATAGCGATAACAAGACACACACAACAGCCATTCAAATATTAGGACAGGAATAACAAAGATCGAAAAATGAAAGGTTAAAAGAAAAAAAAAAACTACTAAACTTAAAGCACTGAAATTTGACAAGTCATTTTTGAAAAGCAAATAGCAGATTAAAGAAATATTTGAAGAAAATATACTTCAAATTAGAATAAAATATCATAGACCACTGAAGTAGTTTGGAGCCATTTAGGTCCAGGTCTGCACTTGGACACTGCATTCCCACCAAAATCAATCTGGATATCAAAATAACTGGCTGTGCTGGCCACACAGCTCAGGGACACATCTCACTTCACACTGAAGTAAGACAGAAATTAAACGTTTGGCCCAAAACTGGAAGAGCTTCATCCCAAACAGCTAGAGCAACATGAATAGGTATGAGCTTGGAATCATTTCAACTAGACAAAGAATTACAGACCAATTTCTACAGCATTTACTCCACTGCCTGTATGACTGGCAGCAAGCAACACCTCTGGCTAATTTATGAGCGAGCAAATAAATGCTTTGACAATAAAATCCATATGAGATCATTAAAAAAAGGTTTGTTCCCCACAGGAACAATTTTTAGAGACATTAGGGTTTAGATTTGCCCACTGAGTCATTCATTAACCTTTTCATAGGAACAGGTTCTGGCCAGCTACAGGCACGGAGCAGGGTCGAGTATACCGGAGACTCCCCATCTCCTTCCTGTCTCTCTTCCAAGGAGCACAAACAGCTCTGCCCTAAAGCATGCCATTAAGATTACACAGAGACCATTATCTATCTATGGGCACGGTTTATCCTTACCGCAAGGCCATGAGGGACAGACACCGGGATCACACAGGGAAATCCTTGATAAGGATTTTTAGGCAGAGAAAGAAAGTAAAATGTAGAAACTCTCCAAGAAAACAAACAACTTTACTCACTTTTTTGTCTGAATCCTCCATTCTTCACAATCTAATCAAATGTTTATCTTGACATCACCTGGTAAAATTGAACTTAACCAAGACCTGAAACAATTTAAATGTCAATTCCTTTGATTTAGCAAAGGGAAGAGATGCATGACAAATTAGAATTACCACATACACTCTACCTCAGAGCCAGATATAAAGCCACACAAATGGCGCAAATACAATTTTATGTTTGTGCTTAAGAGCCACAACAGAGATCAGGTCTCATGTTACACAAGGCTTCAATGTTGCCCACCTGAGCCGTGCTATGACACGTGTGCCCACAGCCTCGGTGGGAACCAGCAGCACCATGAGTGACTCCTGGTTGGACCAAGCAGGAAAGTCCTAAGAGGTACAAGAGACCGCACAAGCTGAGGCTGCTCGTTAGCACATGAACAAATAGGCTTATTGAAGCCTTTATGCACAGTTCTGGTGCTTTTATGCTATATAAAGGAGGTCCAATCCTTGCTGGGGATCCCATCTGGACACTGTTCAGATTATTTGCTGACCTATGTGCAGCATCCTCTCATACTATCAGCTCTGTCGCAAGGGATTTCTGCTTTCCATTGCTCAGGAAAGTGGAAACATTGATTATGGCTGGCATTCAATAATAACAATAAATAAATGAAAAGAATTCACACACAAAAGAAAACACAAAAAAGTTATTGTAGGAAATTACTATGGGAAAAATGGTGACCTGCATGTAGTGCTGTGGTAAGGTTGAATTATACACCATGGGCTTTGTTTAGATAAACACTGTTATGAAAGTTGTTGGATTTATTCTGAAGAAAAAGGAAAAGTGTCTGAAAAGCCTAGAAAAAACAGCCCATCAAATAGCTTCTGAGCTACAAGACACCTACAGTGCTGATTTCTAATGCTGACTCTTACCTATTAGTTGTCTTTTATCCCATCAAACTGTCCATGGAGCTAAGCCTCTCTGAAAGTGAGTTGGATGCCTCTCAGAAAAACATATGCTGCAGTTAAGCAGAGCTAATTATGTTTGTTATGAATTATCTAGGACCTGTATCTACTCCCAATAATCCAGATGAGATCTTGTCAATGGCTTCCATCAATGGGGATGGGAATTGACATTGTAGGTTAACAACAGCCAGGGTAGGGATATGAGGAAAAGGTACAGTACAGAGTCTTCACAGGGATGATCCACAGAAGGGTACGGCAGCCAAATTATCATCTTTTTGAGTAGGATCCAAAAAGAAATTCTGAGGATCTAGGTCAGGGTTCTCAGCGCATGAGCCCAAGCTGCAATGCTGGAAGCCCCCACGCAGATGCTGCCCCGCACAGCCCAGCTGTGGCCCCGCAGCTTCCTGGCCACCCGGAGCTCAGCTTCCACCTGCCCAAGGGACCTGCCCCAGCCCCACCAGGCTCAACACACAGTGCAAGCACCAGGCCTTATGCTTGACCAAAACCAGAATAAGTCTTCAAAAGGGCTCAGAATATTTGGCATTTTCAGACAGTGCCCAACAGGACAAAAAAGCAAAAGTTTTCATTGCGCTCTAGGTGCCTGCTGGGACAGACCATCTTCAAGTCAAAAAATATGCCCAGGCAAAGAGAAGAACGAAACCTGGGTCTTCAGAAAACTGGGCACATGTTTTAGCCACTAAGGTAGAACATAAAACACAGCTCTTCCTCCATCACCCTTATCCCTTGCATAAGAGAAGAAATATTACTGGTGGCACTTCACACAGAGACCTACACTGATGACAAGCAGCAACACCTACTCCATACTTCCCCCCCTTCCACACACACACAGGGATCCAAGTCCACCAGTCTTTGCCACCATCAAGAGACCCAATTAACAGTGGTACAAGAATCAGCACAAGAAAAAACCCCAATTAAATTTTGGCCTAACCTTGTACATGCATGTGCACACACAACCTGAGCCTCCTCATTTTCACTGCTGCTACAGACGAAAGCATGCGCAGTTTAAGACTGATGAAGTGACTGTGCTTTCAAATCCTTACCATCATGTTCTGCAGTGCACAAGAAACATGTAGTATCCCGTGGAAACTCTCTTTATACATATTCAGAGAGGAAGAAATGAAAACAAGAACAAACTGGTACTCGGGGGCTGAACATCCCCCTGCCGTCTCCTGTTGGAGGGCTTCCACTAAGTGCAGTCCTGCTGGAGCCCTTATGGTAAGCAGGCTGAATACAGATGCTGTCTTGGGCATCTCGCTAAGTATTGCTTTTAGTCAGCTCCGCTGAGTAGAAAAGGTCACCTTTGGTTTCTTTTTAAACAGTTTTTAAGTAGCAAGTTAATGGTTGTGACTATGCTGAATTCTTGGGAAGGAGAAGAGAACCAGAGCTCTCGCCATGGGGATGGAGTGGAGAGACAAAGTCAAAAGCTGCTGCACTCTTTCTCACGGTGATATTTTCTTTTTCTTTTTTTTTTTTCAGTCAAAAGACAAATTTGAGGGGAGACTAAATAACAACATCAACAACTACAATAATATTACACTTTTCCAGCTATCTCTGCCTCTGAGTGAGGCACACAGGACCCAGTTACATACTATTCCATTGGGCATCTCCAGGAAACCTTTGTTGATTTTGGCTCTTACACTCAAAATGCGATCACAGAAGACAACTCCAAGAGGAAGCCTTTCTGGTCCAAAAAAGCCATAGCAAACTGATTTCTGCGTGGGAAATAAAGCAAATTAACCCAAACACAAGAAAAAGCCAAGGGGACCATACAATTATCGCAAGATTTTCAACTCCTAAAGGATTGAGAAGAAGAGCAAACACACCCTAGAACGTCTTATGCAATAGCTGTTAGTTACGCCTGCCCCCAATGCCTGTAGAAAATCAAGGCAAGTGTGAAATACCATTCAGGAGGTTATTCTATACCTATGCTCAGATGCTGTTAAAAATTTACAGCAGGTAAAATGATACGATTATTTGAATATACCAACTTGACTACAGCAGCCCACAGCACTACTCATACAGACTGTACATAGAAACAGATAATCAGTTTTGAATAGAGAGAATATAAGAAATAACAATATTCAGTTACGATAATCAGATAATTTGCTTGTGACCAAAATTTAAAAATAGTAACAAGAACAATTTTACTAACTCTGATATAAATAATTTTAATGGAAATTCATGGTGTGGACTGCAGCTATGTGAAAAGAAAATTAAAAAGCTTTGCAACCTTACTTCTATTAATAGTCTTACTGTGCGTATTTGCTATAGGATTGAATTAGAGTAGAAACCTATAGATATACTAAGACATCCTCTTTCAGATATGTAAAGAATGTTTATTCATAGGAAAAAACTGAGCCAGGAGACACACACTGGCATTTTCTTGAGCTGGACCAAAAGCAAGCGAGAGTAAAAAAAGTTATCTGTGAAGCAGAACTGCCACCTTGTGATTGAACACTGCAATTCAGGTAGTACTTGGGGGTAAAAAGCATTTGGATTATAGTTGCCTCCCCATCCCAAAGCAACTTCAACCTTTGGAGAAAAGATTCAAAGGCAAATCAGTGATTCTTTTCCATGGACCTTCACAAATGGGTGTAACAGGCTCCCAATAATTCAAATCAAGAAAAACATAAACATTTCTGGTCCTAAGTACTCTTGTGTTTTATCAAACTTCTGAATAAGGACTGCATTTTCTACTTCGTTATTCTCCCTTCACTATCCTATTATTCACCAAATAACCATTAATTACTGTAACCACAATAAAGAAAAACAAAACAGAATATTCCTTTCCATAAGCGACTTATGTCATTATCCATGAATATTACATGATTATGTAGGAAGGAGTTGTCCTTCCACTTACAAATAAGAGCACTAAGAGGATATTAATGTGGTCAATATAAAAATCTACAAAGTATTATACTCCTATCACACATTATAAGAAATTTTAGTAAAAGCTAAGGAAAGAGATATCTCTGATATTACTATGCATTTCATTGGAAATTCTTTCTTATGAAGACAGTGGAATCCCAGAGACGCATTAAATTATTGTGAATGAAATTCTGAAGTTCTCATTTAAGCAAACTTTGTACTAAAGCCTTATGTGAGAATATGCTCAGCACATCTGGATTTCACACTTCATAGACATATCAAGTTAAAAGGTCTGTTGCCCAGCTTCAAATAGCTGGATGTGATTAACCAATACAAAAGTAGTCACAATATGACAAGAGAAGGCAAGTAAGATAAATAGAAAGAAAAAAAAGACAAATGAATAATTAATAAAATTTTTACATCCTTTCTTTTGAATGCAATTTCTCTTGCTCATAAAAGAAATATTTGACTGTTAAGATTTTTATAGTAAGAGTGTCGCTTAGTACTTTAAGTGTACTCTTGTGTTAAGAGTGCACTTAGTATCTCATACGAAGTGTATCAAAAGGGCACCATACATAATGGAGAAGTAGAAAGAACTGGTATTAAAAACGAAAAGGTAGCTTTACTCAAAGTCAACTTATTATTTTAGTAAACTTTGGTCATTCAGTTACAGTCTAGAACTTCAAGCTGATTGGCAAGCACATGAAACACCAAAGTGTTTGATTTATCTCAGCAAGATATTCTTGGTGGAAACAGTCTTTATAAGCAGGTTCTGTTTTTCCCTTGAAGACTGCAGTCATAAAACATCCTCGCAACAGATAACACATCTGTATCGTTTAACTTGACTTTGCAAAGATAAAAGAAAAAAAACTTAATTAGAATGGAGGAAAAATCCTAACCATATCTAGCAGCAGTCCTTCGTCTGCTTTGTTACAAAATTAATGTTGGGGTGCTTTTGGTGTTCCTGGTGTCTGTGTGTGGTTCATTGCTTCAACTTACAGCCCAAAGGTGGCGGGGGCCCCTAATTTTGAGGTGTCAGAGAGGCTTTTTGGCAAAGATTACCATGGCAGACGGCTACTCTGGTGAGGGCTGATAAACCTTGAAGCAAATGGGAAAAGAGAAGATGGAGGGAGACACTTTGTCAGAATCAGTCCTTCCCTGTCCCAACACGCATCCATCTCTGCCCAGGGCTTAACAGCAGGAACGGGGCAAATGTTGAGGGCTGTCTTGCCTTAATATAGCTGGGTGGACAGAGAAGCAAGGTACCTGTGATTTGCCGAATGCATTTTCTCAGTTGGCATCCTCAGAAACAGTTGAAATTTTCCAAAGAGATTCCAGCAGATATCAACCACAGACACTTTTTGCTCAAGAGGTCACATTCTTGCAGAGTCATCTCCAACTCAAAATACATCCCAATAATTTAGAAGCATTTAGACATTCGACAGTGTTGCTCCAAATCTACCCAGCTGGCAGAGCTGCCCAGAGCCGCGCATCCCAAGGATGCAGCATCCCGCATCGCGCTCCAGAATGGATTAGTCCAGTGTTTCTTTTTTGCACCAAACACGTGAGACTGAGGAAGGAATGACAAAGATGGCTGAGGTATGGCACTGAATAACCCTTTGGCTTGTATCAGGATTGATGGACAAGCCGCAGGCACCCCTTCCCCACCTTCGGCAGGGGTAGGACGTTGCAGGTATCGGAAGTTGTGCTTTATTAGCAGTCGGGTACATCCTGAACAATGGAAATAACACAGTGAGACGTATAAAATAATACTAGACGCTGAGCACAATTCTCTTTCTGCTTCTTATCCATAATGATTAGGTGACATCTGACAACTGGATGCATCATCTTTTTTTTTTGGCTACAGAGCATCAGTTAGCAAAGCTACCTTTCAGACGAAGCTGAGAAAGCCTTTGAAGTGAGCTTTTTAGAAACAAGAAGCTGTAGTTTCAGATAAACTGCATGGTTCATGCAGACTAAGTCACACCTGTGTACAAGGTAATTAGCAATTAAAATGCTCCAGCAATCAAAGATTGGATACATCCTTTGTACATCTTCACGAACATCATAAAAAAGGGGTTGAGATATTGACAATACATTCTTAGTTTTCTTTCTTACGCAGAAATGGAGTTGAAAGCCAAGTCTATTACTGCAGGTTATGAGTTCCCTCCTCAATTCTGTCCACAAGTGCTGATAGCCATGTCGTGTCCAGGAATCTGGGCTCTTATCTTGGCATGTCTGTGTCGATCTGGAAGTTCATCATTTTCAATTTCATAATGTCTGACAGTCAGAAGTTATATCGCTTTACTTCAGAGTGCTCGGTGTTTCTAGACTGCTGCAAATACTCCTCTATACTCTGTACAAACATAGAGAAGCATGCAGAAATTTTCACTTAAAGGTGGCAAAAAACCCCCAGCTGTGGCTCAAACTGCCATCCCTGCCACAGGCACACCCCCACAGCAGAGTCATCTTCTCCCCAGACACAACAAAAAAAACCCTGGCACAAAATGCAGTGGAATCAGGTGTTCAACATAAGTCCTAACAGCCCTTGGGCAAATATCAGGGTCAAAGTGTATTGAAGACTACCACACAGCCCCTTATGGCCAGTGAAATGATGTTTGAGTTCCAGAATTAATGATCGCCAGACCTATAATTTTAGGCTCTTCTGTTAGTACCATGCTGTACAAGATGCCAAAAGTTTAAGCTACTGTTATGAGACTATAAAAAAAAATCCATAAGGTAACAAAATTCAAATGCAATTATGAGGTCACTTTTGTTCTGGGATTCAAAACTGTAGCACAGTTGTGTTTTGATAGGTGTTTTACATGTTGTTTTACCACAACAAAGACATCCTGAAAAATAAGTGTGCAGAAGCTGTGCAAAGAAAGCTATTTTAAGTACTAGGGGTAATATAGTTAATTAGGGTACAGACAGAAACATTTTAATCCTTACTTTACCACACTTGTCCACAATTGTCTTCCTTAATCCCCATAATGAAACAGAAAACGCTTTAATGCAGATATTCAGGTGCCACTGCTAAGAATAATACCTATCAGAAATATTTATTTATTTTATTTATAGTATTTAGAGCTATGCTGTTTAGAGTCAAAATGCCGAGGCTACATGCTAATTAACCCAAAGATCACAGTGATATAATTGGAAATGAGATTTCAGAAAAGCAAGGGACAGCGATTTATATTTGCCGATAAGTACAGAGCATGTGTACGTAGGAAACTCTGCAGTTCTTGTTGCCACTGTAGTAGTGCAAAGCCTAATAAGGTAGAACTTTTTGGCAGGAGATGAGAAGAATCTTTCCCCATCGTGCAGAAATTTAGTAAGCAAAATGTACCTGGATTAGCCTCTTATGAGTTTTGTCTGGTCTGTAGTTCGTGATTCCTCAGTTGCAGCGCTATGTTGCTCAACTGAGCACAGGCTCCATTTTTTTGAAGAAAAGTAATAGTAAACTTGATAAATACAGACTATTTTTATTTTTATACCTGTTAAAGTTTAGGCCGCTTCATAACTGTATGTTTAAAAGGTGTACAAATGAGCAGCCTACAAGGAATAAGCTTCTAACCTAACATAGATTAATGCGATACAGACAGCCCCAATATTACAGCTACTATCAAGCTGGGCTTAAGAATAGATCAGTACCTCTCCTTAACCATCAGTATTTATTTGCAAAGCTTGCTGGAGTGTAAAATGGATAAAGCTGAAGCTCACATAAAACTTTTGAGTTGAAGAAAGGAAGAATCAGAGAGATAATTGACTATAAATATCCCATATGGATTTTTCTCTTTTTTGAGAATTTTTATGGGGTTTGCTGAGCTTTGACCATATAAAATTGAGAAATATTCCCCTTACACTTTCTTTAGGAAAAATAAAACTAAACACCCCAAAATTGTTTAAGAAGTAAATAGAACCAATACTCAAAAGCCATAACATCAGAAATATCACTTAATAACATACATGGGTTTTAGATCTTTCCACATTACTTTGCCAGACAGCACAATTCCCAGCCTTGCAACACTGCTGATAACTTCAGGCTGCATCTCTTCAACTGAGACAGCCATTCGTATCAAATCGTGTGGGCAGTTGGAGACAAAAATGATTTTGATGTACAGTTTTCCCGTGCAGGTAAGACAGACAGGGTTTAAGCAATCACTGCTCCTCAGTACTCGTTAACAATCCAGCATTGCCATCAGCTCCTCATCTGCTGCAGCACAGGTAGATGGCTCAATTTAAACACACTTCACTAACCCCGGTTTTAAAAATCATAATTCCAAGAAACTCTTGTTTTTAATTAGATACAGCCCCACTGATTCTAGTGATATATTGTTTGGGGGTTTTTTTCAAAGCTAGAAAATGCTCCAGCCACGCTGCCATGAATCAGTCTTCTGTAAAGCAGAAAGATTCACAGGCCAGGGTCTGCCCCGAAATCCGACGAGTCAGCACTGCAGCTGGTGATCCCAGCTAGGTATGGTACTAATCGGTTTTAAGAGTGCCACCATAAGCAACTTTGAAAAACCTTGCAAAGCTGAAGGAACAGCAGCTTTGTGCAACATCAAATAAGAGAGCAATAGAAAACACAAGCGACCGCATATAGTAAAAAGAGTATCTTGTTAACCATGCTTAATTAGCAGTCAGGTTAGTCTACATTTATTTGCTCTGATTAGATCATTAGCTAAGTGCTTGCATAAAGGAAAAAAAAAGGAAGAAGAAATTAAGTTTCTGCAAGTCATAAGGAAAAGAAAAAAATGTTTGCAGGATTTCCAACAGGCCAAAAAGATGTTAATGATCTCTGACCACCAATTACCACTTTTTCTGAAATCCAGTACAGGAGCCAAGGCCCTGGGAGAGATAATTGTTTCTGGTTTTCACTAGAGTTCATTGCATATTCCCCTCAAAAATACACCACAGTGGGAAACATAATAAAGCTGTGATATTTGGAATTCAAGCATTTTAATGTAGCAGTTACAACTTCAGCAGGTCAGCGTGCAGCACAGTAAACACAAATGACACAGCGAGCAGAAACCGGGGGTCTGATGTTACCATCATCTCCTTGCTATCATCTCCAATGTATCATTTTACCTATAAAGATTAACTACCCTAAAAACAATGACTCCACAAAACTCATTAAGGGAAGGAGATCTCCAGAAATACGCATGCCTTGGTACCCAAGCACAGACAAAGGCTGTAACCCATACTAACAGTAAAGCAGACCAGGCTTTTAGTGCTCACTCGGGACAATTATTAGATTTGGTCTTTGTTTGAAGATTTAGTGTAATGGGATGGAAACTACATAACAAAATTATGACCTTCTGCTTGCATTTTGGTACAAGGATATTGTGGAGTTCCAGGTTTCAGAAGTGCAAGAGGTAGGTATACCTGTGTTTTTATAAAACTATAGTATAATCAGTACAAATTCTGTTTATTAGCTGGAAAGTAGTAACTCTGCTTTCTACACCATTACCAAACAAATTGCCTCTAGCATGCAAGGAATACATTAACATTTTATTTGCATCTCGACCAAATTTTGTGACTGAGTTCTCCAAGTCATCATTTTTAATGCTGAAAAATATAAAAACTGTGGCTATAACGTAACCAAATGATATGACAAAAAACCCCACCTGTATTTAAATAGAATTTGAAAAAAAAAAAAGTCAAGTCACTACAGCCAGAAAGATTAAATGTTCTGGCCTTGAGAGTGAAGAAGTCTACAAGCTCTTTGTAAGATGAAACACATTATATTAGGGTCTGGCCACTTTTTCTGCACAGGTTTTGTTCCCTTGAACTGATTAGCCTGGATTAAAGCCAGTTTAAAACTTTTAGTCTGTCCCACAGACTGCAGTTTAGGCATGCCCTGAAGTTATTAGTTTGGAATTATCATCAAATGTCCACGTGTGTCAAATGATACCACAAAACAGTGTCTAATATAGCCAGGTGCTTTCTGTATAGCAAGCTAGAAATATCAGATGGCCTCTACTAGCTTCAATTATTGCTTCTTTGTTTGAAGTGGCGATCGACAGAAACACAAGTGATCCGTTAGCTACGCTGAACCTGGTACTTCCAAAACAATAGCACAAAAAAAACCAAAACCCAAAACACCCAACCAAATTTAAAGAACCTGCTAAGACAGAACCCGCTGTAGTTTGGGCCGGGTGGGCCAATGACAAGATGACAGATGCTCTCCCCTACTTCAAGGGGAGGAAGAAGACAGATAAAGAGATTTGTGAGTTTAAGAAAAAACTAAACTACTTTAATGAAACATTAGTCATAAAATAAAAAAGGAAATCATGAAATAGATACAATATATACAAATATATGCAAAACAGTATCAAGCTTACAGGTAGATGTCACCAGCAGGCGCTGGGGAAGTTCCAGACTGGGCTCAGTAACGAATGGGAACTGGATTCTGGAACACACTGATGGGGATGGAAGGCAGACGAACTGAGGGGGTCCTCCTCAGCCATCAGTCACTGAAGAACCCCCCTTGGTGAAGAGCCCACCCTTTCCTCCCTCAGCTTTTACACTGAGCATGGCGGATGGGCTGGCACACCCTATTGGTCAGTTTGGGTCACCTGACCTGTCCGTGCCTCCTCACTGGGTAAACAGCCGGGTCAGCTGACCCTGGTTGCCATGGCAACGAGTGAGAGCCCAGGCCTCTCACTGAGCGGGAAGTTGGCCCTGCTCCTCCCAAAGCAGGACAGAGGCGTTGGTTTCGTTCCCTGCCGTGTCCCCACCAGAGCTCGTGAGAGCCAAATAACCACAGAGGCACCCTGAAACGTGCCAGCCACACAAGTCCACGGGAATCTTCAATTTTCGGGATTTCAGGCCAAACAACAGTAAAGAATTAAAAGTTCTCTGAAGTAATGCATTGTTTCATGCACAGCAGGAGACAGGACTCTAGACCACAGGACACCAATCGTTACGTCTGCAGATATGCTCCAAGTCACATCAGATATCTTCTTGTCAGGATAAAAACCTTCAAAGAGCTTTTTAATAGATTGGTCACATGTCCCACGGGCAAGTCTTGTGAAGACCCTCACAGCAGTAATTAATCCCAGCCTAATTCCTGGACCCCTGACAGAGGCAGCTGTGGTAAACACCTGTAAAATTGGTCTCCTGTTCAGTATATGCCTCCAGCCCTGAAGCTCTACTGCTCTAAAGCCACCAAAATAAAATAACTCTACCCTGTTCCTGCCCTTAGCAGAAGGGAGGTCCGTAAAAAAGCACGTGGAATTAAATACATATTTAAAATGCCTAATGCGCTATTTTGCTGGCCTTTGCAGCCTCACCCAAGCGTAGATGCATGAATTCAAATTAACTACAATTTTAAATAAATAGTAGGGAAGTTCCCTTCCAATCTTACCCCCATCTCAAACAGCTCTGAGAACAGCAGCACTGGGGAAACTGGTTGGGACTTAAATACTGGCTTGAAGGATGTTCAGGGCATCACTGTTGCATCATCAGTCCCCAAAAAGTCTCTGCAAGAACGGCCTAGAAATGGGCCAGAATATCGGGGTGGTTACACTAAAAATAGTGATAACACAAATGAAAATGAGCAACAGCTAAAAATCTATCAAACTATTGTATTTCATAGAGGTTTGGGGTTTTTTTCCCATTTATCTTATGGTAAATGAAGCGTTTTCATCCTCTAAGCTTGTAGTTTGAACCGCCTCTAGAGTAGTTAGAGTATGCTTAATCTCTAAATCATCCCATATTAAAAAAAAAAAAAAAAAAAAAAGCAGTAATGCCATTGCAGTTGATCCAAGCCTTTCTGTGTAAAACTGGATTCCGATATTCTGCGTAAGAAATCAATAGCAAGTCTGATAATTTCTCCAGAGCTCCTGCACAGTCCTCTTCACATGAATGATATTGGCAAGGTCGCTGCCAAGGCTGGCCTGATGCTTTCAAACGCACTTTGCTTCTTTCTTTGTTCAGTGGGAGAAGTGACATGGGTTTTTTGCTGCTTTGCTTGCTCTGATTGTCTTTTTTGCTCAGAAAATTAAATTTCATGAAGTTCGTTCTTATAGATTGAACACTTTGTGCTAAACAAATGGTTATAGTCTTTCTGGTGCTTTCAATAAATTAGAACTAGATGTTCAAGCCAATATTGAACTGACACAAATTAGATTTACAAAGCAAAATTTTCCAAAAAATATAATCTTATCGAACAAGTACTGTATTTTGCACCTGTCAGAAAATGTTTATTGCTTTATTTCATTAGCATGTCCTGTCAACCTTTAATTTTAAATTGCCTAGCAGAACAGGAAAGGCATTTTGCTAAGAGAGAACTAACACTTCATGGTAAGAAACATCAGGTAATACAGAATAAAGTACCCCTGTGTCTTTAGGGTAAATTTTTTATTAGCCACTTGGACCACAGTTTTTCCAAATTATTGAAGTAGTTAAAATACACAAACCTGCCAGCAGACTCCCTCTACTCGTAACAGAACTTTTCAAGTCTGAGTAATCTTAATTAAAACAATAGAAATCTACTTTGAGGTACATGGATTTTTCAATTCTTGCTCTGTTGCAAATGCTAAGTATTTTTCATCAGAAGGTGTGGGTTTTGCTAGCACTCCTTTAAAGGAATGCTCAAAACAGATCCATGAAAACATATACACTGCTGCTCCAGGAAATTTTTCATTTTAATGGATGAAATAAAATCCTTTTTAAAGCAGTTAAGAGTAGCGGTCTTAACACATACACTCAACTCTCCTTATGTCCAAGAGAGTTATGAGAGGGCTGAGGGAATGCCATACCTGCTCAGCACTTAGTGGCTGTGCTTTTGGGAAGGACATTGAAACTTGAGAGCTGCTGTCTGAAATTCACTTCTTCAATGATTTTTGGTGTACCTTGCAAAAACTAGAGGAAAAGGACTATTTCTGGGGAGCAGGTGAGATCACCCCACCTGATCAGGAGCTTCTACGAGCTCTGCCACTGGTGGGTGACTTTTTGCAACATGGCTGGCATCCTGCCTCCAGCAACAGTTACACCGTGTTCCACTAGAGACTGTCAGAAACCGAAAGTATCCTTTGAACACCCTAGAGATTTGAAAACTTGAATTTGTTTTTAGGATTCTTGGTCAGAAGCTCCAACTGCCCCTGCTCTCCCTGTCAGAAGAGAGATGAATCTCTCCAGCACGGTGTCGTTGACTTCAGTAATTTGCATTGACCAAAAATTTTTTTTACACTGTTTAAGTGTAACAATGAAAAAATTTGTTTTTCATCAATAAACATGTCTTTTAGGTTATCAGTGTATTGTAGATCGCCAGTATCTCTTTTCCATGAACTGGTGGTGGTCAATCACCGAAAACCAAGTCTGTTCTCCATGAGTATTACAGTTGATGAAAATAGTATCAAAAGCCATCATTAACTCGTAAGATTTTGATTTCATTGACAGTACCACATCAAGCAAATTCTACTTTTTGCTACTAATTTTAATTACTGCCTTTTTTGCATTTCTTTAATGCATAGCCAGATCTGCCTCAGACACAGCATTCTCCAGGTTGTCATTCATTTGCTGATGCTAAAGCTAATTGGCAGCGCTTTCAGAAAAAAATGCTCCTCACAAAAGCCCTTTAGATATATGTTCTTAAGAGCACATAACTAGCTCCATATTCGTCAACTACCAGATGTTTTGGTATAAATAAAATAAATTGCATCCCTAACAGGCTGCTTAGACAGGACAGATCTCTCCTGTGCAAAAATGAAATCGCATTATGTTCTCCCAGTGTTTTCCAGCCTTGAAAACCCCAAATCTAGTCAAGCTTTTCAGCAAAGATAGTAATGAGAGGGGAAAAGGATAAAAAGCAAAAAGATTTCCCAAGCTGGAGAAGTTATGTCAAAGTGCCTGCTCCGAGAAAATTTGACTTCCCCATTATCGCCCTTAGAAATCATTCAGACACAAACGCCAATGCCTAAAATTAGCACCCCTCAGTCCTATAGCAGTTGACTGTTACCTGTTCCTTGCCAACATTTCCTCAAATATATTTTTGATACATATGTTTGATACTGCATGTTTCAGCATGCCCAGCGGCGTGTACTTAAGTGCATGCTGTTTTATACGTACTCCAATTTGGACATTTTGGTCAAGCAACCATCAAGCAGTGATGCCCGTGTTTTAATAACAAGGAAAAGAAAAGAGTTCCTTTATGTTACTAAAGCTTTAAGGAGTCCCATTTCCAGGCTTTGCCATGTCAACGCTGGTCCTGGAAGCGTATTTTTCATTATTACTTAAACCAAGATTTTTTCATATGACCTCCTTCATGCCAGGAGACAGGGCAGAATGGAAGAGCATTTGCAAGGCGTACTAGCCTTCTATTATTTTTTTTCTAATCACAGTTTATATATTAAATTGTAATACTGGACTTGCCCTGACAGGTGGTCTGCAGATTGAGCTTTTTGCTATCCTCTGTTCAGCCAGGTCAACGTTGGAGTTTATAAAAAACTGCAGCCTTTAATCTTTATCGGATACCCACATATATGGCATCTCTTTTTGCAGCGTCCAGACTGATAAGGACTGATAGTAAAACAAGGGCTGTACCTGCCTTCAGTAGGATATATTGGCTATTGACTGCATTTGCTCAAAGTCATCATCAAATATCCTTCCCAGTTAGCGCCGTCAAGAAGCGACTGGCTCAAGGCATCAGCCATTACCTTTTCATCGAGTGCCACGACGTATTTCAAGACCTATGACACGGGTGTAATTTTACCTTAGTAAACAGTGTCCTCCCCGATTTGTCAATTTATCGTTGATACACCCTTCGCAAAGAGTTCAATTATTGAGCGGAGAACAAACAGGCAAAGTAAACACGTTTTCCTCCAGAGGGAGCAGAAGACATACTGCTGGCCCTTTTAAGTGCTCTCCTGAGCTCTTTGGAAGGGAGATTGCTTAATTTAATGTTCAAACAAATGATACAGTCTGAAAGGGCTTCATGCGTTCGGATAATACTTTCTCAGAAATTTAATTCACTAATTTCATTAGGTACCGCATCAGCCAGCACAGTTTTCAGGGACACATTTAGAGGGCAACTCATCTGAGTGCAATTTTAAAGAAACAGATTTGACACAGTGTCAATCTATTGCCAAGCTGCATGGCATCTCCCAGGAAAACAATTGAATTTAGGAATGCAGCCTGCTTGTTTTAATCTCCTCTACTGCACTAGGATAAAGTTACGCTTTTACATAAGCAGTAAATATATTCAATATTTGATGATGTGTGACTCAAAATTTGTCCTTCACCAAGGAAAATAATTCAAGGGTTCTAAAAACAAAGACTAAAAGCTCAACCATTTCACCTCCTTCATTTTTTCGACAGTTTTTAAATGGAAGGTCATACTAGTCATTGCCATTTTAAGTTTTATGAAAACACTTAACTTCATAAAAACATTTTGTGGTAGGACACAAATCTAAACAGAGGTTTTCCTCAGAGAAAGAAAAGCTCCCATCTTCAAGAGCTGCACACAAGAAGGACGGGGTGTGCGCCACATTCTTTTCTGATGAGCTTATAGGAGAGCAGAAGGACTTTGAAAACCATGCAGTTAATGCTTCAGGACACTTTCAGAGCAGAAAGTAACTCTTAAAAGCTAGTTGAACGGGTTGCAAAAAAAAAAGTTAAATCGTTATACAGCTGCTGGCATTGCCTGAAAGAGAGGAGTCCCATCATTTTTTTTATATATACATTTTTATGTATTTATATATATAAGTATGTGACCAATCAACAGGGAGGATCCAGGCCTGTGAAAAAGCTATCACCTAAGTACACTTGATTTCCAAATTTCCTCATGTCCAAATAGCTTAAGAATATTTACTTTACGTGATAATCATTACACAGCAGCTGAGCGCAGCCTTATGACTTTGTGCTGTAGTAAACCACCTCACCAGAGTTAGCTAATTAACTTTGTGGAAGGTGCAAAGATATTAGAAGTTTTTCTTTTTTCCAAGCTTGGCTGTTATATAAGCAAAATAGCCTGACTTAACTAAAATAAATTATACATCTAGTATGAAGTTACTGTCTACACCATGAAGGCCTTGTATTTTGTGCTCTATGAAAGATCATGGCCAAATTAGACTGTGATGTTAAATATTCAGTCAGACCGATGGGACACTGCATGGCTCACCATTTCTATGTCGAGGGACTTGTCCAAGTACATGTACGGAAATAGTTGATGTTTGTGGCTCCCAGCGGAGAGGCCACACGATGTCCTTGAAGAGTCTGCCAAGAAGTTCAAACTCAGTTGCCACCAGTTTACTATTTCTAAAAGGGATTCGAAGTTTTGAAGTCAAATCTCCCCATTGCTCCCACCAAACCCCTGGAGAAGTTCTGATTATCTCTGGATAAAAGCTGAAATATTTATTTGAAGAAGGTGTACTTGTGTAGGTTCAGGGTGCTGAGGGTGGCACTGAGGAGACTATGGAGGGTTACCAAGGAACGGCGTCCCTTCGGGTGTGTCTGCTCCGCCGTCTGCAATAGCCAGCAGGCATTCGAGACATGTCCTGGCATAAAGCAAGAGTAGTAAAAGGCAATTCCTGACTACATGTTCAATGGTGCAGCACCCAGGGCTGTGTGCGATGCGTTCAGAAAGTCTGTAAAAGTAAGTTTTGTTTTATTTTATTTTTTCTTTTAAGCTAACCAGCGACTAGTCACATTCAGTTCCTGCTTCTGTCTTGCAGCATGCCTGGGCACAGAGAGCTCGTGGCTTGATGCTACTTCATTTGATGATGGAGGAGAATTTTATACCTAATTCATCCAAGTTTTAATCAATCTTCTGGGTCTGCAACTATATTAGTTTATACTTCTAAGCACACAAATACAATATTAGTATCATTTTGTGTTCTGAGGTGCATTTAATCTGGACAAAACAAGGAACACGACACGAAGTGCAGCCTTAAGGCAGAAGAACCTGCCTTATGAGCTTGGGTTTAGGGCACAAAACCTCCCTAGCAGGCTCAGTCCCACAGAGAGGTCACAGGGAGCAAATAGAGACTGTAGAGGATAGTGAAATATTCCTGGCCACTTCGTGCTCCTTCCAGTAAGGGAAGTTGTCCAGCCCTCAGGGACTTCTGCAACAAAAGGTTACACTTGAGTTGAGCATTTAATTTAAGGTTGGGTTTCATCAGAGCACTGTAATGAAGACTAGTTAATCTTCCAATGAGTTATGTTACCAGCCCAAAGAGGTTAAGAGACCACATACCCTCAGAATTTCATTTTCTTCCCTACTGCTTATGACCCCACTTAATATTAACTACCGTCATATTTAAGAACTGTGACTCAGCCTTCCCTCCACCAGCCGGGAATGAAGCACTGTCCCTGAGGCTGCTCAGAAGCCCCATGTTTCATATGCTCAAGCCCAAGTTATAAAATCTTCACAGCAGATATATGGATGCATGGACAAAAAAGGACCTTGACCTTTTATTCCACCACCCTAATCCAGCACCAAGTGTGCAAGCTACATCAAAGATTTTGTTGGGTACAGATGTGACATCCACCACTGAATTCCTCCCTCAGAGAAGCAGAGGGGAGAGTCCCCTTATCCTGCAAAACGTCCTTGGAAGAAGCATGTACAACCTCTCCTAGGTGTAAGTGTTGGAGAAGAGCCAACTAGAGGTTGTAGTATAGAGATTTCCTAAGGATGATGGGGGAGAACATGCAGGTCTAGGGTTTGGGCTAGGACAACCAGGACAACACGTAATTGTCTGTTCCAGTTTTTCCTTTGCTGTTTGAAATGGATGAGAGAATATATTAGTACTAAAAGCCCTGGGAGATAGGGTGCATCTCGAATCCCCATGACAGAACACTCATCACATATTGTTTCCAGCACTGTAATTATCTGATAAAGCTATTAACCATACCCCCAAGATGCCATAAAGCATTAATACTTCCCAACAAAGCAATCTGAACCATAGCCAGATATTAGTCAGCAACTGCATGTTACTTGGGGAAAAAAAATAAGATATCAAGAGAGTCATTTCCTTCTATTTGAGAAACTTAAGGTTTCCAATGGGAGGTTGAGTCAGCTGTGCACAGCTTTGCTGAGAAACACAGCGCTTCTTTCTCAGCATGCTTTAGCAGAGAAGAGTGAGCACTTAATACACATAACAAGGGTGGGGGTCTCAGGCCACGTTTGCCTTCACCTCACATTGAAACCTCATTAAGTGAAACATAACCAAGCTGCTGTAGATTCACCCCAAAATAAAAAGCCAGCAATATTAAAGCAGCCCAAGTGCAGATACAGGATCCCTATAAATCAGCTACCTTGTCAGTTAAATAAATAACGGGAAGTTATTAATGGGACAAGAGTAAAAATTGCAACTGAGGCCACTTCAGAATCCTAGAAAATAAGCTAACACCACTGTAATAAAATTCACATCTGAGGAAGTTTCCAGACATGACCAAGATACTCCTCATTGAAGATTGACGGAGCTAATCCGTTGACGACGGACAGCCACTGCAACAGTTTCCCCACCTGACTTTTCTACCAAGCAGCACGGCTCAAAGCTGCTGGCATGGGTACAGAGGAACATACTTGGTGCAATCAGCATGGAGCACCTCATTGTTTAAAAGATGGATCTGGATCAGTTCCCAGATCATGCATCTGCCCCTGCAATTCACGTCTCGTATAGCGAGGCTGAAACAGGAGGTATTGGGAATGAGCACATTTAGTCACAGTGGGCACGTTACTGTCTGCTGGTGAAACATCCATGGGCGAACCCTTCCCAAAACTAGTTATCAGAACAACTAGCAAACCAAAGGGAAACACCTGTAGGTCGTTTTTGTTTTATCTTCAATGTTGAACGTGTTAATATTAACATAGCTGCAAATATATATTCCCCTCCTCCCCTTCAGCGGGTAGCAAATAAAAGGGGTGACATTGAGCCTTATTTACCAGTGAGAGCAACTTCATTCTCCTCTTCATTCTCCTTTTATCTCAATTTCTTCCCTTTCATTTATATTTACCCTCTACTTTGCCATCACAGCACGCTAATGTATAAATAATGTACCATTAATAGTTGTCCTGAGCATGACTCTGTAGGGTCCAAAAAACATAAAACTCAATACCCTGCCCCCTGCAAACCCCAACCAACAGTCCCCAAAAAACAAACCACAAAACCACCCCACCACCCACATAAAATAGTGCTGTAAGTGACTTAGTAAGAGGTCAGCCAGTCCACCTGCAGTCCCAAGGCAGGAGTAACTATACCTGTGCCCACTGACGCAGCTTCCTTATGACCCATAGTGACAGAAGAGGAGCCTTGTCCTCACTATTGCCAAAAATCCCCAAGGCAACAGTAAATCTGGATTTCAACTTCCTTTCTTATTTTTCTTTTTTGGTACCACTCTTTATCAGTCTAATGGGCTGGCTATTTTAAAGCAGTTCTTGTACCCAAACACTACTTTGCCCCACCACCTCTAGGGCCAGCAAGGCAGCGTAATTGCGGCATGCTGGAAAACAGAACTGCAAAGCAATACTAAAACATTTTAAGCTATACTGTTTATACTCGTATTTTATAATTTCACATATGGAGATATCACCTAATTGTCAATAGACTAAAAACAACTCTTATCGAGGGCCTAACCCATAGCTCTTCAGAGTGAATGAGACCATTCTATTGCCTTCAAATGGCTTTGGATCACCCCCAAAAGAAAAAAAAACAGAATAAATTACAAATTGTCTCATTAACTTCTCCAAATGTCTTTTGAACCACTTCCAGAAAAATAAATGAAGGAAAAAAAAAAGTATTCAAGCACTCCAAGAACACAACTCAAGTAAGAGGAAAAAATAGATACTGCCCAGACTGCTTTCAAAGTAATGTGAGATAAAATATAATCACATATTGCAAATGACTCCTGAAGTTGGGGAGAACTAAATCTGCCATAAGGCTGCCCTCCGATCTTATGTGTCTCATCATTCAGCCTCTCCTTGCTATTCAGTTGTGTCACGTGCAAGGCATTCACACAATCATTGTCAGAAATAACCACACTTTTCCCCATCTGCACTCACTCCGAGCTGAGCAGGAAAAAAGACAAAAAGACAGCAAAACCCCCACACTACTGACAAAGCACTTACATCAACAGATGTGAATTCTGATTTAAATAGCCATATTTCTTTCCCTTGAAGTCTTTGTTGTACTATGAGCATGTGGACTCACATAAAGTTTTCTTTTACTGAAGTGTACCAAAAAATCCTTGCAAGCTAAATACATGAAAAAAAAAAATCCATAAAGGGTGCCCAGTTCCAGGTGTTTTCGGATGGAAGTAAGGAGCCTAAACATCTTTAGCAACCTTACCTTGAGCTTTCGAAATCATCACCCGGGGTGCAGCAGAATCTCTGTGCAGCTGATGTACTCCAGCTGTGATTTTCACTTCTTCATATGCCTATAATTGGTTAATTTGGACCTGCCGACCAAAGCAATAAAATTAATGCCACTGTCCTGAATGTTTCCTGTTCATTGCTGAAATAAAAGCCTCTGCTGGGTGGTGATTATGAAGCATGATTGCCCTTGTAATTCTAGTATCTGCTTTCCTTAATTTACAACTCTCCCACCAAATAAAACCAAGGAAGAGATAGAAAGTTCATTAGCATTACAAAATTAAAATTATTAAAATGATCCGCAGTCTCATCCTTCTGGATTTTGCATCAAATAAAGCTTTGTTCTACAGCGTTTTCCCCGTTTGAGAAACAGATTGCTGCCAACCTCACATCGCGGCTCACCAGAAGTGAGGTTCAGAGAGAGCATCAGTCTTCATTTTTGACTTAAAGAGTTTTGATAGAAAATTGAGTTACACAATTTTGCGGGTGGAGAGGCCACACAAATGCAACCAAAGCCCACATATTCTTAGTGTTCTATATTGTGGAGAGTCTGATCTTATAAACATTGCGGAACAACGTATGGGATACGAGATGCAGCTACTTACAAAATATGTAGCAATTGCTTATAACTTACAGTCTGTCAACACAAAACAAGGTACCATGATAAGAAATAAAACTCAGTTTAATCATGCATCCTAAAGTGATATCACCACAGTTTCTGCAGCGTCAGGTTGAATAATTTTGTTCCACCTAGATAGGATTTGCAATATATTTTGAGTTTCCCCCATGGATTCTTCCTTTCTCTCCACATTGCCACATCATAGCCCCAAAATAGCCATTAACCACTGCATGGCGTGCCAAATTCAAGCAACAAGATTCACACCAAGCCGATCAGAGTTTTTGAAGTGTTTTGACAGAAAATGAAGTTAAATTATTTTGTACTTTTACTGCTTCAAAAATTTATTCACGTGGCTATCACCCAGAAAAATATAAATCTGTGTTTCACACTAGTAGCTCTTCTGCATTAATCAAATAAAAAAAAAATAAGTTAACGAATCCTTACATGATGATTAAATCAAGTAGTAAAAGCTCCAATCCTAGAAGTATTCGGGTGAGAGATGTGGTGCGGGTAAGCTGGTCTCATGAAGGCTGGAGGCCATCAGAGACTTGACCGAATTGTCCTTGACAGAAAGACAAATTAATATCCCATTCAGAGCCTCCTCACCAATTCAGATTTCTCCTCAAAGAACTGACTGCAGAATCAGGACTATTATTAAAAGGAGTTTTAAACACAGAAAGCAACAAACAGTCAAGACACTTAATGTCCTAAAGATTTCTTCTGCCCTAGAGACAGTATTAAAACCTTCTTGTCTATTTAAGCAGCAAGAGAAAGTGATAAGATTTTACCCGCCAAAAAAAAAAACAAACCCCAAAAAAGAGAGTACAGTATTCAACCTGTCATTTTTCTTGAAGTTAATGAGAGCTTATGGTGGGAATGAATATCATATAGAATAGACACTGGATATGACATTTCCCACTGAAAACCGTGGCTACATTCCCTACGTGTCCTTCATGGTTATCTTTAAAATACTTATTAAAAGAAGATGGCAGGACTAGCTGAAGGATGCTCTGAAGTTAAGTTAGATTTGGCAGCAGCAGACACAGAGGGATGGGCAAGGAAATCCAGGTAAGGGAGAGATGCTATAGCATCTTTCCTCTCCTTACCTGCTTCCAAAATAAAGCTTATATCCCCTCCCGTGGATCTGCAAATCCCTCAGGGGCACCCCCATTGTATTTGGCCCAATATTCAGTAGTGTCTAAGTTACTTCCCTGCACAGCAACCTCGCCACCAACATCCATAAGATTTCTTCCATCAGTTCAGGGAGAGGGGAGAAAAAAGAAAAAAAAAGAGCCACCACCGAAAAAAAAAAACCAAACCCAAAGAGATTCAACCTTAAAATACTGGAAATAATTGCATGTGTTTGATTTGACAAAAGCTCTTGTTAAAATATTTATCAGAAACATCCAGCAGGCACAGGCTGAGGCCTCTGCTCCTCCCATAGCTGTCTGCGCGCCCGAGCCATCCGGCGCCTTCGCCCCAGATGAGAGCCCAGGTGCAACGTGTACTGCACAACAGGGGACAGCTCGAGGAACCTCAAGCAAACGCATCTTACATTTGTCCACTCGTAACTGCTGTTGATCCATTTAGCATACAGCTCAATTGCTTTGTAAGCTAATAACAAATACACTTTCAGAAGGTATAGTACAGAAGGCTCCAGACATTTTTAGCATGTAATCACTCTTTTTTTTTTTTTTCCTCTTGTTCCTTGCATGGAGTTTGGCCACAGTCTGGAGTCTATAAATTAAACATTCATAACCATGATAGCTGCACAACAATAATAATAATAATTATTTATTTTTTCCAGCGTGTTTCATCTTGAAAGGCCCCCTGAAGTGCAGCCAGCTGTCCTAGAGAAAGGCACACAGAGCACAGCATGCTGCCGAATAAAGCGCCCACAAGACAAAATGCCAGCAAGACCTGATGCCTCATCAGCTTCAGTGTCCTTTCCAGGCACCTTGTATCTGGTCTCTTCATACAGCCCCTCGAAAGACGGGCTGGTGAACTCTGAAAGAGTACTGGACTTGCTGCTGGGAGGAATGATGGGCTAAATTAACCCTGAGCAGACAAAATCCTAGTGCGTTTTGCAGCTCTCCCATGTTCATAAGGATGTTTTCCTGATGATCTAAAGCCTGTGTAACCCTCAAGTCTCTCCTGATTAATTTACTCTTCCCCTCCAAGGAGGAATGTAGGAACTTCAGAGCAACATCAGAAAATGTATGAAGTTTGGGGTCTTGTGTGTGTGTGTGTGTGTGTGTGTGTGTGTGCGTGCGTGTGTGTAGTAGCAAAGGCAAAAGCTTAGGAAATGAGTTTGTCAGATATTGGCAAGCTCTCTAGCTTCCACACCATGAGCTTCCCCGAAAAATGTAGATCATTGGCTAGATAACAGAAGTAATAGTATCTTCATACTTAATGGATGGGTTACAAACCCCAAATACGTGACCCAACCTCAGTCACTCAGGTACTGCGGCAGTGGAGGCGCACAGACCCATTGGATGCTGTGCAGCTGCTCCAGCCACATTTTCAGCATCCTTTTGCGTGGTTTTTCTTTATCCAGTGACTGGGGTTACAAGAGAGATGGGATAAGTTGTAAAAGGGAGAAACTCCTGGCAGTGTCTCCCTTTGAGTCGCCAGAGAGACTGAGCCCAAGGCAGAAGGTAAACGAAGGGTGGAAGCTGCCCATCGCTAATGTGAGACAGTCATAAACAAGACTTTAAAAACACACTTTTAAAATTTATCTGCTGTTTAGTCATTTGGAAGTTTCAGCTTCCAAGTTTTCTGGAAAACTATCTTTCACTCCCCTTTTTGTCATTTCTATGGGCTGGTTTCCCCAAACCGAAGTGGAGTTAACATTTATTCAGCTAGACACCTATTGCAAATGCCTTAAAATAGTTTCTGGTTTGGTATCCAGCACTTTTAGGTTAGCAGTGTCACCCTGCGTCTCTACTCCCCACAACTTGAAAACAGCTTCCAGGCATGTATTTTACCTGCATTTGTCTTTGATTAAAGGTGCCTCCATCAGTCACATTGTGAGGCTACACCACACATCTCAGAAGCTTTTCCAAACCAAGTATTTTGTATATGCTACAAGAGAATCTCCTCTGCCATGTGAAAGAAGAAAAACCCAGAAATTCAGTAAATATAAATGCACAAATAAAAAATCCAGAACTCTGCAACCTGTAGTCAACCATACTCCAGGGAACTTCTAACTGCTTCTCAGGAGTACTGGGTAAAGTATCTGTATGGATCACCTCATGATGAATTACTGGCACTTTTTATACGTATGTCACCTAATTCTTATATTTATCTGCTTTATGTTACAGCTTCAGCTTTAATTGGATCATCCTCCCCATTTTCTCCACATCCCAAACACTCTTGGGACTCTTTAAAAATAACACATGTATTCAAACTCAATTCACATGAGAACGCTACAGATAAATCCAGGCCAACAGTAAATAACGATGTGCTTCTCCCTTCAGATGCTAGAACCAGATTTATACAGCTGAAAAAGAGTCCCCAGGCTGTCTGTCCGATATCTAGATTTTCCATCCATCAGTCCCCATGGCAGTACACCCTTCTAATGAGCTTTATTTTTGCACTAATTTTGCACTAAAACAGCTCAATTTGATGGCAAGATAATTTGTGCTTAATCAGGATCCCAGAAAGCTGCATGTGAAATTAAGAAAAAAAATTAAATATATATTTTCTTGCCAAAGACAGAAGAACAGATGACAGATGCTCTTGACAACTTATCAAAATGACTACTGTTTTGAGCAAGCAAGAGAAGATTAAATGAATAACTTCTAAATCAGAGGATGACATCAAATTCATTTTTGGCACGGGCAGCATTGTTGCTCCGGCAGAACGAGACACAGCAATGGGCTCTGGTGCAAGGTCAGCGGGCCTGATCCTGCGACACTTCAAACACGAGGAGGTTTTGGTTGGAAGCTTAGTTCCTTCATACAGGTGAAGGCAAAAACACCCAAACCAGACATTATCTCGTTCATGATTATTTCCCTGCCACAGAAGCACGTCAGGTCCAGCAAGTTAATCCCCAGTGAACATGTTGGGCTCTGCTATGTCAGCTCTCGCTCGCCCACACCAGCTCAAGGGTGTGCGCATGGTAGCCGTGCCCAGAAAATCCTGTGTTTGGAGACCATAGCGGGAGTTTATATGGGATAAACACAGTCAGACCGGGGAAGTCCCAGGTCCTCCCTGCACCACTCGCGGCACGAGCACGTCTGACCGCGAAAGCCAGGTATCCATCAGGCTGGTACCCAACTCTCTGCAAATGCGGTATTTTTCCATTTATCCTCTACAGTGGGGCACTTTCCATTGTCAAAGTGAGTTAGAGAGGTTGCATCTGATTTACCACCAAACAGCTAAAAGCTATTTGTGAAAGGCTGGCAGATGTATGCGAGGCCACAGCTCAGCAGAGAGGGACACTGGGCAGGATCTCTTGTGAATTTGCCCAATGCTTTCTTTCATTTTCTATCCAAAATGAAAAATTTTATTGTAAATCTAACTATAAGGCTCCCTTTCTTCAAAGTGACAGGTACTGCCCTGTCTGCTTGTGGGAAAAATCAGAGCTAAAAAAACCCAACCCAGCAGCAAACTGAAGGGAGTTGGGTGATGGACAAGGAGGTGCCCATGGAGTCCAGCCCCGAGCAGAGCAGGGATTGCAGTTGGAAATGCTGAGCTACTGGAAGCATGGATGGGGGGAGGAAAAGTGATAAGCAGGGGGCAGTGGAGACAGATTTAGCCACACTAATAGAGAAAAACCTCCTCCCTCCGCAGCAGCTGGCAGTCAGTCACAGGCTGATAGGGAAGATTAAATGGGGAGCAGTGAATAAGAATGGGTATTTCTATATTCCTAATGTTCAATTTTATGTTGATGTCATAAATATTAATAAAGGGAAAATTTATTATACACATATTGGCCATTTTTCCAGGCGTTCTGCAAAGTGAGACTCTTCAAATTTGCTCCACTCATCAGGGTGAAATAGGATTTTAAAGGTGCCTATAATGACACAGAGATGGAACAAGCAGCTCTGGGAGAGGGGTGGTTGGCTTGTTTTTTGTCTTTAATTTAGATGTCATTGCAGCCCGTCACTTGACTTTGAAGGGAATCAGCCCACTAACGTAAGATCTAGCAAAGTATTTCAGCTATATCACATCCTAAAAGTGCATATTGCATATATGTAGACCATGAACACAGGGATACATACGCACTACTATTCTCTATAGATTAAATATATATTTTAATGACTGTCTTTTCTGACTTCAGATGTTAAGCGCGCACCAACTACATAGCAATATAACACAAGGATATTAAACTTTCCCTATCAGAGTACTTCACACAGAAAGCCTTTTGGAAATTAATTCTTCCCAAGGAAGTTTGCTCACATAATTTTTTGAAGCCTTTGCTAGAGTATAGCTTGTCTGGGAAATTTAGAAGAGCTCTGGAGATCAAGTGTCAAACTCTTCCACTGCGATTTTGAAATTTTACTGTTTAATTTTAATTTCCTACTACCCATCCATATTGCTTGGAACAGATCCTCAAAATACAATAAGAGTACCTGCAATAACACAAGGAATTAAAAATTATTATTACTGAAAGACATGAGAGCCGGTTGCAAGATGCCATACATCTTAAGATACGTGTGATTTATACAAAGTCTCCATGGAGCCACAGAATTCAGGTTTCCAACATAAATTACTCTGCGACTCCAGAACTTATTTACAACAGTAACAGAAACTAATTGCCGTATTTTACTTCAACATTACTGCATAACATCTACAGAATGTGCTACAGCACACTCTGCCCTATGCCCCAGCATAAACCTTCTGAAACTATCAGAAGTAAAAAGAAAAACAATAATTCAGTTTTCCCCAATTCCTCCTTATATCTGCCTGAATCAAAAAAATCCCATAATCATATCACACCAGAAGAATTAATGAGAATTAATGCTGGCCACTCAGACACGGATGCACTTTGCTCAGCTCTCCTGCTCGCTTGGCCCCACAGTCACACTGTTCAAGGCAAGACTGCTGTACTTTTAAAAGGTTTTTCCAATACCTAGATTCCTATCCAAATTACAGTTCAGTTTTACTGATAGCAGGGTGTGGCTCTCTCCCAGAAGCCAGCCCAAGGAAGGCAGTAACTGCAAGGCACATGGTTCACATACCCAACTTTCTCTTCATTTCTTACCCTAATGGATCAAAAGCTTCAGACATGAAAAGCTTGTTAGCAACGCCCTGCTCACCAGCCAATTTTCAGAGATTTCAGCGTGTGTCTAATCAAAAGATCATCCGTATAAATCAGACTTTCCTTTTTAATTGTAACATCTCACTGGGCCTTTCTAATAAATATTTTAAATTTGTTAAACAAGTTTCCTAAGAGTATCACCTTGGGCCTTTTAAAGACTTCAGAATTTAAAACACGAGCCTGGCTTACAGCTAGAGCCCACTTGTGTTTTACGCTGGTGTTTCTCCATGTTGGCATTGGAGACTTTGCCAGGTGTAACTCTGCCTCGTCTCTCCTGGCTGCCTGCTGTGGAGAGCCGATGCTGAACGGCAGCGATTAGTGTCTTTGTCTGAAGCAAAAGGTCTGGAGGCAATGGATTGCCTGCTTTCAAACCATCCCTAGGTAACTCAGATGACTTGCCTGCTAACTGGTACCCAAACTAAGTATCTCATGAAGGTTCAGAAACCATCGTGGTGGGAGAGGGGGCATCTCGGCTGCGTTGATGTAGAACAGATTTTGCAAGGCTGCACATTGTCCCTGATCCTGGGCAACAATAACCACATGAGATAACTCCTTCAAAGCCTTAGGATACACAAAGCATTTTCAGAAAGGTGGTCACGGTTTGTAGATAAGTCTGACGATTTAATAACTCCTGGTCCAAAAGCTGAGCATCACCAAGGCTCTCTGTGTGAGGGAACAGAGCTCAGATAGCAGAACCACGTAAAATGATCATTTCTAGTGCAAGGAGTTCCTGTAGACACCTTTGCCCGAGGCTGTGACAACTGTAAGTGGAAAGACACACCTCAGATTTGGGGAAGAGGAGGGAAAACAGGACTCATCCCAGATTTTCTTTCTGCCTTGAGACAAAACCATCCATTTTTGAGTGCAGTGGCTTTCTTTTCTAGTAAAGTAGTTTAAAATGCAAGATCTCAAGAAAAATTTACTTCATATCTCCCAGTCACAGTCATTTGTGAAGTGTGTGGAAGTAGTCAGCTGGATAATGTCTTATACATAAACTCCTGGATATGTTAAATCTTCAAAATTTTTTTCAAGTGCCTTTAAATTATAATCCATTACACTACCCAGTCAGGCTCTTCTACTTCTGGATTTTTGGAATCTTGCTTATTCTGGAATATTATCATAAAATAAGCACATTTAAAGACAAACTTGATAATGAATGTAAAATATTATCCTCAAAGTAGCAGAAAATTAGTAAAAATGCCTATGTAAAAAACAACCCAGGGTGTTCCACATCTCCTTTTGATTAATCCCAGGTATATACATCCAGTTTAGAGCACAAACCTGAGCATCAAGGCACAAAGGCCAAATTTTATGCTTCAAAGTTACCAGAAACATCACACAGATTAATAATTCGAGAACAAGGTGACCTGTTGAAGTGGGGCTTAGCAAAGTTATTTGATATAAAGCTAAAGACCTATCTCTGCAGTTTTTATATGTACCCAGAGCAACTGCTTTACTATACATGAATTATCACCGAAAAAGTAACCATTTTTCTTTCTGTTTTGTTGACATTTTAACATGATAGTAGTTGTCTCTGCACATACTAGAAATAACAAATTGGGATGGGGGGAAGGCTCCCCTTTCTTCCCCACAATTGCATTTCTTACCCCAATTTTGGGAATCAATTTTCCTAAGATGGAGAAAGAAAGATTAAGCAAGTAGGCAGATACAACGTGCTGTTCAACGTTCCTGTCCAACTTCCGTAAATACAGATCATGTATAAGACAGTAGTTTATCATTTTACTACTGAATTTATTTATTTAAAATCAGAACGGGGTGGAGGACAAGAGGGAGGGAAAGGTTTTATTATCCTAATATGTATTGACACACTGGATTCAGTATCTCATTCACAAAAATTAAGTTTCCCGGACTGTAACTGTTAGAAATGACGCCGTATGTTCCCATGGGTTAAGATGTACCTCCGTGAATAACTTTTCACAGAAGAAGGGCAAAGAAGAGAACATCAACCCCACCGCAGACAGCGTGGCTTAATACTTTTCCACATCAACATCCTTTTCAGCTTCAGTAGCACAGCAATCACGGCTTAGACCCCCAAACACTTCCAAGAAAACTGAGGGGAAAGAAAAAAAAAAAAAGTTGTTGTTGACAATACAATTTACTTGCCAAAGTGAAAATTTATGGCAGGATACTGGCCTGTCTCTGAGTACGCTTTACTTGCAGCGTGCGTATCTAATGCATCTCAACAGAAATGCCTTGAACTAGAGGATTTAACTCAATGTCAGATATATTTCTTTAACACAAAGATACTGTGAGATAATGACAAGCCATAACAGAAGATTTATTTAAGTATTCAGTATAAATGGCTTACCTAACCTTTGCTGTTCTAACAGCTACTCCCTCAACATTATTTTTGGTATAAAAAGCAACATTTTAATTAGAAGAACAAGTGTTTTATACAGAGGGATCTGCTTTGGCAGGGGGGTTGGACTACATGATCTCCAGAGGTCCCTTCCAACCCCTATCATTCTGTGGGATTAGTATTTCTTATCTGATTACATCTATTGTTAAAAAAAAAAAAGTGATCTGTACTGGTTAGCTTTGTTTAGCTACTAGTTGCAAGTTGTGCTTCATGCATCTCATCCATACATGGTTTAAATACTTGGAGACTCACACCTACAAGCCCAGCGGTAAAATCCATGACAAAATTTGAAATGAAAAGCAACACATGAGGTATACATGAAAGGAAGGCCATGGGTGAAAAAAAATTAATGAGTAGGTTTTATTTAAGCAAATGTTGGAGAAGCATGAGAGTAGTTTTGCTGTTCCATCACTTTTTACATCCAGCAGCCTCATTTGTGCTGACTGTCCTTTGCTGGTATTTTCAGTTAGAGAAGAAGTCTTAGAGGAGAATGGATATTTTCAGACAGATTTCTTAACATGCTTTTATCTTAGCAGTAGCAAAGATCCTACACCTACTGCATTCCCAACCATACAGCGTAGCGAAGGGTGAAGCCTTCACTCAACACTGGCCGCAGAGATGCACAGAAGCATCGCTCTCCTCCCTTCACCAGACTTACAGAAGAATTGTTCCTCTGGAAAGGCCTTGGCTCATAATTGACATATGTAATTTATTGCAAATGTTTCTGGCAGCCAGATAGTTTGCTTGCTTTTTACTTGTTGCTTGGTATACCTGTGGCCCGAAGACTTGATAGGAAAGTTCCCCTTTAGTATTTGAGTGGGATTTAGTAACATTTCTTCAACATATTTAATTGCCACTTCATGAAAGAAAGACTTTGCACTAACTGCCTTGTTAAATAAATTGAGAATATATTCCCGTTCCTAAGCCTCATAGATGCAACTGTAATTTTCCTTGCAAACTCTTTACTTCAGAGCACGCACTCACTATAAATTCCCAGCTGTCAGCCAACGTGTGGCACTTCCCAACAACGACACAGGGGGAAAGAGAGTTACAAGCGCTTAATAATTATAACAAGAAGATATGTCCTTAATTTTCCCAACATGCAATGATGCTGCCCAAGCGGCTGTTGTCAGAAGTCTGACTCATGCTCTGAGAGCTCCCTCAGCCCAGCTGCAGGCCCTGACATGTACTATATATTATTATGGTCCAAACTAAAGAGTTTTCTTTACAAATATAGAAATCAAATAGCATGCTGAAGTCACTCAGGTCAAGATAGGGATTTGAAAAGTACTCAACACTGAGATAGTTCTCCTCCTTCCATGGACAACTGGTATGTGGGTTTGTTTTTGGTTTTTTTTAGCAGGAAGGAAAAAAATAATAATCAAGCAAGACCAAAAAATCCAGTGCCAGCTTAATAAATATTCAACCGGTCTGGACCAGATGTATGTACCTTCCTCATTTTGATAGGTTTATTACTGTCTGAAGAGATATTTATTTTTGCCTTAAACATGCATTCAAAGAAGTTAAAGGTTTAACAGGTGAGTTCTGACAGTTTAACAGAGAATTTATTTATCTTACATAGTTGCCACATGACCACACACCATGGAATTTTCTCACCCATCCTCTCTAGAGGGACATGCACTGTTTCACACCCGGCCTCCCACGCACAAGGATCAGAGGCGGCTGCTCTCTATAGAGCACACCATTTCCCAGGGCCTCTCTGCAACAAACACGCTATTAGATTAAAGATTAATAAATAAATAAAGTCTCTATTTTAAAGAATTCTTTTCTTCCAACAATGCATGTAAAAAAATAGTTATGTTGTACATTAGCTGCGCTATAGAAGAACCTGCTGCCATTCCATTTGCTTTTATAACCTTCCTCCACACATGATATCACATTATAATGAGAGCTGATTACACTGAAACTTGTAAGACAGCTGGGTGGTGTTCTCTGAACAGGGCTCCCTCCCCACACAGACACTTTTCCAAACAGCCTTGTCTTCCTTGATTTCCCAAATACAGCAGATATTCAACAGTCTCATTGTGAAAACCATATTAACTGAGAGTTGCAGAAAAGAAATTTTTAAATAAACAAAATACTCCTGGGGTCTGGGATCTTGCTCCTTGAGTTTGGCATTGGCATGTTTGGTTTTTCTAGTGTTTTGCTTTTCTTTTTTTCTTATTATTTTAAATTGAGGGTGGGGTGGAAAGCGCTGCATTTAATCCATTTGCTCATATATCCTATAACTGCTTAGTTTCTCAAAAAAACCCAAGTCATACTATTAAATTAAGTCTTAATTTATTGACAAAATCAGGCTACCTACTTTAGCAAAGTGACCATCCAGCGCTTCAGAATGAATATATCTCCTGTTCAGTTTTAATACACGCTGTGACAGCGCTGACACCTCAACAGCATGGAAAGTGGTTTCCTCACATTGTTTGCTGCCTGGAAAGTGAAGACTGGCAGATGTTCAGTCCTTCACTTGCCAGGAAAATTAGCACTTTCCCAACAGATATGCATATTGAGTGAAGCATCCTGTAGTCATTGACAAAATAGATCTCAGCATGGCAATGGACTGCTTGGAGACAGGAGCTCTTCAAACTCAATATGTCAAGAAAGTACAGGCAAAGTTGTTATTTGCAGCCACACAATCAAGAGCTCAGAACCGTGTAATTACCCCGACATGAGAACTAACACGATTTACCATCTACCCATAGAAGCTTTGCTGAGACAAACTAATTTACAAAGCTTTAGGGGTAGCAATGTGTTTTATCGTTCGGGATTTAATCATAAGGAATCGCAGATTACAATGGTTTTCATCAGTTCACTTGTATTTTTGATATCAATTTAATTTCTAGTTCTTAGCTTAATATACTTATTTGTGTTGGGATGAGAAAGATGCATATGCAATTTTTCTGCATTTATCCAGATTATAATTTCAAAATTTTGGGGAAATCACTCTAAGTTGTTTCTTGCCTGATCCCTGTTAAAACCATATGCTTGCTACAGTAATTCTCAAGCCTACTAACATCAAGTTACTATCTAATGCTCTGTTTTTGTATGATTTCACTTAAGGACATCACAAAGAATTTTTTTTACATATACAAAGAAATCACTTTGAAATATAAAGAAGGGGAAAATAGCCATTAAGCGCCAAACGCTTTAGTACCCATAGACAGCTACAAAGTCTGCAAATTCTGGACCTAAGATAGAAGGAAGAAAAATACTTACTTCTGACAGAAGTATTTTATTCCGTGTTCTGTACATCTTATGCAGAGAAATGAAGCCTCCCATCTAGCCCAGACCTGAGACTAATCCAGCTGGAGTTCGTGATCCTTTGAGAAAAATCCCTGTTTGTTGGGGTAACTGCTTGGGTACAACTGGATCAGCCAGTGACCATAGAGTGAGGTCAGTTTCCTGCTTTAAGGTTTTTTTTCTTTAGAAGATATTAACCTAGAGTCATATTTAATTCCTCCAGAACACACTACTCTGAAATCAGCTCAAGAAATCCAGCAGTTCTTACAAGGGCTCCAGGTTTTCAGAGGATTAACTGACACCAGCGGTTTCCTACTGCCATTACGCAGCATTGAAGAGGAAGAAAGAAATGTGCAAGAGGCATTTGGGAATATTTGACATGTCTTTGTTTTAGAAGACCAATAACAAAAAATTGACTGTAAAGCCCAAAGTCACCGCAACCAGATATTGGTATCCTCAGCACCACTGAGATCTCCAAAACCTGAGGAGCTACTAGTTGTGCTTGTTGCTGGCGCTAGTCTTACTGCTGTCCCCAGCCCCTGACACAGGGAAGGAAAAGAGAACATTGGCCCACTTGGACTGGCGTCACCAGGTTTTTCTTCAACAGGGACAAAAAAAAAAAACATTTAAAAAATTGAATAGTTACAGAGTATGTTTTGGACAAAGTGTAGAACATAGGGATTTACATCCCATTATATAAGTTTAGAGATGCAGTCAGTACATAGTGCGAGAACCTTCTGATGCTTGATTCTACATCCTTTCCCTTCATGGTATTCACCATCACAGTGAGGACAGGTCTTTCTGCATGGTCAGAAGATAAGATCATTTGATTAGATGAGCCCAGATGGAAATAGAGTTCTTTCTGGGCAGTTACACCAGCACCAGTGACAACTACTGGCGTGCAGCAGCCCTTCAGCATGGAAACTGTGGCTCCCTGTGCTTCACATGCAGTGCTCAACCACTCAAGTCATTCAAGGGGTGCCTCTGAGTCCAAGTTCTCAGCTAAGGCTGTAGTTGCGGTCCTCTGAAAATACCATTTCAGCAATAACAACTGGGAATGGTTCATCTAATTACAGAGACAGCATAAAAGGACAATTTGTTACTGTCACCCTGATTTAGTAATTCAAATAATCCTGATACGTAGTCTTATTAGTCACTACTTGATGTTATCTCCTACAACACCACATGAAACCCACAGTCAACTTGAAACAGCAATTCATTTTCTTGCTTTTCTGTTCATAATTGTCATGTAGGAAATACAGCTTAACTTGCGCCAGTAAAGCATCAATATAGGATTGCAGCTACAGCTACATTTGTTTCTTCTATAAATAGCATTTCATAGCAGTCTGGGAGTGTTCACAGTGGAGTTTATACCACTTTAGCAATAAAATGAAAGTCATGTTGTGGAAACAGCATAAAAATGCATATTTAATGACAAAGTCTTGTAAATCCTAGCCTAGAATAGTGTTGAAGTCATCCTTTTCTTGCAAAAACACTGAAGAGTATTTACTAATCAACACAGGTCATATGTTTGAATGATTGGGATTTGTAAAGTGGCTCAGAACACACTTAGCTGTCTCAGCATTTTAGGGCTTAAGTTTAAAAATATGAGGCAATGAAATCCAAATGCAATTATTCAGTAGGTACATCTGGTCCTTGCTGGAGAACCGTGTTTGCGCAATACTGTTCAGCAGGCAGCTCCAGTATGGGAGGTTCGTGGTGCTGTCGTTGAATGAGGCCACCCACTTGCCATTCAAGCCACAGCTGTGATGGAGGTGGCCTAGCAGAATCTGCCACCTGCCGCTCCGAGGACCCTGATCATCCCTGCTCATCGTCAACCTCTCCCATCAGACTTGGTGGGGTTTTGTCTCTATTACCAGGTCAACAGTAAATATTTGTCACAAATTTGAGCCTAATGATTTTTACAGTAACATGAGCAGTTTCAAAATTCCGGTAGGTGAAGGAAGATACCCAAGAATAGAAGAAAGGGCACATCAGAGTAAAGAAAAGAAAATCAAAAACCAAACACATCCATCTCTTCCTTATTTTTCCATGGAAAAGGATGGAACTACTTATCATCTAGCCCTATTTACTACCTGTTTTCTGCTGTCTTCTGGGAACAACAGAATAATAGTCAACTTTGTTTTCTCCTTTTTCTAACTGGTGAAAGAAAACTTGTGGGAGAGGGAAGGTTAAGGGAGAGGGAGGAGTATTGAGATGGTAATTGAAAAGTCTAGGAAATAAGAAGGGAGACAAGATGAGGACAAAAGGAGAACGGGATATAAAGCTTTCCTTCCACAGAGTGTATTAAAGCTTTGAATTCATTGCCTTCATTTGAAAACTGAAAGAACATAATTTTTAAATTAGATTTTGAACATCAATAAACTGCTTTTGCCTAGACATATAATTTCTCTTCATATACAGATTTTCCTAAGAAAAAAAAATCTGAAACCCAAGAAATTCCCACAGAGGTAACTGTCAGCTCTCTCTTTCCAATAAGCAGGAAATCCAACAGGAAAGTCTTGGTGAAGACATGCCAAAAATGCATTATAAACATGCCAGGGTTTGACTCCAGGGGAGAACTAAAGGGTGGTGGGGATCCATGCAGGTGCAGCAGATATCACTCTGCTGCTCACCTCCCTCACTTCATTTAAGAGAATCACGATGACATGGACTCACAGCAGCTTTGCAATCATTTCTGAGCACTGGAGGCTGACCTGGATCAAGAGGACTGCTATCAATAACCTATTTGTTTAATTTAATAGAAGGGCTTTAGGAAAGAAACGAGGGAAAGATGATCCAAAACAAGCCATTCCTCAAACTTCCTCAGGGTTTCAAGAAAGTGCCAAAAAGCAGAAGGTGCTCTTCATACATAAAATCCAAAGGGTGATGCATATTTAGAAGAAAAAAAATAAATTCTGTTAACACTGTAAGGGAAGACTAGCACTGAATTGAGGAACTCTGCCTGAAGCAAAGAAACCAGGAAGAGTCTCATGGAGCCCAATGAACCTGAAGGAATGAGAGATGCCCTCAGGAAGGCAACACAAATAAAATATTCAAGCTATAAATATGCCTTCCTCTGGCAGTGACCTGAGCACCACAGTTAAGATAAGCAGGACAAGTGTGTAAAGGCTTTTTGAGCCTCCCCGCTACCCCCTGAGACACTGCCCGTGTTCCAGACAGACAGCAGTCACCGGCACACAGAGGAGCAATAACCACTATAAACCATCCATGGCCGGCGAGCTCAGATGGCAGTGTCCCAGTGGCAATGTCAACACTTCCACAGATGAACAGAGTCTGATATTAATGGCGGAATCGAATGGGACAATCTGCCCAGAAAACCATCACCCCAGTGCTGCAGCAGTAAGTTCGGAAGGGTTGAATGGACATGGGGATCTATCAAAGAAGATTATATATTTCAATGAGATTAGTATTGCTCTTTTGCTACGCACAGGAGGAAAAAGAGTACAAGCAATGCAACTTCTGACTCAATTAGCGTTTGCTTTACACTTTCAATAATAATTCACTTTACCTTTCAATAACAATTTGAAATGTACTTTAAAATATGCTATATTTTAGTCAAGTAGCTGGGATTTTCAGCATGACCTTTCAGAAACAGCAGAGCTACACACCTTGAAGGAGTAGGGCAAACCACTTATTTAAAACTAAATAGACCAAAGGAACACATGCTTCAACACCACAGCTCCAAAACCATTGAAAGCTCTTCCCAGAAGAAATTTAGAAATTTATGAAAAAATCATTTAGTATCACCAGAAGGACTAACATGAGTTTTGTAAATTATTTACCCAGTCCTCATACTGCAGGAGACAAGAAAAAGCTTGCAGCAACATCACTACTTGACACATGAGTCAGTCTTTCACTTTTGTTTTATCAGCCTGCTCATGTGTTCTCAAATTTGCTGACCCATATTCTTGAGCTCGTTGAAAAGATGTGACAGTCTTGTCTACATATAACAAAGTTGTAAAACTTGGATCTCTTTTAACAATATCTTTTCCTGTAGGCACTCTAAAAGCGAGCCATAAAGAAGATCTGAGATTTAAATTTGAATCTCCCATGATAAAGAGCTGTTAACTCATTAAAGTTATTGGCAACAAATAAATGCTACAGCTAAATTCATGTTTCAGTAAAATATTAGATTTTCCACTTATCAATCTGTTCCATCTAAGTAATTTTCAGATGGAGAATGTAGTAACTCTCATCTCTTTGATAAAAGTTTCGTCAGTAACTAAAGAAGAAAAACTCTTCGCTGCTCTCTCAGTTGGGGAAGGTGAAGAGGGAATGCATAGTCAAACACCTTTCCCTGCGCTCCATCTCTGCAATACAGGAAGGAAGGGGCCACACAAAAGGCTATGTGAAATCAGGAAAAGCTGAGAATGCACAATTTTCACATTATTTCCCCAATGAGAATCCTCTTTCCCAGCAAGATATGAATTCAAGAGTTCAGAAGAACAACTGATTGACTTTTCCGTTGAACTCGCTAGCACCACCACCCCCCGCTTTCCCTTCTCTTACCACCATTCAGGCTCTGTTGTGCAATCACACAATTCAGGGCCCTCAGAGCAGGACAGAGAATTCAAGGACTTTTCCTTTTCATTACTATTTTGATAGTTTTCCTTGCTGGCTTGAAGTGCTCTTTGATGTGTCACCATCTTCTTTCATTGCTGATTACAATGGCTCTACAGACAAACAAGGTCAAAATTTCTTCTTCCATTTCTGTAAAGACTTACACAAGGGCTCCGCACTTAAAATGGCAATGCTCCCACAGACCTGTGAACAACCACAGGGTATTTTTCTTCATATCTCTAATTATGGACATCTTCTCCTTCCTTGTCACTCTTACTTCAAAGAGACTAACAGATCTTAATTTGAAGGTCTTATTAGGAAACTTTATGTATATAGAGAGACAACTGGAAGTCAGAGGTGGGAGGCAGGAAAGGGGGGGAAAAAAGGAAAATATATTCCTTGTGTCTTTATTGCTCTTTCACAATTAAACATAATTGACAGACCTATGAGGCCTGAACAGTGACCATGTCCCTGGTTCAGAGGGAAAAAAAGCCACCATTAAAAAAAAAAAGGCTACTTTGGACTAGGTATTACGCCTATTGGTATTTCCTAGAGTGGATGCAGAAAGGAGCCTATTTCAGCATCTCTCAGGTCACCAGCAAACATTACGATCGTATGCCTCCATACAATTGAAGCGCAGATGTAGGAAGAATATTGAGCTTTGGGGGATAATCAGATTTATTTTTTTCAATAAGTAGAGCATGTTATTTTCAAGTGGTTAACTGAGAATAACTCTTGCAGAAGTACAATATAACAGTAATTATTCTGAAATCAATGGCACAAAAGGGTTCATTTTAAATCATATTATGATTGCTGGATTAAAGTAGTTATTATATAATCGGATAGCAATTACTCCACCTTAATAATTTCTGGGTTTCTAAGGGTGAAAGTGATAATACAAGCTACAGCAGGTGTCAAATTTTAGACTTTGTGAAATGAATATTCTAAAGGCTGGAAAGAAACAAACATATTAGCATATAAAAACCACAAGCGTAGAAAATAACTAAAACTATAAAAATACTTCACCCTCCTGCCTTGAGCAGACATTCAGAAGCAGTTCATTCATGACAAAGGACTTTCAACGCATGGTTTAAATCACAAGGAAGCTAAAGCTTCTCAACAGCCCTTCTGTGAACAAACTTAATGGTTTCTTGTATAATTAACTTTATTGTCTATGACTTGGCCACCTCTTTACCAGAGCAGTGAGACAAGTCTCCAACAGCTCAGAGATTTGCGGGACACCTTAGAGACATGCCCCAGAAAATTTGTCCTCATCATACTTGGTTTTGCCCTAGTTCAAACTTCTGCCAACTCATTTACTGCAAAGGTAGCCTCAACCACGTTGTTTTTCCTGAGTTTCTTGCTTCCTTATTTCATTTCTCTTTAGTCTGAAACTCTTGTTTCTTTAATATCAGGTGTCTACTGCTTTTTGATTACATCTCATTCAAGGAGCAGCTCTTTTCCAGATCCCACCAAAAACCCAGCTCAGAAGAGCTGAAAAGGATATAAGCAAGAAACAACTGTCTCAGCAATCTTCTCCAATTCCTCCATTCTTTTTGTGATGGCTTTTATTTATTCCCGGCTCCTGAAAGAAATCCATGCTAAGAGACCAAAGCAATGAGACTTTTCCAGATTCAAGAGCCTGTCCACAAGGCCCTAGATACAGGAACCAAGGCTTTGTTTCTAGCTTCCTTAGAGAAAAGATCTCATTCAAACCTTAGTGGACACCATCAGTGCCTAACAACTGTAGCAAGAAGGCAGAACTAAATCCACAACTTCCTTATTATTCTTTAAAATACAGTTCTCTTTGTGTAAGAATATATTGGTTTGTATTACAAACTAAATGGCAAGTTAAAATAAAGTCCACCTAGTTTCTGAAGGGCAAATATTTGAGATGTGCCATCGAATACAAAGTCTGTTTCGCAAGGTAAGTAGACACTGAGGTTCAATATATACTCAGGTAAATGTGCAAAGTTTAATACAGTTAAAGCAAGGAAAAAGGAAAGTCTCTTGAAAAAGATACGCATGTATTGATTGTAGATTTTCTAGATATAGTTCAGCACACTAATTTCTGCACAATCCTATCAACACGTGGTAGCACCAAGGAAAAACGGACCTTGAGACACAATCAGGCAGTAATGTAAGCAGATGGATTTCTGTAAGGTTGATTTTGTTCTGTGAAGATTTGTAGTAACTGAACAATTACAAGTGCTTCACAAAGTCTAACCAGTTATGGAGTTTTGAAGTGAAAGCCATTGACATAGGGAAGATTTTATTAAAATCTAACGGGAAATGACATCTGAGAGCATTACAATCATAGAAATTAAGATGTGAAAGACAGATGACACAAAGTCATGGAGAAAAAAAAAATATGTATCTTCTATTTGGATTTTCTTCTTCAGAATAAATACTCCACAACTCATACAAACCAACCCAGCAACCTGGGTTAAGATGGTGCAGGACAGTCTCATGAGAGCAAATATGCACACATGGCAAAACTGCTAGCCAGCTCAGAAAGAAAACTGCAAAGTCACAACTTTTCCACTAACAACATTCGTTCCCACCAGTGCCAAAATAGATCTTGACCACAGTTGAGCAGAAATAGTCCTAACAGCCCTCCAGACACAAGGCTGCGGGACTTTAGCATAAGCCCTGCAGTTACTGCCCATCCCACTGAAAACCAGCTCTTTGAGCAGCAGCCACAGTCAGACTCCTGATAACCAAGGACCTTTCATAGAATCACAGAACAGTTTGGGTGGGAAGGGACCTTAAAGATCATCCAGCTCCATCCCCCTGCCCTGGGCAGGGACACCTCCCACCAGCCCAGGTTGCTCCAAGCCCCATCCAGCCTGGCCTTGAACCCCTCCAGGGATGGAGCAGCCCCCCACAGCTTCTCTGGGCAACCTGGGACAGTGTCTCACCACCCCCACAGTGAAGAATTTCTTCCTAATACCTAAATCTTCCCTCTTTCAGTTTAAAACTGTTACTGCTTTCCTTCTCTTCGAGCATTCAGTAATCCAAGTACACCCTTGCATGTGAGCAAGCAGGGAAGAAAAAAGTAATCCCCAAACCTGTGATTAATTTATGATCCACAGTGTGAGACTTGCTTATGCTAATTTGTATAATTAGAAGTGCTGTTATTGGTCGTAAGGAGTTGGTTTTAGATTCCAGCAATGCCCCTGAGCCACAGCAGGACTGCACATACAATCTAAACTGTTTATAATATGTAAGTAAAACATCAGTATATACAACAGGACAAGCCAGAAAGGTTTCCAGCCAAATGATATTTCTCCATCACAAGTCCCCAAGAAAAGCATCGAAATGCATATAGTTATGGCGCTACTTGGAGAAATAAGTTAATGGTAGTATAGAAATAGCCACTCTCTTGAAACAGTTTCACAAAACAGGAAGTGTTAGCGGGTCTGCTCCAGGAAAATAGATTCCCAAAGATCAATGACAGCAAGATGTATCGAGTCTTTATTATTGGTGATTTTTGAAACATTAAACCAAAAGCCTTAAATGAGTATTCATATATTCCTTAGAAACCGAAAATACTGACTATAACTAATGCTCTTTCACTAGGAAGAGAAGCAAGTTATAAATATAGTCGATACTGCAGTTCCTTAACCTCCTTATCCATCTTATTTAGAAACTCTGAGAGGAGCGCTGCTGCGCCACTAACAAAAGTTATGGTTTCCACGTTAACACAGACCGCATCTCAGCAATTGTGCTGACTCGTCTGTCATGCCCTGTGATAAACGCTTGTGAGACACCGCAAGAAAAGTTATTATGAGAAGAAAGAAATGTCGGGCGACTCCCATCCATGCGCAATTTTAAAACTAAAAAACCCGCAAGCTAGAGAAATTGGCAGCTGGCACTTTGGGTTGTCAGCTGCCAACGAACTGCATTGTTTTAATTGTTGGAAATGATTGATTATGCAGCTGAGCTACTGAGGTAGCTGAACAATTTCATGACAACACAAACAATGGCAGTGTCACTCATTTTCCTCCAGATACGTGGTCAGATGGAGGGAACAGCACTGTTTTGCCACGCTAAATTACAGCAGCTAGAAGAATAGCTGCCATTATTTTCCCTGTCACTAAAGTTCAGTGTTTGTTGTTACATCTCTGTGGACACCCGTTACCTGAACCAGTGCGTATCATCAGTTTGAAAGTACAAGGGGAAAAAGACATTTTATATAATAGACATATGAAAATGTATATATACACACACGCTCACACAAATTCTTTGTTCTTTATGTCTCATACTTTTCCTCTTACCATAAGGATTCTGCAGAACATTCAAAATGCTCAAGACAATATCAATTAGGAAAGCAGGTCTTGCATCATCTTGAACCACATGCAGAGGAACAGTTCCTCATTGTTAAAATAACAGGGGTGTATTCTGTTTTCCCCATAGAATTAACTTTGTTCAGATCAATAGGAATTTGGAGGATCTGATAAGTAGCAGGAACCAAGCTGAACATCTTCCTTTGATTATCTTTAAGTCTCTCAGGCATATAAAATGTGGCCTGTGACTGATTTTATAGCCTTTCCAGACAAGTTAACTGCAAGTTCAAGAAAAATAAATACTAATCCAAGAATCTGTCTTTTCAAGGAGTTTTTTAGGGGTCCACCACCCAGGGATTTTGTGGTTTGGGTTTTTTTTCTACATCCTGGTGAGCTTCATCTCAGCAGCACAGAGACAAAAACCTAATGGGCTGTTACAAGTCGCAACCTTCAGACCGTCAAATACAGAGAACAACAGAGGATGGGAGGAAAAGGGGAAAAAAGGGAATAAAGGAAAAAAAGAAAAAAAAAGCAAAGTTGGCCACAGGCAATTATTCAAGTCCCAGTCCTAGAGGCTTCATTCTGGAGGAGCTTTTGGTTCATTAGCCAAGCCTGACGCAGGGAGGCATACTGCTGGTTTGTAGTGGTATTTTTTTTTTTCTCCAGCTGCTACATTGTTTATAATTAGCAAGTTTTTCATGCATCAGAACAAGGGCCTGATCCTTCAGCCTGTAAAGACCAGCTGATTGACCAACAGAAGTCAGTCTGCTATGGGAAATACCGTGAACAAGACTACATGCCTGTCCAATCTCTTCCTCTTCAAAAATCTCAATTTATTAGAAACACTGCTAGGACATATACAATTTTTGTGGTACCGCCAGATGGTCTGTTCCAACTCAAACCAGTAACAGCAAATATTTCTCTAAACCATCAGAGGGGAGAAGTTTGGCACTGTGATGTTCAGCCAGAAAAACCCCTCTGGGCTCAGCAGCCATGGACCAAGCTGAACTTCTGCTTTGAAGCCTACAAAGCTATAAGGACAGTCCACCAGGACTTACAGTTAGCCTTAAGTAGTCTTATTTGACCACTTTTGGGACCTAAAGAAAGGAAGTTGTGCTTGGAAGGAGTTGACTCTTCTAGTATGCACTACATATAAGTTGCCTGAATGCTCCCAGTTGGGCAGTAGGTGTAAGGATCAGTGAAGAAGGAAAATAAAAGCAGTGGTTTTACTGCTATAGGATGTTTCTCATGAAAAAGGATCCAGCAAGAGACTGCTCTCCACCTTACTGTATCCACACAGGTTTTCTTCCACACCACATGTCCTGCTTGTGGTTGTTTTTCTTCTTGTTTACCCTTCATCGCCCCATCACAATGCTGAATAATGACAGCACACTGCACCGCTCTGCCCCGGGCTCTCACTCACAGGTAATACATTTTACTACCAAGCAAGTGACCCACTCCCCCTCAGGTGATTAATGGCCAGAATCAGTCATCAGGACAGTAAGTTTTAGGAGACTTCACTATAACAGGATTTTGAGCTCAAAAAAGCAAATGAAAACAGAGGCAGCTAAAGCCATGAAAATAGAATTCAGAGAGAGACCTTACAGCCCCCTGCCATGTCAGCAAGCCACGTCCTTCTTCTCGGGGCCCCTTCCTACACCTTTCTTCAACCACAGAGAGGTAAAGGTTGGTGGGAAGCCACCCCTATGCTCAAGGCACAACTTGGAAACCTCCTCCCTGCAGAACCGCTTCCCAAAGCTGAGGAGAAAGCAAACACCCAGCTCCCACCCTGACACCAGGACAGGGCAGGGCAGAGTCTAAACTCACACGTAGAGCCAGGAGGCGACGGGGTGTCACATCACAGACATAGCTCCTGGGTACACGTACAGCTACTGCAACCACAACGAACTTGGCAACCCTGGGCAGATCTCCTGGAGCAGCTAAAAAACAGTAACACCCCAGGGTCAGAGGGCGGTGGTGTGGAAAACCAGCCTCGGTCTCCTATTCAGTGAGGAGTTTATTACAACTCAGACTCCTTACCTTGACAGCAACAAATGCCCCATTCCCAGAGAGAGGCCAGAGGGAACACCCAAATCTTCCGTAAGCTTCAGTCCACCAACAACAAATAGCTGTGCTTTGTCTTTCACAACTTCCTCCCTTCCTCTTCTGATAAAACTTCCCTGGGACCACCCTCCCTCTTCTGATAAAACTTCCCTGGGACCACCCTCCCTTCCCAAGGTGCTCTGCTGGTCTGCAGCATGGTCACAGCTGAGGGAGATGATGGAGATGGGTGTCCTCCAGCTGTAGGGGCTTCCAGGCATGCACCTGCCGGCAGCCCTCTGCAAAGGGCAGAGAGCAAGCAGGGGGTCTGTCCCTAAGTTGAGGAACTTCAGCTGTAGAGAACAGTTCTGCCTCGGCAATAAGACTGAATGTTATGAAAAGAAAGTATTGGCAGCTTTATGACCATAATTAATTTCTAAGAGTACCCTTTCTGGGATAAGTGTTGGTTGTGTTTTAATCTGATGCTTCAGAGCTAATTCCCATTTCATGAGCTCCGGGCAGCTACTGAAAAGCACAGTTGGCTTTGGATAACCTGACCAGTGGAGGGAGCAACTCCAGGCAATAAAATAACTCAACATGGCGTGAACTCCGATGGTGAAGGACAACCATGCGCTGCCTAAAGACAAAACAGGCGAAACTGAAGATGAGCAAAGGCCAACTCCTTAGCAGGCATGAATAATGCGTAAACTGTTTCTAACAGATTCCCTGCCAGAGTACTATATGACATGAAATCATCTAACTTGTAAATATAGCAGTAACAACTTGCATGTAGCTAGATTTTCTGTGTGGCCCCTAAATGCATCGCTACATCGACAGTTAAGTAGGTATTCGATTTTTCGTTCCAGTTTTGGATGAATGAGAAGGGATATGAAATTCCACAGAAATTTTACTACATTTAAAATGTTTAGCATAAAAGTAACAAAGACACTGGCTCTGGAAGCCACATAGCTGTGCACGGCAGCATTGTGCCCAAGCTAAATAACCAGGGAAAAAGTACCAGTATACTTAAATAAACATAATTCATCACAGTGTGTGTATGTCTGAGCTCCAGAAACTGAAGCAAAAGCCAGATACGTGCAGTTATAACTTGCGTTGTTTTATACTTGTATGGAATTTTGACTTTTTTTTCTCCATATAGCTTCACAGAATTTACTTAATTAATCAGCAAGGGTGCGTTGGGAAGTTAAGTCTTGCAGTGGCTGACATCAAGACCCAGAGAGAGAGACTTAGCTATTCTGAAAGCAGGTCAAAGCAAAGCTAAAATTTCCGATTGCACAACTTTTGGTTCATCTCACTGGTCCTTCACCTTTCCCCATCACCCACATCACTGCACCCAGCACCTCATCAGCAGACACTTCCCGTGGGCCCTCGAGACGACTGACATCAACTCCAACAAAATGCGGGAAAGCAGAGATGTGGCATTTAAAAAGAAAAAAGCAGTTTTTCAGCAATTTTCATGTCACCAGATAACTTCTCTGTTTTCAGACTGTTACAGGACATCGGTTCATGGCTTGTGAACTAACGGATGGGAATGAATAGCCAGTTGCTTGCTGTGCGGATGCCAGTGTCCATGGAAAGGCACAGCACCGCAAAACTCACTACCCACGTGTACAGTTACTCTGTTTAATAGTTATTTGATCACATACATCTAATTATCACCGTGATCAGAGGAATATCTCAGTCAATACAATGGTGGTTGGAAGTTTCGGTGCATCAGTTTGTCCCATTATGATATCCATACAAGATACCCGTTTGAATTTCAGGCAGCAGAAAGCTCTCTTACCCATGTCCTTGCTGACCTGATAGGAAAATCGAAAGATCATCTGAATGTAAATTATTTATATACAGTCGCTCATTTCTGTAAATTTATTTGGCAACAAAAGTTTTAAGATACTTTTAGAGCAAAATAGTAGATAAAATAATGATGAAAATGGACTGTAATCATCATCCATTTCTTTTCTGTTTGCTTTATGATCCATATGTTTTTTTACTCCTTTTTTGGGGGAAGGTGATTGCCATTCAATTTATATTCTCTCATAATCTCTTTTGAACATCTCACAGCAGGTTTCTATTGTGAGTTGGGTTCATTACATCAATGTAATGTCATTTCTTCTTGGACTCTTCATTTGGCTGTTTGTTGATAAGCTACTAACAGCTATTTTAGGTTCTGATAACTGCAGCCTAAAAGAAACATGATCCTGTTTTTAGGTAAAGACAGACATTCATAAATCCTCTTGACAGAAATTAATGCAGGATTTGGAAGCCTCAGGACCAGACCATGAAATAGCAGGAGAGACACCTTTCACTCCCCTAAATTTACAGATATTTCTTTTCTGGTTAGCCCTGTGCCTCAGTGGTGTCCCGTTGGTTGTTTGTCAAGCGACTCCCCTTAAAGACAAGCAATTAAAGACAAGGGGTTGCTACTGCCCCGGGGGTCTAGGCTCAAAGATACTGTGAGGAATGCCATCTTCTGTGAAATCAAGTCCCTTCCTTGGGATTAGGTCCTGCATGAAGCTATTCAAACCTGGTAGCCCATGCTTCTGTCTAAAAGCCTTCCCATTTGCATAGACAAGGAGAAACACTAGGAGAGCCCTACAATGTCCCAGGAGATCTTGGTTAAAAAAATTGTGAGGTTCATTTTACAGTTTTTTCTTCCTCTTCGAGTTTTGCTCTATTACAGCATGTTTTTAAAATTTCATTATTTACTTTCCTTCCCTTATACTGAGCACCTGACATTTGTCTTATTGATCGACACTTCTCTTCAGCCTCATACCAGACATTTTTTTTCCTCTGCAGTTAATATGTCTCATTTCCCGAGGTCCCCAGTTTCAAACCAAATACATAACTAGATAGTTGCTTCCTTAAATAACACCATTGCGGGGGAAAAAAAAAAAATAATAATTACAAATTTACCCTTACAAACACGGTCTTTCATGGAGGGCACGTTGCGTCTGTTGTACAATACGTGACCTAAGCTCTTGCCTGCAGATTGCCAAGGTCTTGTGGTCGCTGTTAGTCACCCACAAACTGGAAGGGCTGATTTCTCTCCCAGACGCAGGAGTAGAGAGCGGCTGCTGATAACTCTTGACTGAGCCTGAGTAGGAAGGGGTGTTTTATCTCCCCTCGGCTACCCGTGTTCAGATCCTTCCGTTTTCATTGTCATGCAGGGAAGTCAAACTCCTGTGCTGTGAAATTGCAAACTGTTTCCATGGAGATGATTAATATGTTCGTAAATCCACAATAATTCATTCACTGCAGGACCACAGAGGATGAAATATTGGTTGTGAAAAAAAGAAAATGCCTTTAAAACCAGTTTTTTTCCTTTAATAATAATAAAAAAAAAAAAAGAAAGAAAACAATTAAAAGCAAGTGAAAGGCAAATGAACATGTATTTTACATTTATTGTCTGTCTTGTATAGTGTTCAAATATAATCCCAACAGGTGTCCTGAAATGCTTTTAGTTGGTACACTTAGAAAATGCTAAAGTCATCAAACCTTTCAATATCTGTAAGGTGAAACAAGTTTGTTCAATGGTAATTAAGGCACGTAGATGGTGTGTTATTGTTATTTATATAGTTCCATCATGCAATAGGCACTTTCGGGCAGATAATATGCAATAGCCACTGTTCAAGGTCAGTATCGTGTCTTAAATAACAGCACAGGTGTGACAAGAGTTACCTACTGTATTATGAAACCGCAGTATCTCAGAAGGTAACGTGTGGCAGTTCTTGGCAAACACTGACTTTTGATGGACACCAGTGCGGACAATCATATCCTTAGCCAATATTGAGCCTTTCCAAAGAGTTTAAAGGAAACTGTAGCAGCTGTCAATCATTTTGAACAGTTCTATTTTTAAATTAAGGCATAGTTTTACTTAAGACTCAAACACAAATATATATACAAAAAGAAATTTATTGAATTTTCACTGTATTTGACCCCAAATTAATAAAAATCTATTAACAGGAATGTGTAGAAAGACAATGGTCATATTAGCACATAGTCATTAAAGAGGAAAGAGAAACGTTCTGTAATGCCTCTGAGAGCTTTCACACAAACTATACCTTTTTTTTACTGCGTCTCCCATTAATGAATATCTTTCCACCAAAGCTGTGTTTATAAAATTCAGCTAACCATCCTGGGATGTGATAGACAAGCAGAGCTTTTCCACTTTCTTAATATAGCCCTCTTAGCTAATGTCAGTGTTGTAAAGACTCACTTCAAAGCAAACGAGGAGAGATGAAGGGCTAGATGTGGAAGATGAAAATACTCATTCCGGTCTGGACTCTCCAAAGAAGGAGAAGCAATTAATTTTAATTAGATTAATTAAAAGTAATTTGAAATTCAAAATTTTGTGATGCACTTCTGTCACACTGATTCATCATGACTAGTTACCAGTTTTTACCCTAGTTAATCTCAGTGATTTCAAGTGCTTTGGCAAAGATGCAAAACTTGGGACTAAAAAGGCAGAAAACAACGTCATTCAGGCCATCTAATTTTCCAGATGACGAACAGTGTCTCAGTATGACGTTACATGGGGCTATTTTCCTCTGTGGGTCTGCAAAAACAAGTTATGGTGCCTCACCGTGGAGGTTCATTGGAGACACTCCTTTTAGGCCAGTATAAGTAAAATCCCATTCCCTATCCGAAGAAAAAAACGGAACCAACACCTCAGAGCTTCTGGATCCGGCTGCTAAATCCTGCTTTCTGCAAGTCTGAAAGATTTTTGGAAAGGTCTGGTCCTAGGGCCCATAGGGGAGAGCTATGAGAAATATGGTGAGCATTCTGTCAGTATGTTTTGTACATTGTAATATATGGTTTTGGAAGTCTAAGGAGTGGTTGACAAAGCCCACAGAAGTCTGCCATTCAACCTTTATAGGAGCAACTTCTACAGAAATTTTCAAATAATATTGACGCTACTACATGGAGCTGCAGCAATGTGTGGTTTCACTCCCGTTTGATCAAGTGAAGGTTTTTACAGGGGTAAAAGCAGTCTAGACTTGTAGGTGCCCTTACTCTAACAGCGTATATATATAAATATTTTGCCAGTAATGAGCAATGTAATCAAATTGAAATATATTCACATTTGAAACTTTCATCTGTGTCTTATCAAATAACTGGTTTTGTGAGAGTTCAAGGCATACAGGTAGCAGAGAGAGTTTGCACCTTCCAACTTCTTCCTAGCACTGAAAGCAAATTTTCTATTTCCAAATCTGTTTTAATGTTCCTATATAGCATTCACAGCACTGACATATAGCTGCCTGTTAACATGTACTCCAGAGATTCAGGGAATAGCTGGTGAAGAGAGGAATAAATTCAATAACGCCTCAAAGTCAGAGAGGGTAACAGATGCGCTGGCTCCAGCACTCATCCTGCTGCAGTGGACCAGGGCCAGGGAGACTCCTGCTCTGCCTGTGTGTGTTCAACCGTGAGGTTTGGATCAGTCCCCAAAATGCGGCTGCTGCTCCTGGCTAGCTGATGAAAGGAAAATCCAACCCCCAGGCACCAGATGCAGCTAAACGCTGCGACGGGTAACCCATCTGCAGAGCACAGCGAGCTGGCTGTGCCACTTCCCTCTCTTCGGGAGCAGGGAGCAACCTGGAAACAAGAGTTTACAAAACACAAAGGGATTTGCACTTGTGCCATGCTGATTTATGAGCATCCCATATCTACTGTACATACGGGCAAATGGGCGTTCTGGATGCATAGAATCATAGAATAGTTTTGCTTGGAAGGGACCTTAAAGACCATCCAGTTCCACCCCCTGCCCTGGGCAGGGACACCTCCCACCAGACCAGGTTGCTCCAAGCCCCAACCTGGCCTTGAACACCTCCAGGGATGGGGCAGCCACAGCTTCTCTGGGCAACCTGGGCCAGGGGCTCACCACCCTCACAGTCAAGAATTTCTTCCCAATATCTCATCTAAATCTCCTCTCTTTCAGTTTAAAACCATTCCCCCTCCTCCTATGGCTCCCCTCCCTGATCCAGAGTCCCTCCCCAGCTTTCCTGTAGCCCCTTTAGGGACTGGAAGGGGCTCTAAGGTCTCCCTGGAGCCTTCTCCTCTCCAGGCTGAACACCCTCAACTCTCTCAGCCTGTTCTCACAGCAGAGGGGCTCCAGCCCTCGGATCATCTCTGTGGCCTCCTCTGGACTCGCTCCAACAGGTCCATGTCCTTCTGATGTAGTGGCTCCAGAGCTGGAGGCAGCACTGCAGGGGGTCAGAGCAGAGCAGAGAATTTCTCTTTGTCTTATGCTTTGAATTTCTCTCAATCTAGAACTTTGCCCCCACTTCAGCCTGTCAAATTTCTTAATTTAGATTATTCTATACCTAAAAGATATGGGGGAATCTGCCCTTTACTTTAGGGTCACATTCCTAAAGGTGACCACATTCCATTTGGGTGTGACACTGGGTAATGAAGATACACTGCTTCTTTACGAGCCCTTATTAAGAAACATTAAGACTGTCCAGGACCTTTTAATAACCAGCTTGCGAATGACTCTGAGAAGTTCCTTATCTCCAGACCTCACCGCGTGTAGAGCTGCAGCTCAGCTACGGCACAGGGCAGCTAACACGGCCACGGGCACCGTGAGCTTTAACCACAAATGGAAATCCTCTTCTTGGCAGCGCTCGGCTGCTGTAGGGCCGAGGACCATGTAACTACTTCAACTAGTCAATAGCACCGAATTAATAGAAATAAGTCCTACTTCTGCTAGTAATTGTTTTCAGGTTCAAGCCTGGGTTATCTACTGTGGTGAGGAAAAAAGGCAGGATTTCTGAGCTGCTGAAAACAAAGCTGGCAGCTAGCTGAAGTAGTGCAGGCTTTGAAAAACCTTGTCCTAGGCTAGGTTACTTCTTACTTTTACAGCTCTTTATTTTTCTCAGTGAGCTGGGACTCCAGCTCTTGGGATGTTTTGTAACTCAAAGCCTTCATTTTATCTTTACACGGCACTCTTTCAGAACTGAGTGTCTTCTGCTAAATGACCTTCTAACTGGGCAGGTTTTCTAAGATTTCCAGGCTCTGCCTAAATCTGACTTCTATTGCTAATTAGGTTTTTTGTTGGTCTTTCCCCCTTTATCCCCCCGACTTTTATTAAAGGCCAGCATGAAGGCAACAGGCTAACTCAGCTTTAATAGCCTGTAAAATTTGGCTTTACTGAATAAAAAGACAAGGATACTTTTCAACCCTTGAAGAAAAAAGGAGAACATCTGATTCAGTGCTTTGCCCTTAGCTTGTAAGAAACCAAGATTTGGTTTAAAAGCCTCAAACCAGATTAATTTCTGCTGCAATAATGTATTATTCATTCATTGATCGCCAAATCAGTTTACCGTCGTTACTTTCCTAACCTGTCTCTAGGCTTCATCCGGCGTCCATCGACTTTAACGACGTGTTAGAAATTTTCGGGATGCAATAGTTCTTAATTCTCTACAAGGCACAGTATCCACAGAGTATTTATATATGACAGGATCTTCCTCCTTTGGAAACAGCCAATAAATAGCACTAACGACCAGAATGTCCTCTGCTTTCCACATCCCAAGGAAAGTCAGAAAGAATGGTTCTGGCTTGACTTCAGAGAACTTGGGAGGAAAATCTTATATACTTTCATCCCCGTAGCTAAGGGCAAGACAGAGTCCAGCCCTGACCTCAGAGGGAACTTAATTCAATAGTTTCAGGCTGATATTAGAACATTAGATTCTCTAAGATAGACCCCAAAATCCTGATTTCCCCCAAAGATGCGTGTGATCTCAGGGAAGCAGGAAATATCATTTCCAGCCCGTAGAGGGTATTACCCCAGAGCCGGGCACAGTGGCCTCCTGCCCCGAAGGGTTTCCAGATGGAAAAATCCAGATGGTCCTTTCTGAAGTACTCTGCAACATGAGGTTTGTGTGATCCATACAGGGCTGAATTCCCTGCTTAAGTTTCTCAGCAAATCTTAATACAACCTGTGAGGGAAAAAAAAAAAAGAGCAAGACTTAACATATTTTTTTTTTTTTAAATAAAGAGCAATAAATCTCATTCAAAGTCATTTTCTACCTCCTTTGTAGTCCCATTTCATTTAGGTAGATGGTATCTGTGAGCCTGCTGCAAAGTAAAGTACTTTTAGCAATGCACAAATTGAAATTCATACTTTTCTATTAGTACGTTCAGTATTTTGTGAGCTGGGGAGCATTTGTTACCGAGAGAGAGAATTTTAGGTCTAATTATCTCTACCAAGAGGAAAATGGGCCCCTGGAGCTATAACCAAAGCAAACGGCAAATCCATTTGTTATAACATATCATGCAATAATATCGCCAATACAATGAGATTTGGTGCTGTGATGACATAATATAATTTCAAACAGGCGCTCCAATTACTAGAAAAGGCAATTCTTATCGAACTACACAGCAGCTTTTAAAACATATTTACTGATAGGGACAAACTGTCTGTGTGTAAAATAAGGAGCTCATAGTCTGCTGCTTCTTACATATTTTATTTATAGACTCACCAATTTGCCAGTTAACCATGCAATCTGTCTTAGAAATGTAGGCAGTTTAATAAAACTGCTGTTCTCTCATAGTTCATTTTGCTCGCTAAAATTCCTTGAATTGCACAAAGGTCCCTTCAGCTCACAAAATTGGACATTTCATGATTTATTATGACAATGACTACATACTGCTCACCTAAAATGTGCAGAGAAAATAATTGTTATTCATTTTTATGGCTTTTTTTTTTTCCCCCCTCTCTTTAAGTGCTATCGCCTAATGTGTTTTAAAAATAGGTAATTTTAGTAATGGAAAGACTTATGATCTCCTGTCCAAGGACTGATATTGAAATGTGCTTAATGCTCACAAGTTCCACAGAGACCAAAGGGAATTAAGGGTATCTGTCAGTCCTCGATCTGGGGCCTGGGTCTGATGTAATTATCCTCTCTGATGGCTTTTAAAAGACTAAATGAGACTGCACCAAAAAATACGATCTTTTTAATCAATGTTTCTCAAGTTTTAATGCAGTTGTGCATACTCTCCCTTCTGTACTGATAAGGAAGAGAATGAAGACACTATTTAACAGTGGCAGCACTTACTGTACCTCCAGGAGTCATTGAGGTCCCACAGCTACTGCAGCGGATTAAATTAAATCAAAGGAAAAGATTGACGCTGAAATTGTAAAACAAATTAATTCTGCTGCCAGAAGCAGTGAGAGGACCATGACTACCAGGAGTGGGTTTCTAGTTTGTGCTACCATCCCCAAAACTTTATAGTCGGATCCTAGACATGGTTATTCTTTCTCTAAAAGTTCCCAGCAGCTGCATTGCTCTGCAAAAGACGGACGAGTTGCCTGTATCTAATTCCAGGAAAAATTTGACCCCTAAAATTATGCATTTGAGTTTTTTTGTTTTTTTTTTCTACAAATACTTACAGAATAGTTGGATTGGCACAAAATCAGGAGTTGGAACAGAAAGCCAAAATAGCATATGGGGGCTAAACTGGGTCTCAGAGACCCCAGGCCTGCCCAGAATAAAAATATGATGGCTACATCACACACCACACGGGATGGCTACAGACAAAAGCCATTCACATAAATCTTCTGGATGCAATTTATTATTATTTTGGAGGCTTTATTCATGTTGGCAAAGCCATCCTTTGTAGAAAATTCTGTATTGGATTACTCATCAGAATACATTACACAACATTTTGTGCCTGGGATTCCTAAAAAGAATCCTAAAAATTGATAAAGAACATCAATATCTGAAAACACAAGAAGATTTCAAATTTAGTTTGATTTAGGTTTTGGCATTTGGACTTATCTCCTTATTGCATAGTGCATTTGCTTTTACTGTTGTGCCTCACAAACATCCAATTTTCAGCCATACTGTTAATAGTGGGAACTACAGCAATGGAGATGATGCAAGAATGTAATTTCATCAGTAGGTCTGCCTAAGACTATGTGAATCAAGAAAACTGGGTATAAATCTGTTTTTATCAAAAAAAAAAAGTATATAATATATATAAATAAAATAATATAAAGTATAAATCTGGAACAATATTGTTTCTTGGATAAAAGTGAGCTTGGGATACTCAAAATATTTTAATTACAACTACTAAAAAACATTGCAGTGGAAGAGGAGAGGAGCTCAAGAAAATAACGAGAAGATAAGAAACTCTTTCAACACCAAAGTATTTTTTTAAAAAATTACCAAATCGAGTCAATTAATACTGTCCATGCCATTCATATTAATTAAAAAATGCTTATCACCAGATTATATTGCTTGTTTGCACCATCCTTACTTCATTAGTGCTAATTGGAAATAATTACAACTGATATGTGAAATATTTAATTAAAAGATATATCTGCTTCTATTGTCTTGTTTCTGGACCGATGAGTGCAGCATTGTCAGGACTTACACAGCTATCTCCGGACCTTCCGTAAGACTTAGCAACACTCTCTGTCTTTTCTCATTACAAGCCGGAGTCTTATCAATCAGGAAGAAATCTGAATCTTAGCCTTTACCTTCCCCTCAAGAAATCAATACTCTGAGAGAAGAACTAATGTGTTTTTACCTTGGTTCCTGGGGAATTGAGATGCTCAGGCATCCCTCCAGCCATCTCTTTCTCTTCCATTTGAAGTCTTCAACCCAGTTTGACCAAATCTGACAGAATAGAAGGCGTCATTGCCTTCCTCCAGGTTTCATGAAACATCCTGTTTGGGTAGAGGAAAGGGATGTACGTCGGTGTCCTCCCTCCTGGGGGCTCTTCCACTGGGGCTGAGTTCATGTGCGTCCCCTGAGCACGGCTCAAACCCAGTGAGAGCCATCACACGCAGGAGGCTTTTGCCCACACTGCCTTGGTAAAACGGATTACCAGTTTTACTTTTGCCAAATACTGCTATTTCTAAGACAGAAAGGAAAGACTCACAAGCAGTTTAACAAAAATATCGCTGCCTGATTGCACGGCCCAGGAGAGCCAGCATGACCAAGGAGAGAGGCATTTTGGAACTCTCTGCAGTCAAGACACTGTCCTCGAGCTGCAAGGCTGAGGCGGGCGCCCTGGCAGCTACTGCCTGCAGACCTCTGAATCACAAAACTTTCAAGATTCATAACAGCCTCACCCAGAACCACAGGGGGGAAAGCAAAAACGGTGGTTCAAAAGTCACGGTCAACTATTTTACAGCTCTCTTTTCCCCTCAGTGCTATGAAGTACTGACAGAAACAGTGAAAAATAGGTTCTGCTCCGTTAAATCCCCAATCACTGCTGTACTTCTCTTGCTATCAGCAACGTCTGCTGTAAGCGGTGGTAGGGCTGCCAAGGGTAAGGACAGCAGTACGATAAAGGTGCTTCCTGGTGCCCGTCGGCACAGGAGGCCTCTGACGCACGGCCCTGGCATGGTGCAGTCTCCAGCAGTTTGCAGCTGCACATCTGTCTGCACAGAAAGGCAACGGGACCCCAAACAGGAAAAGCCACACGAGTTCACAGCTGTGTGAATTACATTGTGCACAGTTAAAAGGCTCATTGTAGGCAAGGAACTGCTGTTTTAGAATCATAGAATGCTTAGAGTTGGAAAGGACCTTAAAGACCATCCAGTTCCACCCCCCTGCCCTGGGCAGGGACACCTCCCACCAGACGAGGTTGCTCCAAGCCCCATCCAACCTGGCCTTGAACCCCTCCAGGGATGGGGCAGCCACAGCTTCTCTGGGCAACCTGGGCCAGGGGCTCACCACCCTCACAGTCAGGAGTTTCTTACTCATATCTCATCTAAATCTCCCCTCTTTCAGTTTAAAACCATTCCCCCTCCTCCTATGGCTCCACTCCCTGATCCAGAGTCCCTCCCCATCTTTCCTGTAGCCCCTTTAGGGACTGGAAGGGGCTCTAAGGTCTCCCCGGAGCCTTCTCTTCTCCAGGCTGAACAGCCCCAACTCTCTCAGCCTGTCCTCACAGCAGAGGGGCTCCAGCCTCTCATCATCTCTGTGGCCTCCTCTGGACTCGCTCCAACAGGTCCATGTCCTTCCTTTGGAGGCCCCAGAGCTGGGGGCAGCACTGCAGGGGGGTCTCACCAGAGCGGAGCAGAGGGGCAGGATCCCCTCCCTTGCCCCGCTGGCCACGTTTCTTTTGATGCAGCCCAGGATGCGGTTGGCTTTCTGGGCTGCGATAGTTTTCTGTACTAATATCCTGCTAGCTATATTATTTTATATTAATGCCATCTAGTGATTACCGAATCCATACCCCAGTCCCCTCCCTGTAATCACTAGCATTAGTTGTACTGCATATATTTTGAAAGCTGCAGTTTGATCTAGATCCTTTTCTTTGTGGTTATAGTACCAACAACTTCATCTGAAATAGTTTCTTTCCTTCTTTCAAAGCCATACAGCCATACCATATAGCCTGGTCAAGAGGCACTGCCAGGCTTCGGCATCTATCTTAGCCTCAAAATGAAGAGTCTGAATTATTGACTGCGGCATGTCCAAACTCGGCCCTCTGCGGACCGGCGAGGGTAAACTGCCTTTTATAATCTCGTAAACCGGGAGGCTGAAATTATCACTGCAGTTGTCAAGAGTTTTATATAGATTAAATCTCATCTATGATAGACTGGTAGCAAAACTGAGTGTTTGTTTATGAGGAAAGAGCAACCATAAAGAGAGAATTAGCTTCCCTCGGTCTCCCCAGGCCTTGTTTGAGAAGTCTTCCTGGCAGTCCTGCGACAACAGAAAAACAGAAAGACACAAAAAATGAACAGTTTCTTCCTGATTTTGTCCTTCTTTATCAAATACCACATTCCAGGTAGCATCAACTAGCATCCAGGTAGTTTCAGCTGGGATTGGGAATAGTTTTCAGTGAAAGAAACGCACATTCATTAGTGGTGTAATCCTGAGGCTGAACCTTTTCACTTTGGCTGAAGGGTGAGATGGTGCTTTGGGGGTTTTCTTAAGCCAACAGGTTTTTAAAGAAATAACTCATGGGGAAATAAATTTTAGGGCAGACAATACCATTGGGACCACAGAACCAGTAAGAATTAGGTTGCTGGGGGGTGTGTGCGTGGAACTGGGAATAGCATTGCGGTCTGTGTGGTAAAGAATCCACCCCACAAACGGTGCCGAAAGACTTGGTGGCCAGCCTTTTGCTTTGATCCAGCTCACTTCACACAGGGAATTACTTTTATTTGTTCAGATAATTAGTTGGGTAAGAATTAGGAATTAGCCTTCTATCTGAATAGAGGCGTTGGAAATCAGGACAAGTCTGGCACCTGGCTGAAGACGAGGGAGCGCTCTCCAGCTTGAATTCTCCATCACATGGTGGAGATCAATAAAGGGTTTTGCAATTAACACAAGCCACTTAAAAGTACATTAAATCCCTTCCCCAAGCTCACAGGGTATTTTTTTCAATGGAAAGTTGTGGTTAGATATTTTTTGTTAAAGGACTGGGGAAAAAAGTCAAGGAGCCCAGGTCCGTATCCCTCAGAAATGATTTAATGGCAGATATTCCCAGCAGATGCTGAACATAGCTTTTCCTGAGATAATGAAAGAAAACTCATAAAAGCAAAGCTTTAAAGATGAGAAAAACAGACCTCAAAAACTCCATTCTCAATATACTCTATAAGATAACTTCTCGAAAACAAAGAAACACTGACTTTTTTTGACAGAATTGACACCA